>NW_026067920.1:20585436-20595031 GCF_014885135.2 Alexandromys fortis
TTACCCACACCACTACCCTGGCAAGTGGTATTTTTGTCGAAGCTGGTCCCCAACACCCTGTTAGGTAGTCTCGGCCTGTGGCCCTTCCCTGAAAGCTGGCTTCCAAGCTGAGCACAGAGATGCCTCTTGAGAAGGCCATTTTGCTGCTTCTCTACCCCCGGCTTTTCTAGAGTGCCCTGATGATATCTTTGGGTATATTATGTGTCTTATGTTTTGTTTTGTACCCTGTGTTATGAGGTGCACTATACAATTTGCTTGTTGTTGCTTGCCCTCCACGGTGCTGCAAACAACAACGAGAGCTTAACGAACTGTCTGCAGCTTCAGCTCTGAAGTCATCGGACCAAGGAGGGGGAGTGTGGAAAGTTCTCACTTGGGGAATGCCATGTGTGATACTGTCAACAAGCGGAAGAAGTCACCCCGTTCCCAGACAAGGGAAGGCGGCTTCCAGAAGCTGGTAGCTTGTGTAAGGTCCTGCAGCTAGGTAATGGCCAAGTGGGAAATAGTCAAGCCAGTTCTTGTCCCAGACCTCTGCAACTCCTCCATCAGAGCGCCATGTCCAGCCTCTTAAAGGACAAGCTGGCTTCACAGTGGCTGGCTAGTTGCCAGGAAAAGACAGTAGTCATGCAGTGGGGACACCTGAGGCCACACTGACTGTTTCTAGATGCCTGTCCGGCATCTGCGATACCCAAGGCATTCAACTGGAGGACAGTCCGTGAAATACGTGGCCTTTGTTCTCCAAACTTTTCAGTGTGACAAAAGACACAGAAAGAAGCAATGGTGTCTTTCTCTGGTAGTGCAGATGCCATCATGCTTGAGACCCATGCAGAAGAGCTGGGTGCTCATGTGCACAGGCATGCGCACAGATGTGGGATAAGTAAATGGTAGTTGTTGGTTGGTTGGTTGGTTGGTTGGTTGGTTGGTTGGTTGGTTTTTGAGACAGGGTTTCTCTGTAATAGCCCTGGCCTCAAACCACCTGCCTCTGCCTCCCGAGTGCTGGGATTAAAGGCGTGTGCCACCACCGCCCAGCTGTTTTGTGTTTATGGACTGGGTCTCACTATTTAGCTCCAATTGCCGGATATTCTATGCAGATAGAACTCCACCCACCTCTTCCTCTGCTGGATGAACCTTTAAAAGGTGTATAGTTTTCAAAACTACTCTGGTCTACAAAGTGAGTTCCAGGCCAGCCAGGCCTACATAGTGAGACCCTGAATGGAGGAGTCAGGAGCAAAGGTAACTGGAAACCATTTCAGGCACCTCAGAACCTGTTGGTCTCAGCCGAAGAAACAGCTCAGAAATGCAGGGTAAAGCCATAGCCAGAATGGCTCCTGTAATCCGCGTTCCCCAGAAGGTGCTCTGGAGAGTTATGGTGGCCCGGAGGCAGAGTGGAAAGGACTGGCAGGCAGTGGGGAGACCTCTTGTGGTGTGGGAGTCCCCTCTGTGTGCAGTGATTTCCATGAATGAATGAAGAAACTGCCTTGGCCTGTTGATAGGACAGAACTTAGGTAGGAGGAGAAGAACGAACTGAATGCTGGGAGGAAGAAGGGCAGAGTCAGAGAGAGATGCCATGGATCCGCCACCAGAGATAGACGTGCTGGAACTTTGCTGGTAGGCCACGACCTTGTGGTGATATACAGATTAATAGAAGTGGGTTAAATTAAGATGTAAGATAGCCAATAAGAAGCTAGAGCTAATGGGCTAAGCAGTGATTTAATTAATACAGTTTCTGTGTGGTTATTTCAGTTCTGGGCAGCCAGGACAAACAGGCGGGCCCTCCTGCAACACTCTATCCTGGATGAAGTCCACTAGATCTTCTCCCTACTCCTTCCCAGATGATCTATGAGGCTCTTCCTACATCCCTGCCACAGAGCAAACCAGGACATAGCATCTTCCTGGGAACACTGCAGCCGGTGCTGCCATTGAGGATTTTTAAAATCCCTGGCCTGTTGCCAAGCCCGAGGGCCAGTGTTCAATTCCAGGGACCCACATGGTGGAAGAAGAGAACCGACTTCTACAGGTTGTCCTCTGCCAGGTGCATCTGGAGTGCAGGTGCCCAGACACTCTCCAAACAAAGAAACAAATAAATGTAGCAACCATTTTTTAAAAATTAGAGGATGTGGCAGCTGGAAAGATGGCTCAGAGGTTAAGAGTACTGGTTGTTCTTCCAGACGACCTGAGTTCAATTCCCAGTAGCAACATGGTGGCTCACAACCATCTATAATATCTGGTGCCTGTTATAATCTGGTGGCCTGGTCTGTCACCTGGGTATCCTGTCCCTTTAAGAGACAAGCCTTGCCCTCTCCCAACTCCTCCCTTGAAGTGGATATCCTGCCCTTCCTCCAGCCTGCATGCTCTCTCTCTCTCCCTCTTTCTTCTCCTCCTCTCTCTCCCTTTCCTTCCATAACCCACTGAATAAACTCTATACTCAAACTCTCTCTGTATGATGTATCTGTCTGTCTGGCACCCGCCGTGGTCTCCCACCCACCAAAGTGATCCGCCAAGGCCTCAGGGGACTTGCCAAGGCCTCAGATCACCCACTGCTACCCCTTGTGGCACTGCTGGCCCTCATGAAACCAGCCTCCCTCCTTATATCTTAAAAAGCAATAACATTGGTACATGACTCGTCCAAGCTCTCTCCACGTTCCCTCGTGGAAACCCTGGACTCGGACCACTTTCCAGTGATGCAAATTGTAAGGTTCCCTGTCAGCTGCTTTCTAATTTCTTTTTTTTAATTTTTTTTAAAGATCTATTTATTTATTATGTATACAACATTCCTTCCATGTATGTATGCCAGAAGAGGGCACCAGATCTCATTATAGATGGTTGTGAGCCACCATGTGGTTGCTGGGAATTGAACTCAGGACCTCTGGAAGAGCAGTCAGTGCTCTTAACCTCTGAGCCATCTCTCCAGCCCTCCTTCCTAATTTCTACCAGCAAACAGGACTGCCGGTGTCCTGCCACCAGCATTTCAAGCCCCTCTGCTTTTCCTTTCGCTGGGCATCCCCTTCCCACCTACTGTAAATGCTCTTTTCCTCTTGCTCCTATTCCTTCTATTCTATCTCTGCCACTGCTACCGCTGGTCCCCCAGAAACTGGCAAGATTAGTTGGATCCCTGAGGCAGCTGTTTCAAGTTCCAGCCTTCACTCCCCACCACAGCTGGTGGCATGGCAGCTCAGCCACACGGCAGCTCACGGTACTGAGTAATTTTCCTCTCTACTTCATGTATGAAAGAATGAGTGAATGCTGTGGCCACACTGTAAAGTTTCTCCAGCCCGATAAGTCTCCCTGCTCCCATGCAATAATCCAAATCAGACCAAATCAAACCAAATTAGAAAAAGCCCAGGTTTAATGGATGCCAGCACTCCCGGGGTGGCTTCGGGAAAACACGGAGAGGGAGGAAGGAGAACCAGAAAGACCATGTGTTTGTTCTCTGGGGGGCAGTTTAAATAGCCTGTGGGAGTGGTCTTGGCCCTCTCTGGGGAGGGGTCACCATTTGGTGGGCTTTGTCAGAGGTGGAGTCTGGGCTGAGGCCACTCCCAGGGAGTGGAGATTGAAATGGAATTTTCCCCAACATTCTAAAATGGATGTCAGGGGCTAGGGTGATACTTCCAGCCAAACACACACAGATGTAATCCTGTTTCAAATGTATGTTCTACACAGCCTCTATGTCTCTCTTATTACTATATTTAAAACTCCCGTGGCTCTAAAAGTGGTTTCTCCCTACAACATGTGACTGCCGCCACTTTGACTAAGGTAGGTGACCTCACCACCATCTTAACTAAGAGCAGGTCAAGTGACCAAGTCCTGCTATCTTTACTGAGGTATTCCTTGCCTAGTCTCATGGTTTACTTACATTTTGTCTCTAAATTCCTCTTACTCTTCCCCCCCCTCTCTCTCTCTGCCCTTCTTCTGGAGAGGCAACTCTGCCTCTCTCCCTTCTCCCCCACCCCCGTTTTTCTTCCCCTTCTCCTCTTCAGGCCCTTCTCTGTCTCAACAGGAACCAGGCATTCTGTCCCACCAGCGCCAGAATCTGTCCCTCTTCCATTCATACCACTACTGCGATGGGGGTGAAAATCCTAAACCTGAACCTTCTATCACCCACTTCTGATGTGGAAGGGTCTTCTGTTTTGAGTCGATTTCATTGGTTAATAAAGAAACTGCCTTGGCCCTTGATAGGACAGAAAATTAGGTAGGCGGAGTAAACAGAACAGAATGCTGGGAGGAAGTGAGGCAGATGCCATGCTGCTCCTCTGCAGGTCAGACACGATGAAGCTCTGACCCCAGATGGACGTAGGCTAGAATCTCCCTGGTAAGTCACCACCTTGTGGTGCTACACACATTAATAGAAATGAATACAGTTTGTTATTTCTGGGGCTAAGTTAGCCAAGCAGGAGCCAGGTGGGACAAAAAGCAGGCCTGCCCACAGCTCATCACTACACACTTCCCAACTTTCCGTCAGTCCACTGGGACAATTGGTGAGACTGGTCCCTTTTTGGCCTAGAGCCTCTTGCACGATTGCCTTTTCTCTGGTTCTCCCATAAACGGAATGCCCTCAACTGCTCAGAGGTCTGGAGAATATGGCATTTATGTGTTTAATTATTAAAAGACTTTTCATAACAGAGACAGGTTGGCTCCTAGCAGCAGCACTCTATTTCCTCCAAAGAAGACAGAAGACAAACGGGCACAGAACAACGTCCATCCACAATTTGCTTCATCAACTGCCAAGCACTGACCACTGGGCAAAACTGCCTTTCACCTAAACTGAAGATCTCCAGACGTAGACAGAATGACTGGAATCGACAGCCTAGCTGCTCAGGTAAAGGGTAGGCTTGTCTTCCTATAGATTTCTTAGCCCACAGAATCTTCTGGAGCCTGGCAGGCCCTGTGCTAAACAGAAAAATGTAAATACGACCCTCAGTGATCATGGAGGACCCTGATAAGGGGCTCTAGGTGCCAACCAAGTAAGTTCTCTGTCGTTTTTTAATCAATAACTCAAGTAAAATTTTACCCTTCTCAAAGATCTCTGATGCGGTTTGATAGCTGAAAGGTCTTGTAAGTTTAAAAGGACAACCTCACCAAAAAAAATTTCAGTAAAATACAAATACAGGTTATTAAGGTGTGTACCTACAAGTTATAAAGGTGTGAGGACAAGTACAAGCTATCAAATTTCTCTCTCACACTGCTTTTCATAGTCTTAAAAATACTTTTCATTGTGCAAAACACCTGTCACAGTCATTCTGACATAAATATGCTACTGTTTATACAATATATGTGTCTAAATCTTATGTTTATCAAAGAATTTTTGTGAGTTCGTGGGAGCCAAATTGAAGAATTCACCTTAAACAGGTCAGATACACCCCTCTCAATTACCCAGTCCTAAATTTTTTTTTCTGTTTCTAAACTTAACTTTGTCCTCTGTTCTGCCAAACCTACCATGTCCAGGAGACACCAGACAGTTCCATACCACAAACCCTGGACAAGAGTAAAGCAACCAGCTAAGCCAGGATATGACCAGTACCCAGCTTTCTCAGGTCCCCCCAAGACAATGCCCACAAATAAGCAGGAAGCAGTCTTGACAATCCATTGTCACAATTTCTTTAACTTGTTGTGCCTTTTTATTATAAGAAAGAGATGGGGCCCAGCAGTGGTGGTGCACACCTTTAATCCCAGCACTTGGGAGGCAGGGACAGGAGGATCTCTGTGAGTTTGAGGCCAACCTGGTCTACAAGAGCTAATTCCAGGACAGGCTCCAAAAGCTACAGAGAAACCCTGTCTTGAAAAACAAAACAAAACAAACAAACAAACAAACAAAAAAAGAGGTAACTTCTGCTCTCTCTCTCTCTCTCTCTCTCTCTCTCTCGCGCTCTCGCTCTCGCTCTCGCTCTTTCTCTCTCCTCCCTTCCCCTCTTCCTCCTCCTTTTCCCCTTCCCCTTCCCTTCCATAACCCACTGAATAAACTCTATACTCAAACTCTCTCTGCATGATATATCTGTCTGTCTCCCACCCACCAAGGTGACCGGCCAAGACCTCAGGGAACTCTTCACCAAGGCCTCAGGTCACCCACTGCTACCCCTCATGGGACGGGCTTGTGGAACCACCACCTCCCATGGGACCCACCTGCCTCCCTTATATCTTTAAAAAAGAATAACAGTGCCCTCTTCTGGCAGACATACATGTAGGTAGAACACTGTACACATAATAAATAAATATATCATTTTTAAAAAATTAGAGAATGTGCTGAAATGAGAATGTCACTGTGCACCAAATAGTCCAGTTAGTCTACACAAGTGCCTTCCTCAAGAGGTCACGATTTTGTACTTCAGAGATTGGAATAATCCGAGGTGCAGTGGCACATGCCTTTAAAGCCAACATTTGACAGATGGGAAAAGGTGGAAGGAGCAAGGACTCAGAGTCAGAACTGCGCCTGGGCTCCCCAACACACTGTTCCCACCCCTCCCCTCGATGGTCTTTGGGGCTCTCTTCCGTCCTTCCCTCTCTGTCGAAGTTTCCGTCAGTCCAACAGCCTATCTTGTCCCTGCCTCTCACTCAGAGGCCTCAGGAACAGCCCTTTTCTTCCAGGTGCCTTTGTTTGTCTTAGTATGTGAAAAGCTCAGGCTAGTACCTGGAGGGCCAGCTGAAGGGCACTTGGATATGAAGCACCCTATAAGAACTCACTCTGGCCAAGGGTGGTGATGCATACCTTCCATCCCAGCACTGGGGAGGCTCTCTGTGAGTTCGAGGCCAGCCTGGTCTACAGAATGAGTTCCAGGACAGACAGGACTGTTTCACTCTTACATTTTTAGTAAACCCAGCCTGTGGAGAATGAGAAGTGGACACCCTCAGAACAAGCTGATGTAGGAGTCCCCTCTGTGTGTTGCTTGTATTGATTAATGAATAAAGAAACTGCCTTGGCCTGATAGGGCAGAACCTAGGTAGGTGGAGAAGACAGAACTGAATTCTGGGAGGAAGAAAGCAGAGTCAGAGAGAGCCGCCAAGAGTCAGACATGCTGAATCTTTCCAGGTAAGCCACTGTCATGTGGCGATATACAGATTAATAGAAATGGGTTAAATCAAGATGTGAGAGTTAGCCAATAAGAGGCTAGAGCTAATGGGCCAAGCAGTGATTTAATGAATACAATTTCTGTGTGGTTATTTCAGGGCTAAGCTAGCCAGGCAGCCGGGACGAACAAGAGGGCCCTGCTTACTACAATAAGCACGTGGCCTTCTAGTCACAGGTGTTGAGAGCCAGGAGGCTGGCCACACTTTCAGGGTCCTTAGGAGGTGTGACCTTTGCAGTCTGAGGCCCTGGATTTAGATCGGACGTGACAAGAGAAGCCACTGTGTCTATAAACTCTCCACTCACAACAGAGAAGAAAGGGAAATAATGGTTGCTTAGTTAGCAGTAGCCACTGGCGTCCTGACGGCCCTTGAGAACCCTGGGGGAGAAAACATTTGAATTGCCTGAATCAAGAAGTTGCCTAGCCGGGTGGCGGTGGTGCACATCTTTTATAATCCCAGGACTCGGGAGGCAGAGGCAGGCAGATCTCTATGAGTTCGAGGCCATTCTGGTCTACAAAGCAAGTTCTAGGACAGCCACAGCTAACAGCTGTGAAACCCTGTCTTGAAAAAACAAAACAAAACAAACAAAAAAGTAAAGAAAGAAAAAACAAAAAAACTTGCCTGTGTCTGTGGAACTCACCGAGGATGTCTTAGTCAGGGTTGCCCTTGCTGTGATGAAACACGAGGATCAAAGGCAGCTTGGGGAGGAGAGGGTTTATTTCATTCACGGTTTCACTTCCAAAGCAGTGAGGGTGAGGGCGGGAACGCACGCAGGGCAGGATCCTGGAGGCAGGAGCTGATGCGGAGGCCATGGAAGGGTGATGATTATGGCTTGCTCCTTGGGGCTTGCTCAGCCTGCCTTTGTGTCGAATTGAGGACCACCAGGCCAGGGATGCTACCACCACCATGGGCTGGGCCCTCCCCCATCAACCACTAATTAAGAAAAGGTCTTCCGGCTGAATCTTAGGGAGGCATTTTCTCAGCTGAGGCTCCCTCTTCTCTGATGACGCTCTAGTTGACATAAAACCAGCCAGGGCAGTTGGCCTAGTGGTAAGTAAGCAGGCCCTTGGGGCTAGCAGGAAGATCCCATTAGAAGGCCTTGAGAGAAGCAGATTTGTGCTTCTACACGGAGTAGCTGTGTTACTGCACAGCTGACTTACAGCTCCAGGACACCGTCCTCATCACCACACCGCCAACGGAACTGCTGTTTAAAATGGCTGTGTTACTTACAGGAGCCTGGACCTGTTCTGCCGTCCCTGCTGCAGGAGGAGCCCATGATTAGTGGTTAGCCTATCTCTAAAAACCCTGAGGAGCAGAGAGCAGGAAATAAGGAAGGATGTGTAGGATAAACAGAAAAAAAGCAAAACCAAAAATCAGCAGCAAGAGAGTGTTTTAGAGGATCAGGGTTTGTGAGGCCACACACTCCTGGGAGAGCTGTGTCAGAACCTGGATTGAACGTTTTCACACATCATGGAATACCAAGCAAAAGCAGCTGGCGGTGGGGGAAGGACTTGGTTTAAGTCCTGGCAACAGATTTCTCTTAGGTTTTTCAATATTTAGACATGGCTTTATTTTGTTTTGTTTTTCGAGACAGGGTTTCTCTGTGTAACAGCTCTGGCTGTCCTGGAACTCACTCTATAGCCAAGCTGGTCTTGAACTTACAGAGATCCGCATGCCTCTGACTCCCAAGTGCTGGTATTAAAGGTGTGCCTCACCACTGTTCAGCTTTAGACACTGTTTTCAAATGTATATAGTCAGAACTGGGCATAATGGCATATTCATTAGTCCCAGGCAGAAGGCTCTCTGTGAGTTAAAAGCCAACCTGGTCTACACAGTGAGTCCCAAGAACAAACAAAACCAGTTAAGGCTGAGGGCCTGGCACTTAGTGCGCCATAAATGGTGGCCATCACAGCTTTTCCCATGGTTCCTCCTGCCTCCGGTATGCTTTAATGACCTCCCGCAGCTCTCCTAAAACTTCAAGATTCATTCTGGCCTCCAAAAGCCAGTAAATCAAGATGGGAGAATCCTATTTCCAAAGGGATTTGAAACAAAAGTGCTTTAAACAGATGACGCTAGGGTTAAGTTTCAAACCCTGGGACAAATATGTGCTCATTCATTCATTCATTCATTATATAGACACGCAATGTTTTGCCTGCATATATGTCTGCAGGCCAGAAGAGGGCGCCAGATCTCATTATAGATGGTTGTGAGACACCATGTGGTTGCTGAGAATTGAATCCAGGACCTCTGGAAGAGCAGACAGTGCTCTTAACCTCTGAGCACCTTAAGTGCCTATTTAATATATCAAAGTGAACCTAGCCTCCAGGTTCTCCCAGCATCCCTCAGTCCCTACTTGTTACAGCCCCAGCTATCTAGCCCAGGGTTTGGGCTGCACTTCCCTTCCCCCAGGCTCTTTCCCATATAATCCAGACATTCTGGTCACAGACACTCATTAATTCTCCCCCCCCCCAACTCAGTTATCTTTTTGCCCTTTTGGCTGCTGCACCTGGTCCCCCTCTCTTCTCCCCTCTCCCTCCCC
>NW_026067920.1:20595042-20598748 GCF_014885135.2 Alexandromys fortis
CCCCCCCCCCCTCGCTGCCCCTGCCTCTGGCTATGCTCTCCGTTTTACCTACAGTAAACTTTCTCCTCCTCCTAGGCACAGTCACGTCCTTTCCTTTTCACTTCTTGTTTCCCAGAAGCGCAGGACTACAGAATTATACAATTCCGGCAAACACTGTGTTCCCAGGCACACAGTAGGTACCCTGGAGAGCAAACGGGGGAATCCTGGGTGTGTCTCTGACGGATGACTTAGGAGGAAAGCCCTTCGCGGCCGTCAGTAAAGTGAAACCTTAGGCTGGTTATAAAAACAAACCGAAATGTTACCACGGACTAAATCCTTACAAAATCGCCCTTGTTTCTGATCCATGGTCTTCTGACTACAAAGCCCCCCTTCTCAGACTGATGTCTCTATGTCTGGAAGTGAATACAGTTGTTTGTGTTGTGATGAGCACCCCAAGGGACGCTTAGACACCCCTGAACGTGGGGCACGCTGGCCTGAATCCTGCTGGAAGAGCTAAGAGGACGGAGGTGGGGAAAGATCTCCGTCTAACTGGAAATCCTTTATGGCGACACTTTAGAAATTCAAGATATCTGGGATAAATGGTTTCCTCATTTCTCGTCCATAAATCAGTGGTATTTTTGGCAGGCTCGGCTCCTCTGCAGGGGCAGGAGGTGCAGCGCTGAGTCCAGGGAAGGGTTCGTCTCTTCCCCTTTTCCCATCCTGCTGGCGTTCCTGCCTTGCACAGATGCTGTCCATCCGAGACGACCTCACAGCTAATTCTTTTAGCAGACAGCTCCGGAGCGGAAGGAACCGGTGCATCCTGGGAGGTGGTAACAATGAGGGAAGGTGGTCCCGAAAGTTCCACCTCCCGGGTGGAGAGTTTACTGGGGAGCAAACTGCTCCTAAGAGTTGAAGGTGCTGCGTTAGCGCTGCATTTTAACCTAACAGCCGAGGGGCTGGACAGTGCTGAGGTTTTTGCCATCTGGGTCACATTTAAGTTTTTTTTATGTCTCAGTGACTGGGTGGTGGAAGTGGCTGGGAAGCACATGGATGCAGACCTCTCTGGACTCTTCAGACACGGGGATTCCATTACACAGACCACTCCTTTCACAGTTATTCAACAAAGCTACAAGGCAATGAGACAGGGAACTTCCATTTGGAAGGCTCCCGAGGCTTCATGCAGGTTGGGGGGTTTCTACTGGCTCACATAGCTGACCCTCGTTTTGATGGCATGAACAAGTAAAAATATTGAAGGTATAAAGTGATATACGAAGTAGAAAAGAGCGTTTTCAGTCAACTCTCCGGAGGCGGTGATATTAATCGGGACTACAGAAACGTGGAGTACTCACACCCTTTGAAGAACAGGAACAGACAGACACGTGCCCACCTGTAATCCCAGGACTCGGAGCTGAGGCAGGAGGAACACCACGAGTTGGAGGCCAATATCTCAAAAGGAAAAGGAGAAAGAAGAAAAGAAAGGAAGGGGCTGGAGAGATGGCTCTGTGGTTAAGGGCTCTTGCACTCCTAGAGGACCCAAGTTCAGTTCCTAGCACTCATGTTGGGCAGCTCACAGCTGTCTGTAACTCTAGCTAGAGGAGGTACAATGCCCACTTCTGAGATCACCCACACACGTGGCATAAACACACACACACACACTCAGAAGAGAAAGAACCACACATACTATATCATATGTAAAAATAAATGCAGGAAAAACATAAATGAAAATAAAGCAAAATAATATAAAGAAAAAGAGCAGCTTAAATTGGGCAAGTTTTCCTTTACACCTATACCTCATGCATTTCAATAAGTAATCAGTGAACATTCTTTTTTTTTTAAAAAAATTATTTATTATGTATACAATATTTTGTCTGCATGTATGCCTGGAGGCCAGAATAGGGCACCAGACATCATTATAGATGATTGTGAGCCACCATGTGGTTGCTGGGAATTGAACTCAGGACCTTTGGAAGAGCAGGCGATGCTCTTAACCACTGAGCCATCTCTCCAGCCCCATCAGTGAACATTCTTACCCAAATATTTTTTTAAATGAAAAGCTACACTCTGAAATACTTATGTTTATTTTATGTACACATTTGTCTATGTGAGGGTGGTAGATCCCCTAGAACTGGAGTTATACACAATTGTGAGCTGCCCTATGGGTGCTGGGATTTGAACCCAGGTCCTCCAGAAGAGCAGCCAGTGCTCTTAGCCACAGGGCCATCTCTCCAGCCCCCCAAAATTCTTTGTGGTCTGTGATGGTCACTTGACTTTGTAGCTGTCGTTAAAGTTAGCAACAAGACACTAGGCTTGATCTCTATACTACACAACTAAATAAACAAAATCAACGTTTGGACTACTGATATGAACAAGTAAACACTCACTTTTGGACATATTTCAGGACATATGAACTTCAAAAGAGTGGACAAGCACGTTAGGAAAAAGTATTTAAAAGGCTCTAGAGTGTTTGTATGGTGTAGAATAAAACAGTGTACTTAAGAAAAGCTTCCATGATGACAGCAGCAGACAGCAAGGAAGTGAGAGGCAGATGTGGCGGCCTGTGCCTGTAATCCCAGCACTCAAAGGGCAAAGACAGAACTGGAAGACAGCCTGGGTTAGTAGTGAGAACCTGATACTACCGACAGACAAAACTCCTAAGAAAATATACACACTGTCTACAGACTCAAGGCTCATTTGTGTGGGCCGTACATATAGGTTCAGAAAGCAAAATTACTTTTTATCCAGAGGAGTCACTGAACTGTTCTTCAGAGAATGGTCCCACGCTGCAAATAGGCACCTTGTTCGTGTGTGTAGCTGCAGCTGGTTACTCTTCATACATATTTCCATCTAACACATACAAAATACAGTAAAAGCATGTTTATCGTCTATATTTATTCATGGTACTGGTATAGGAAGGCCTTCTGTCTTTGTGCTGCTTTCATTGGTTAATAAAGAAACTGCTTTGGGCCTGTTGATAGGGCAGAACTTAGGTAGGTAGAAGGGCAGAGTCAGAGAGACACCATGGATCCACCGGAGACAGACGCTGGGAATTTTACCTGGTAAGCCACTGCCACATGGCGATACACAGATTAGCAAAAATGGGTTAAATTTAGATGTAAGAATTAGCCAATAAGAAACCAGAGCTCATGGGCCAAGCAGTGATTTAATTAATACAGTTTCTGTGTGGTTATTTTGGGGCTAAGCTAGCAGGGTGGCCCGGGCGAACAAGCGAGCCCCCTTCTTGCAACATGCTACTCTACTGCTGGCTTTCTGTATCTGAGGGTTCTACAGCTGAGGGTGCAACCAACCCCAGATGAAAAATGTGTGCTCACGTAAGGCTTTTCTTCCGCCCTTAGCAGCCCACTGGAACAACCATCTGCAAAGGGTTTTCGGTGCATTGGTAGGTGTGTGCAGCTGTGCCTGTGCAGATCCCTCAGCATTTATGTCAAACGTTGGGCAGCTGTGGGTGTGGGGCTATCCACTAGCATATGGTCAACCCAGTAGGAGCAACACTCCTGAAGAAAATTGACCCTCCCTCCCCCAGCCATCAGCTGGGGGGTGGGGCCTTGTAAGTGCCCTCCCATTCCTGCTGGAATGTTGTGAAGGTAAGCACACACAACGTGAGCTCAACAGTCATGCCAGCCTGCCAGCATGCCAGCATCCCTCCCCACTTCTGCCCTATTTTCTCACCTCCCCCCCCCTTTTTTTTTTTTTTTTTTTTTTTTTTTTT
>NW_026067920.1:20599367-20607016 GCF_014885135.2 Alexandromys fortis
AAAAAAAAAAAGACAGTCTCAGATCCCCCTGGCTTGAGCAGGTGCCACTCGGTACTGTGTGGGAGAGGGAGTGGGGAGAGCCTTAGTTTCTACAGCCTGTGTTTCCTGGGGTCCTGGTTTTGGGGGGGGGTGGAGGAGAGGGTACATAGGTCATTTCCTGGTAGTTCTCTTAAACTCCACAGTCCACTTTGGCCTCTTTGAGTCCTGCTGGTCAGGTCTGTGTGAGGAGCAAAGTTTCCCATGCAGTTTTTATTGCTCTCCCTTGGGCATCTTTTCCTAATTTCACCTTATTTTTGGTGAACCCAGGGCCTTGTGTATAGAATGCACGTTCTCCACTACTGAGCTGGCTACACCTCATCTATCCTGACTTCATCTTAGAATACTAAGCTACGGGCATGATGATACTAACTGGTTTTTAATTTTTTTGAGACAGTGTCTCACTGTAGCCCCAGGTGGCCTTGTCCTCACATTCATCCTCCTGCCTCCAACCTTCTCCA
Source organism: Alexandromys fortis (assembly GCF_014885135.2). Lineage (NCBI taxonomy): Eukaryota > Metazoa > Chordata > Mammalia > Rodentia > Cricetidae > Alexandromys > Alexandromys fortis. The sequence goes on from NW_026067920.1 coordinate 20,599,865, forward strand.
TGTTGGAATTACAGGTGGGAGCCCCTCCAGTGAGCCAACATGAAATGAAACTTTATTTTTGCTGGGCTAGGGACTGATCCTTCATTCTTCCTAAGCAAGACTCACTGGGATACAAATCCAGTGCAAGCACGGAACTCTAAATTTGAGAAGAATCTGCCTCAATTCCAACAGAACTGCCAAAAGAAACCATCCAAGTGAGGCATGCCACCACGGGGAAATAGTTGAGCAACCCCGCACTCCACTTGCTGGGACTATGCGCCTACCTTTCTCCTAATAATGCACATGGCAGACTGAGACCTCTAGCTGCACGCACCGTGTGCCTTCATCCCGTACCAATGTACTTATCAACCTGCTAGCAGAGGTTATGATTTAAACAGTGGGATGTACCTTGACAGACTGGAGCCAAGGAATGCCACAAAGCCACACCACGCAACAAATCTCACTTGAGAGGTTTATTGTGGGAGATGGGTAGGCAGAGGCCGTTCTGAGTGAGAGCAGAAGGGGAAAGAGAGTGGGAAGAGGAGGCATGGGCTATTTATGGGGGGTATAGTGCACATGCACAGCGAGGATATGCAACTCATGATGGTGGAAATGCGTTGCTGTTTGGTGGCTGCTACTGATGGATGGGCTGCTGTTGCTAGGTTACTGAAGGTAGGCTTAGGGGGTGTGGTTTTCCAGCATTCCTCCCTCTTATTTGTTATAAAAGGTGAGGAAATATGTAGGTGTGACTGGCGAGGCAGGCAGGGGATGCATGCTTTAGACTGCTCCTGCTGTCTGGGGGCACTGGCATCTTCAAGGCACTCTTGGTCCTCACCGGCAAGAGCCTCCTGCTCTGTGGCTAGCAGTTGGTAGTCCTGTAACAATAACTGATGGTTTGGTTAGAGATTTTTTTTTTTTTTTTTTTGTCATTGGAAAAACAGAGAAGAAACAGATAAAGCAGGGTACAATTAGTAAAAGGAAAATAAGAAAGAGAAAGGTCAGGAAGGGAAGCAGCCACTTCCATACGGGATTCTCAGAGTTCCAGGGGCTGGAGGCAGTAAGTTGGTCCTTACGTTTTTATAGGTCTATTTGAAGTCTTTGGATTTTGTTTTTTACTATACCAGATTGGTTGATATAGAAGCACCATTCCTCTTGCAGGAAGAGTCAGAGGGTACCTTTTTCAGCCGTAGGAAGATCTACTCCCAGCTGGCTCTGAAGTACCACCACTGCCAAGGAGTCAGTTCGTCTCTGAAGGCTGAGTACGGTCAGGGCCACCTGCTGGGGGTCCTGGATGAACTGGGAAGAAAACTGAGGGTACAAAGTCAGGGAGGTGGTTGGCCCTACTGTCCTGGTGGTGACTCTGCTGTTACTCTTGCAACAGCCCGAAGGAGCAAGATTTGAACCACCCTTTTATTATGTTGGTCAGCTATTGAGTCCCCAACTAGAATTGGTAGGGGCTCTTCTCCATGTATCACCCCCAATTTGGATTGGCAAACTTCTGACCAACTAGCTGGCAGGCGATGGTAGATTTTTGTTTGTTTGTTTTGTTTTGTCTTTTTCAAGACAGGGTTTCTCTGTAGCTTTGGTGCCTGTCCTGGAACTAGCTCTTGTAGATCAGGCTGGCCCTGAACTCACAGAGATCCGCCTGTCTCAGCCTCCCGAGTGCTGGGATTAAAGGAATGCGCCACCACCACCAGGCCACAATGGTAGATCTGAGTACCACAAGGAAGCAAGGTGTTCTGGAGGGCAGGGCACTGGGGCTGAGGTGGGGTGTGGAGGGCTAAGGTTTTGTTACGGTCTAACAGATTTAACACTCTTACGAAATGTGTCCCAGATGCCTTGCGGCAGTTTGCCATGCCAAAGAGAGTGTTAGGGAAAAGGTAGGGCATTGTGCAACCCTGGGCTTGGGGCAGTTGGCGAACAGCAAGGTACGTTTTTTTGACGAGGTTATGGGAAGACAGCAGTTGTGAGCTAGTCCTACGAGAAACACATGGCCGGCAATCTCCAAAGTGGCTTGGTCGGTGACATTAAGGAGCCAGTAGGGCGAGGCTAGAGTCTGAAGCAGGAGACAGATTTATATTATTTAGGAGAGGGGACATTAGAGGTTTTGACCTTGAAGAACATTGAGTCACCTCCCCTATTCCCCCTATTTCCAGGGGTTGAGTAATTGGGATATATTTTCTCTGGACTTTAACCACGCTCACTGGGACCCAGGAGTTGAAGAAAGGGTAGAGCTTACCATTCCCTATCTGGAATGCCATGATCCCAGATACTGAGGGAAAGGCCCCATCTCATTGACAGAGGGGGAATCAGAGTGGCGATGCACCTGTAGTGAATGGTATTGGCAAGACAGTACGGCAGCCTCCACATCTGTCTGCCCACTCTTGACAAGACAGTACGGCAGCCTCCACATCTGTCTGCCCACTTCTGACAAGACAGTACGGCAGCCTCCACATCTGTCTGCCCACTTCTGACAAGACAGTATGGCAGCCTCCACATCTGTCTGCCCACTCTTGACAAGACAGTATGGCAGCTTCCACATCTGTCTGCCCACTCTTGACAAGACAGTATGGCAGCTTCCACATCTGTCTGCCCACTCTTGACAAGACAGTATGGGCAGCCTCCACATCTGTATGGCCACTCTTGACAATAGCTTCCTGTCTGGTCATAGAGGAGGCAAGTGAAAAGGTCAGGAAATGAAGGAAAGGTGGACACAGCAATGATGGGTATTCTAATTGGCTCCTGACAGCCTGCTATGAACAATTTCCCAGCCTTATATGGAGGGACTGTTTGCTCTAAGTGAGGGTTTCTTGAACCTCAAATCTCATGTAAGAGCTGCCCTAGACAGAATGGGACAAGCGGGAAAGGAGGAAGTCTGTGTCCAAGCCAGTAGAGTCAAGCATGGCTGCGGGATAAAGGCTTGTTCTTCTGAACCTGGGGACAAGGTGGTTGATCTCGGTGTCCTCTGAAACTTAAGGGAGCAGGGTTCTCTTGGGGTTGATGTGTAGGAAGAGAAACTGTCTTGAGGAGGAGGAAAGTGCTTGAGGTGGGATAGGTGAATTCATGAGGAAGACCTCAAGCTCAGTGGCTGTGGAGGTTACAAGAATTACCATGAAGGGGCCCTGCCATCTACAGGAAAGGGGTGAGGGACGTTCTCACAGCCAGAGAAGGGCCAGCGGCAGGATCTCATCCAATCCAGGTGAGGGTCCTGTGGCAGTCTGACCAGGGTGTTTTCTAAGGAGGGGCTAGTTAGTTCTCTTTCCTGAGAGCTGGGGATGGTGTAGATATGGAAATGCCAAGGGATGTTGGGGGCTTTAGATAGGGTTTGGGAAATCTAGGAGACAAATTCAGGACCATTGACTGACTGGAGGGAGGTGGGGATTCGGAGTGGGAAATGTCCAAACCCTTTTGTCAGTGTTGGGGAATGCCTCTACCCACCCTGGAGTACATCCACCAAGACCTGAAGGTACCTGACACATTTGACTGTGGGCATATGTTAGCAATATTAGCTATGATCACAGCACTAGGGGAATAAAAGCAGGAAGATCACAAGTTCAAGGTTATTGTCGGCTACACAGTGAGTTGGAGACCAGTCTAGATTAGACACTATTGCTGGAAGTGGCTGACTACACTGTTGCTAGGGAAACATGGCAGACTTTGGGACTCTGAACCAGAAAAGTGGTTGAATGCTGTAAGTGAGGCTTAAAGGGTCATCCTAGTAGGAGCTAGGAAAACAGACAACCAAGGGAAGTTTGAACTACATAGGCCAGCTCAAGGGGCTTTGGGGGGAAACAATATTAATATTAGCAGCTGGCTGCAAACAATTTTTGTGATATTTTAGGAAGAGTATGGTTGCATTTGCCCTTGTCCTAAGAACCTGACTAAGGCTAAAATGACAAATATTGGATTAATGTCTTTGTCTGAAGAGATTTCAAGACAGCCTAGTATTGACGGTGTCATGTGGTTACTAGTGCTCACTCTTATGCATATTCACAATGAAAAGAGCAAGCAGGACAAAAAGAAATACAAAACACAGTTTGAGGAGAAAAAAAAGCAGGAAAAACAATGTTGGAGCCAAGTCCTGTGCTCAAGGAAATGGGAAGAAAAGAAAGCCTGATTCTAAATGGAATAAAGGAAGTGGTGACCTCAGGGCTAAGATTCACCTAGTCAAGCTTTCAGCTTGTGAGAAGTAAAGCTTATGCAGCAAGGGAAACCATCAATAAGTCGAAGCTTAAGGAGCAAAGGAAACCATCAATAAGCTGAAGGGGCTGTTTCAGTTCCAGCAGGCAGCAAAACTTGACAGCTTGGGCCAATGGTTCTGGATTTAAGAATACAGAAGGAAAGGAATCTCTGTGGATGAAAGCCATGGAAGCTAGGTGTCTGGCAAGGGAGTCACTACACGGAGGCCCAAAGAGGACACTGCTTGAAGATGAAGCCTGGATGGATTTGAAGACCCCCGTCGGAGACGCCAGAGCTGTGGGATACCTGTGACGGAAAGCTGCCGATAGGGCATGGAACCAGCCTGTGAGAGGAGGGAAGTGCCCTGTAGTCGGCCATGCTGCAAGGGAAGAGCCAGCTAATAAGCCTGTAACATCAGACATGGGATTTGCTTGATTGGGTTTCATTTTTGCTTTGCTCCAGTATTTTCTCACTATGCCCCATGGAATGATAAAGTATATTCTGTGCCATTGTATGCTGGAAATATGTGATCTGCTTTTTGATTTTGATTTCATAGGGGCTTAAAATTACAAGACTGCCTTGAGTCTTAGAAGATACTTTTGGACTTTAAAACAGTGTTGAGACAGTTATAGATTATGGTGACTTTTTAAGTTGGACTGAATGAATTTTGTATTATGACATTGCTATAAGCCTAAGGGAGTAGAGAGTAGAATTTGATGATCGGAATGAGAATGGGCCCCATGACTCATATATTTGAATGCTTAGTCCCCAGTTAGTGGTACTGTTGGGAAGGACGAGGAGGTGTGTCCTTGTTGAAGGTGTGTGACTTGGGGTAGGCTGTGAAGTTTCAGAAGACCATGCCAGGCTGTTTCTCTCTGCCTGTCTGTGAATCCGGGTATAAGCTCTCAGCTGCATGCCTGCCTGCCGTCATGCTTCCCACCACAATGCTCGTGGACTAACCCTCTGAAACTAAGCAAACTCCCAATTAAATGCTTTCTTTTATAAGAGTTACCTTGGTCATGGTGTCCCTTCACAGCAATAGAACACTAAAACAAGAGACCTTGTCTTAAAAATAAATTAATTAAAATTAGCAACAGTTAATAAACTAAATTGTACAGCAAAGTTTATGGGTGGAGAAAAAAAATGAGTACAAAGGCATTCACTCCACCAACAGCAAACACTACAAAACGGCAGGAATATTCTTTCTCTATCATCTAGGGACAAGAGATAGATACCACGTCATTCTAGCAACTCAAGACACGGGATAAGGCACCAGACACAACACTCGGGATATCCTAATGGACTCTGGTCACGAAAGGATAATGAATCTTGAGCATACAGTTTATTAAGAGAGACAAAAACACTGATACCAATTCCCTAGCCCTCATGCTCAAGGCCAATGTAGGCTCAAGAATAGGCCATTTAATTATTAGTTTTCCTCTTGCTTTGATGATTTTGTCAAAAACAATGCATCTGTGCAAGAGACAATTCAAGTTCAGAAAATCAAGGTTGAAATCCTAGCACCTACACTGTGGCTCACAAACACTTGTAATTCTAGCTCCAAGGAAATCTAATATCCTCTTCTGGCCTCCAAGGGCACTACACACAAACATGGTGTGCACACATACATACAAATAAAATACCCATATATATAAAATGAAAATAAAGGAAAAAGTTTAAAACAAAACAATATACCTAAAAATCTTCACACAGATCAGCTACAATGTCATTAGAGTCATGTTACATAAAGTCTATCTAGAATTGATTCTGTAAAAATTGATTGTACCCTGCAATCTCTTGGGAAATGAATAGTCTCTTACAAAAAAAAAAAATAAAACAGAACAAATTCTAATGTAGCTCTAATCCATTCTCTAAAATCCCTACTAGAAGGGCTGGGAGTGGTGGTACATAACTGTAATCTCTGTACTCTACAGGTAGAGGCAAAGGCAGGCAGATCAGCCTGACCTACACAGCCAGTTCTAGGGCAGCTGGAACTACATAAAGAAACCCTGCCTCATTAAAAAAAGTATTATGTAAATAAAGACTTCACTAGAAATAATGAGTTTTGTCAATGATCAACACTGAACCAGAGCTGGGCATCATGGTGCACATCTATAATCCTAGCACTTGGAAGAGGCAGGAGAATCTAGAGTTCAAGTCCTCCGTGGCTACACGTAAGTTCCAGGTTCGCCTGGGCTATAACACTCTGTCTCAACCTCTGCCCCAAATAAGATAAAACAAATGGACAAACAACAGCAAAGGTTGGGAAAAGTGAATGACCTTGGACTAATTGGTTTAAAGTTCTAAACCCATCACACAGCAAAACTGAAAGTACAAATAAAAATAATAAAATTAAAGAGAAAAGGAAAAACAAAGACAAAATTCAAATTACTTTGAAAAATCTGATTTTATTTCTTAATCAAAAAGAAGTATATTCGTGTTAAATTTAGAATATTTAGCTTTCCATTGATCTCTCAAATACTTGCCAGACAGACACTAACAGTGCTCAGAACTGTGAAGTTAACATCCAATACCACATTTTCTAAGAAATCCCTCAAGGCATTGGTAATTTTAATTCAAAAATAAAAAAAGGAACTTTAGCATTGGAATTCTAAGCGACAATGGGTTTCAAGAGCTAAAAATCAGATCCTTTAAAAAACAGAATTTTTTTTTAGTTTTTGAAGGACTCAAACCTGACACCTCCAATAGAATGTCCCAACTCCCAGATTATTAAATTCATTATTTCACCTTAGAATAGGAAAACTATAAAATGGAATTTCTAAATTATTACATATATAAATACATCATTTTTAACAGTCATGTTTGCTAGCAGAATTATGAAATAAAAACAAATTCTACATTCAAGGTACAAATGATAATGCTCTTTCAGGTTTTGTTTAGGATTCTACCCCATTGTTTCTTGTTTTCTACCCCTGTATTTAAAACATGCTCAAAGCCAAGAATTAACCATTTTTCTGCACTCAACAGTCACTG
>NW_026067920.1:20611131-20613683 GCF_014885135.2 Alexandromys fortis
CGAGACCAGCCTGGTCTACAGAGCTAGTTCCAGGACAGACTCCAAAGCCACAGAGAAACCCTGTCTCGAAAAAACAAAAATAAATAAATAAATAAGTAAATAAATAAATAAATAAAAATAAAATGTTAACTGAAATGTTAAGTTTACTCGTGAAGCATGAGCTGCAGGTCTAGGGGACTTCTTGTCCAGGCCACCTCTGGAGTCTGCAGTGTATCAGCTCCAGCCTGACAACTGGGCACTGTTTCTCAACCCACTAGGGAGAAGACAGACAAGCACTGGCCCGTCCTTAGCACACATTCCTGACTGACTACCATAGAAACTGTGGGAAAGGAGTGAGCCTTCTACCCCAAAGCTCAAAGATGGTACATGGGCCATCCAAGACTTTAAAAGTTAATTCTAAAAATACCTGATGACACCTTATAAAAGGACAGTGTTGGGGATTTATGTTTATACTAAATATACTGCTATTAATTGCTTGTGATACTGTGAAACAATGATCTTCTAACTGAAAAAAACAAAAACAAGTTTTTCTAACCCAGAATTCAGAAAGAAATACTATTGAACCAACTCAGTCTTAGAACTCCCCATTTCCCAGTTGACTCAACTTCTGGAGTCTAAGATGCTCAGAGGAAACTACCATTACACAGAAATAGTTTATATGTTGAAAAAACAATCAGAACTATATTTGAATCTGAGGCTTAGCAAAAGCACTGACTATTCTTCCAGAGGACATGGGTTCAATTCCAAACAGCAGCACCTACAAGGTGGCTAACAACCATCTAACTCCAGGGCATCTGAGACCCTGTTCTGGCCTCCACAGGCACCACAGACATACATGTAGGCAAACACCCATACACATAATAAATAATGCTAGACCCCTAGACATCTACAGACCTCTAGCTGTTTCTTTCTATACCAATCATGAAAGACTGTCAGTTTCTAGAGTCACAAATTCTACAAGAGACAATGGAACCATGAGTTCTAAATTGTTTCTGTCACATATATAAAATGTAGGTATTTGTGCCATGGGAAACAATAGTTTCAGTTAAGTCTGAAAACCATTCTGTTTTATTTATTCCCCCTGCCCCCCGGGGTTTCTCTGTGTAACAGCTCTAAGCTGTCCTAGAACTTGCTTTGTAGACCAGACTGGCCTAGTTTACCTCTGCCTCCCAACTGCTGGGATTAAAGGCGCATATAACCACCAGGCTACCTTTTTTTTTTCCTTTCAATTTTTTAAAAGGTTACTTACCACTCCCCTCCACCCCCAAAGACAGAGTCTAGCTATAGACTCTGGGCTGACCTTACACTCAGTATCCTCCCATCTCATACTCCTATGTGTACCACTGACTTGCAAACATTTTCATAAGGGTCAGAGTAAATGCTTGGGGCTTTTCATGTCTCTGACTACAAAGACCTCCGTGAAGCTGTAAGATAGTTATAATGTTTGACAATGAATAATGTGAACAATAATGAATATGTGAACAAATGAGCCGGGCTGTGTTTTGCTGAAATTTTTAAAATTAATTATTATTATATCTATGTGTGTATCTGCATGTGGGTATGTATATCTGACTGCAGTACCTGGAGCAGGAGTATAGGCAGTTCTTAAAAGCCTTTGGGTATGCTGGTCCTCTGCAATAGCACCTGCTTTTAATCTTTCCAGCACCTTCAAGAAACATCTAAGGGCTCTGGGAAGCTCATGAGGCTCTCAGAGAAGACACTGCTTCCCGAGCTGTGCTCTCAGCAGGCTGCCGCTCTCACCCAGGGGGGCCTACAGCAGCCTTCCTTAACTGCGACTTCTACTACCCGCCTCTTCCCCCAGCTCCACCACTCCTCCTTCAGTCTCTCTAGATCCCCAGACATCTACAGCTGTTTCTTCTCATCCCTCTTCTTCACTGACACACGCACACATCCCCTCTATCTTTGTTCTCCTTTAGCTGTCACTGTGTGTTGTAAGTATATACACAACTTTTGGGAGTCAATTCTTTCCTACTAGCAGGTGTTGATTCCAAGAATCTAATTCCGGTCGCCAGGCTTGTGAATTCAAGCACTGACGCACCTCACAAGTCCTAGCCTCCATTTCTTTCCTTGTGGGATAAGGTGTGAGTAGGCTTGAGACACAGTTTCTCTGTGTAGTCCTGGCTGTCCTGGAACTTATTATGTAGACCAGGCTGGCCTCGAATCTGAACATTCTCCTGTCTTTGCCTCCCAAATGGTGGGATTAAAGGCAGGCACCACTACTGCCTAGTGTCTCCATTTCCTTCTAAACTGAAAAAGAAAATTATTTTGTATGTATGAGTTTTGGCTGTATGCATTTATGCGTACATGCCTGGTGCTCAAGGCAGTCATAAGGGGATACTAGATCCCCTACACCTTGAGTTATGGATGGTTGTGAACTGAACTTGGCTTTTCTGCAAGAGCAACATACGCTCTTAACCACTGAGCCATTTCTCCAGCCCCCTCCCCTTGTTTCTTTTCTTTTCTTTTTTTTTTTTGTTTTTTGTTTTTTGTTTTTCGAGACAGGGTTTCTCTGTAGCTTTGGAGCCTGTCCT
>NW_026067920.1:20616816-20623327 GCF_014885135.2 Alexandromys fortis
GGTGCGGAGTGATCATTAAGTGAATCTGACTGGAGATTAGTCCAGAATCTCCAATAATTTCTGAAACGGCTTAAGCACATTTCTGCCATTCTGTTGTTTCTTATAGTAGTGAGGACTGAAGCTGGTCCTCACACACTACAGGAAAGCACTCTACCTGAGATGCATCCTCAGCCCTGCTGTGTTTTTAATGAGACAGGATCTCACTATGTAGCCTAGGCTGGCCTCCAGCTTGCTACATAGGCCATTCTGGACTCGAAATTGAGATCTGTCTGCCTCAGCCTGGCAAGTGCTGGGATTAAAGACATCTACCATCATATCCAGTTATCACTGATTAGAGAATCAAAATTCTGGCCAGTTAAAAAACACTGGCAGTGTTCTTCATCCTACAATATCAAATATTCAGTCAAGATTTCTTCTTTTGATGTGTGTGTGAGCATTTTGTTATATGTAGGGGCAATGCTGGAGAACAAATTCGGGGTCTTGTACACAAAAGGCAAGTGCTAGCCCAAGATCGACTGATTATTCTTTCTTTCCTTCCTTCCTTCCCCCGCTCCCTTCCTCTAAAGGGTCCCACATAGTGTAAGAAGGACTCTCTATGAAGCTATAGCTGGCCTTAAACAAGTGTGGAACACCATACTCAGCTTAAGATATAATTCTTTTTTAAAGATTTATTTTTTACTTTATATGTATGAGTATTTTTCCTGCACATATGTATGTGTATTTCATGTGTGCCTGGTGCCCGATGAGGTCAGAAGAGGGTACCAGATCCTCTGAAACTGGAGTTACATATTGCTTTGAGCCACCATGTGGGTGCAGGGAATTAAATCTTGTTTCTCTACAAGAGAAGCAAATTCTCTTAACCACTGAGTCACCTCTCCCCCAAAGATTTAATTCTTCACGTAAAAACAAACAAGCTCATTCATTTGATTAGTATGGAATTTGTTTTCATTTCTAATACACACACACACAAAATTTCTTCATGATTCATTATCAGTAAATGTTTACCTATATAACTATCTTATATTCCTACATACTGTGAGAATCATGTAAAAAATTCTCAATCAAAAAAGGGCCATAGCCAGGCATGGTGGGATGTGCCTTTAAACCCAGCACTCGGAAGGCAGAGGCAGGTAGAGTTTGAGTTTAAGGCCAGCCTAGTCTACATGAGTTCCAGGCCATCCAAAGCTGCATAGTGAAATACTTTCTCAGCTCCTTCCTCCAAAAAAGCGGGGATATGATGGCTATTCTTGGTTGTCAACTTGACTTTATCTGGAATTAACTAAAATACAAAAACGACAGAGCACATCTGTGAGGGGCTTTTGCTTAATTTTAAGAGGGAAGACCCACTTCTAATCCAGATCTTGAGGTGAGAACACACACATTTGGTCTGGGCCACACCTGCTGGAAGTCTATGTAAAGGCATGGAAGAAGGGAGCTTTACTCTTTGCCTCTTGCTCTCTCCTCACTAGCAAGCCCATTTCTTCACTGGCATTAGAGCCTACTTCTTCAGGATTCCAGGGTATATTGAAGACCAGCTGAGACGTCGTGGACTAAACAGGCACTGGATTTTTGAACTGGAAGGTAGCCATTGTTGAATTAGCTAGAACACAGCCTGTAAGCCATTCTAGTAAATCCCCTCCTGTAAATAGATTCGTTCTATAAGTTCTCTTACTCTAAAGAACCCTCACTAACACAGGGTGTATCATAAGTGAAAAGTTTAAGGAGCTCTAATATAAACTATAATCACCATTACAGAGAACAGTATTGAAACTCTCCTGAAAACTAAAGACAGAACTATCAAATGATTCAGCAACCTAGCAGTAAACACATATCTCAAAGACTGAAAATCAGCATGCTGAGAAGACGCCTGAGCTCCCACATTCATGCAATTTTGTTCACAATCATGGAATCAACCTGAGTTACTATTATGGATGAATAAATAAAAAAGATATTTGGGGTTGCTGACAAGATGGTTCAAAAGTTAAAAGCACTGGCTGCTCTTCTAGAAGTTCTGGGTCCAATTCCCAGCAACCACATGGAGGCTCACAACCATCTATAGTGAGATCTGGTGCCATATTCTGGTGTGCAGGCAGAATATTGTATACAAATAATAAATGAATCTTTAAAAAAATATTTGGTATATACAATGGAATGTAATTCTCCCTTTAAAAAGAAAATCTTGTAATTTGTGGCAATGTAAATAGGCCTGGAAAAAATTATGTTAAATAACGTCAGGCAGAGAAAGGCAAATACTACAGGGTCCTATTTACATGGAATCGCAAAAGTCGAATTCAGTATCAGAGTACAATGATGGTTACCAGGGACGATGACCTGGTGACTGAAGCGAGATGTTGATCAAAAGAAATGCAACTTTGATTAGATAGGAGTCCCATCACACAACACACAGATTCTATTTCAAAATATATTATATATGCAAAAGCACTGGATTTTAAGTGTGATCATCACAAAAGTTGTATATACAATAAATATTAACTTAATTAAAAATGTACATTCAAGACCTCATACCATTGAACTGTCAATTAAAAAATAAATTTAAGCTGGCATGGTGGAAGAGGCAGGAGGGTCTCTTTGAGTTCAAGGCCAGCCTATTTTCAGGGCTACACAATGAGACCCTGTCTAAAAAAGAAAACTAAACAAATACATAAATTTAAAGGTTGGATGAGATGGCTCAGTGGGGAAAGGTAAAAAACAACTCCCAAAAGTTATTCTCTGACTTCCAAGCATGTGCCATGGCACCTCCAACCCACACACATGCTAAAGGAAATAAAAATGCAATAAAGTTCATGCACTGCTGTGGATCAAACCCAGGGTTTCATATATGCTGGTCAAGTACTGTAACTAAATCCAAAAGGTAGATATGTACTAGGGTAAGATAGTAACTGGTAATAAAAATGAATTTAGGCAAGGCTAACAATGGATGTTAGGGGCAGAGTGTGCTGAGGAAAGAGACAGATTATCAATGACTCAAGAGGAGCAGGATGGGTCGTCAATGGACACCAAAGGGACAGAGCAGAGCGGGATGTTCACAGAGTTTTTTTTTCTTTTTGGTTTTTAGAGACAGGGTTTCTCTGTGGTTTTGGAGCCTGTCCTGGAACTAGCTCTTGTAGACCAGGCTGGCCTCGAACTCACAGAGATCCGCCTGCCTCTGCCTCCAAAGGTGTTTTATTACATATACTCTGTTCTGCTGCATGTATACCTGCCGCCAGTAGAGGGCACCAGGTATCATCACTATAGATGGTTGTGAGCCACCATGTGGTTGCTGGGAATTGAACTTAGGGCCTCAGGAAGTACAGTCAGTGCTCTTAACCTCTGAAGCATCGCTCCAGAGCCGTTCATACAGTTTCAATGTGTTTTTCCCCCCACAAGTTTTTAACTAGGAAAAGAGAAATAGACCATCAGAGGAAACAGTAAACTTCAAGTAATGCTTCAGTAAGAGCATTTATATCACCAATAACAAACATCACTTCTGGATGTTGATACCCTTAGGACACACCATATACAGAGTATTCTAATCAGAAATGCATACCCGAATGAGAAAATATAAAAGCCCAAATTTAAAAACTAAAATAACTAGCCTGACTTTGCAAAGATGTCAATACCATGAACTGCAACAGAAAACAAGCAATGTAGAGCCATGATTAAATATGCATGAGTCTACCCTTGATCCTTCACAGACAGAAGACAACTGTACAAAAAACACTACAGGGACACTGTACGAAACTGAGATATGATGCTACGTACATCAATAATAAATCTCTTGTATGACATATTCAACTACATAAGTGTATCTTTTCTCAGGAATACAAACTGCTAAAGAGAATTTATATATTCAGTCTGTTTTCAAATAGTCCCCAAAAATACAATTAACACAGCAAATAAATATAATATTAGCAAAAGAGTAAAATTATAGAAAGGGCACACTTGCCACTTTTCTGTAGAATTTAAATTGTTTCAAAACACTAAGTTTAAAGTGGGGTCTGGAGAGGTAGCTCAGCAGCTAAAAGCACTTGTCCTCGTAGAGGACCTGATTTTGGTTCCCAGGACCCACATAGTAGCTTACAAACATCTGTAGCTCTAGTTCCAAGACACCTGATGCCATTTTCTGACCTCCATGGACACGACGTATGCACACAGTACACAACCATGCATGTAGACAAACACTCATGAACATAAAATAGAAAAAATACATCTTTAAAACACAGTGAGGGGTAGAGATGGTTCACTTCTAACAACTTGGGCTGCCAAGTCTGATGAGCTTGGTCCCTGGGATCCACGTGATAGAAGGGAACCAAGATCCACCCAAGTACCATGGCATGTGCAGGCCATGTATGTACCATACAAATGTGTAGACACAAATAAACAATGTAATATAATCTTTAAAGTTTAAAAACAAAATAACACCTCTCCTAAAAACACAATGAGGTCAGACAATTTGTTCATTCAAATTACATTACATTTCTTTCTTTAAAAAAAAAAAACTGTATTCTTATTTTGAAGCATGTTGAGGTGTGTGTGCGTGTGTCATGTGTATGCATGAACTCAGGTCCTCTGGAAGAGCAGCAAGTGCTCTTACTGCTGGGTTATATCTGTGGCCCACACACTTCTTATAAATGGCGGGGAAATGCTGTCTACTGTACCTGGTATCGATGTCAGCTGCCTGGATTGTATTAAAGAGTAATTCTGCAACACCAACCCCCTCAACATTGATCAAGTGAGGCTGAAATAAAGCTTCCGGTGCTTCAAATCTTTCTCCTCCAACTTTAATAATGCGTCCATCTGGGAGCTAGAAACAGAAAATAACCCAGTGCTAGTCAGCAAAGCCCCACAACTTCCCAGCAGTCTCCATAGCAGTGATTCTTTTAAATACATCTATTCTGTAACCAAAATTATTAAAAGCAATAAATTTTCCCAAAATGTTTTTTTGGGTAAAACAAAGTATTTCAGATGATGCTCTCATTAACACCTTACTCCATCTATTTTTTTAATGGTACAAATGCTGCCAACTAGAAAATTCTTTGAGAAGTGACCAGGCATACATGTGTGACATCCAAATGTGCTGACTAGCCAGCACATTCTGATTATTCCTTGAAAAGCTAATGCAACCTGTCTTATTTCAACAAAACTGTGATTTTAAGAAGATTTTTGTAAATAAAAAGCTGACATCAAGCACTTGTAGTAATTTTCTTTCAATAGTATGTGGTACAAGTAGCATTTTACCACCAAATAATTTTAATAAAAACAAACAAACAAAAAGATTTAAGAAGTTGGGCATGGGGACTGGGGAGATGGCTCAGTAGTTAAGAGCACTGGCTGCTCTTCCAGAGAACCCAGGTTCAATTCCCAGCACCCACATGGCAGCTCACAGCTGTCTGTAACTCCAGTTCCAGGGGATATGGTGCCCTCACACAGACAAAACAGCACTATATATAAAACTAAATCTTGAAAAAAAATTTTTTTCAAAAGACAAAACATACAAACAAACTAGACTCTAGCAACCTTTCTGCTTTAGCCTTAGCTAGGACTACAAGCATTCCCTGATGTACCCAACTGCATTTTCTTATTTTTAAAGATACATATACATACATACATATATATATATAGTGTTCTGTCTGCATGTATGCCTGCATCCCATAAGAGGGCATCAAATTATAGATGGTTATGAGCCACCATGTGGTTGCTGGGAATTAAACTCAGGACATCTGGAAGAGCAGACAGTGCTCTTAACCTCTGAGTTATCTCTCCAGCCCTCAACATTGAATTTCCTACATCTTATTCTAGCCTACATTTGCTCAAACTTGCTTCTTTCATTTACTCATTTAGTTTGTATTGGTTTGTTTGCTTATTTTTAAATTTTATTTTTATTTTATGTGCACTGGCGTTTTGCCTACATATACATCTGTGTGAGGGTCTCAGATCTTAGAGTTACAGACAGTTGTGAGCTGCCATATGGGTGTTGGGAACTGAACCATGGTTCTTTGGAAGAGTAGTCAGTGCTCTTAACCACTGAGCCATTGCTCCAGCCACCCCTTTTATTTAAATTTATTTATTTTTATTGTTTGCTTATTTTTAGAGACAGGGTTTCTCTGTGTAGCTTTGGGTGTCCTGGAACTCACTTTGTAGATCAGGCTGGACTCGAACTCACAGAGATCTGCCTGCCTCTGCCTCCCTGAGTGCTAAGATTAAAGGCGTGCATTACCATTGCCCGGCTGTGCACTTGAATATCTTTTTCAAAGCTATCTCCAACTGTTCAAGGAAGAAAGGAAGAAGACATATTTTGTTTCCACACCTCATCCCCCAAGTCAGGATCTCATGTAGCCCAGATGACCCATGTACCCCTTTCTGTCTCTACCTCCCAAGTGCTGAGATTATTTATAGGTGGGCACCACTCTGCCTGACTTTCTGCCTGACTTTTTTTTTTAATATTTATTTATTTATTATGTATACAATATTCTGTATGTGTGCATGTCTGCAGGCCAGAAGAGGGCACCAG
>NW_026067920.1:20627637-20642281 GCF_014885135.2 Alexandromys fortis
AGGCGGAAACTTTTTTTTTCTTATTCTCAATAAATATATATATATAAAAAAAAGAAACCATAACCATACTGCCCCAGCAGCCTGAGCAATGGGCTATACACTGGAATGACAGGTGTGCACAACATCTGGCCTCTGCAACTGAAAAGTTGGAACAGAAGTTGGCAAGACAATAAAACACTTTGCAAAGCAAGCCTGGTGACCTAAGCTCAATCTATGAACCCCATGTAAAGATAGGAGAAAATCACCAACTCTGCAAAGTTGTCCTCTGACCTCTAAACACATGCATGGCATTATTATAACCCCCACACAAACCCTAATAATTTTTAGTAAAATATTTACTTTTATATTATTTGTGTATGTGTGAGCGCATGCACGTGCTTGCCATAGCCACAAAAGGACATTAAAGTGCCTGAAGCTGCAGTTATAGGCAATTGTGAGCCACTCAACATGAGTGCTTGGAATTGAACTCAGCTCCTCTGGAAGAGTAGCAAGTACTCTTAATCACGGAGTCATCTCTCCAGGCTACAATAATAAAATTTTTAAAAAGGAAAAAAAAATGTTTGAAAAAAGCCAAGAATCAATTCTGAGGGAAAAGAAAGCTTTTCTGGTTGGGCACACTGGGAAGACAAGGATGAGAAGGTCCAGGTCAGGCTGAGTGTGGCACTAATGCGCACTTCAGAGACAGATGCAAATGAGACCAGCCTTGTCTACACAAAAAGATCTAGACTAGCCAAGGCTAGACAATGAGATCCTGACTAAAAATAATGTAGCAGCATTCTAACTCATCCTGGCTTATACTGGAAGCTGAAAACCAGCCTGGATTGCATGAAACACTATTTAAAAAACGAGAAAAACAGAGCTTTTAAAAACTCACACAAAAAAGTCTTACATATTAATATTGTACATGTGTGCAGAAGACAATTTTATATAAAAATATTCTTTTCATCTTTATGTACAGCTCAGGGGATCAAAACTCAGATCGTGCTGGTGCACGCCTTTAATCCAGCACTTGGGAAGCAGAGGCAGGCGGATCTCTGTGAGTTCGAGGCCAGCCTGGTTTACAGAGCAAGTTCCAGGACAGTCAGACACTCTCAAAAACAAAACAAACAAACAAACAAAAACTCTGGCAAGCTTCTTCACCAGCCCTTTATAACTCATTTTTGTCTTTTTCCCTGAATATACATTATCTATAATTTGCTTTTATTATTTCCTCATCTTTGAATGTTCTCTCTACCCTTCTCTTTCTTTTGCGCTTTTTTTTTTTTTTTTTTGGTTTGTTTGTTTTTTGAGACAGGATTTCTCTGTGTAGTCCTGGCTATCCTAGAACTCATTCTGTAGATCAGGCTAGCCACTGTCTGCCTCTACCTCCCAGTATTCGGGAGGTGTGCGTCACCACCACCCGGCTAAGCTGTACTTTATTTTGCCCTATTTTGCCCTTTTTCTTTCTTATTACATATAATTTACATATAATACACATACATTTGCCTATGGATGCATCAAGCACTGTAAAGATGCTTACTCTCACCTTATTATGTAAATATGCATGCACTGTCATATCTGTTCATCTTTGACAAATGAATAAATTTATAAACAGTCCCATTTTTAAGTTGATATAACTTGTTTTTCCCTGATTAATGTGACAGATTGATAAAACCACTATACTGCTATCCTGATCTTTCCAAGATATTGTTTTGGTATGTATGTACCTGCAGAGGACAGGGGGTTGATATGGCTGTCTTCCTCAATTGCTCGCTACCTTACTAAATTTTCAAAGGTTATTTACTTGCTAAATTTCTGTGTGTATCTATGTATTTGTGGGTACCAGGTATCCTCCTCCCTCCCCCACCTACTCCTTTGAGGAAGGGTCCAGGGCTGGCGTTTTCTCTGGTAATTTGGAAGCCTGCAAACCCAGCAATCTCTTGTCTCCACATCCATCAGAACTGGAGTTAAAGGAATATGTGGTTTGTTTGGTACATGGGTGTTGGTATCTGAGGAAATTGGATCTCTTACTGACCCAGACTCACTGATCAGTACAGACTACTTGGCCAGCAAGCCCCCAGAATCCTCCTGTCTTGACCTTCCTGGCGCTGGAAGCCTGGCACCATAATAAGCTTTTTATGGTGTCTTAGTTAGGGTTACTACTGCTGTGATGAAACACCATGGCAAAAGGCACCTTGGGAAGGAAAGGGTTTACTTGGCTTTTACCACAGGACAGGAACTCAAAAAGCACAAGAACCTGGAGATAGGAGCTGATGCAGAGGCCATGGAAGGGTGCTGTTTACTGGCTTGCTCAGCTTGCCTTTTTATAGAATCCCGGGACAGGGTTGGCACCACCCACAAGGGGCTGGCTACCATCATGCCCATACCAGGCACTAAGAAAAATGACTGATGACTAAGAAAATTATTAAGAAAATGCCCCATCTTATAGAATCATTTATTTATTTATTTGTTTATTTTGACACAGGGTTTCCCCGGGTAGCCTTTGCTGTCCTGGAACTAGCTCTGTAGACCAGGCTGGCTTGGAACTCATAGAGATCTGCTTGCTTCTGTGTCTTAGTGCTGAGATTAAAGGCATGCGCCACCACTGCCTGGTCCTAGAAGCATCCTCTCAGACGACTTTAACATTTGTCAAACTGACAGAAAACTTCAGCACACTAACCTTTTGAAATATTTTTTAAACTCAAGCCAACTCTGAGGACAAATTCTATGTTTACTCTCATTTATTAAATAAAGCAAGTGAAAATGTGTATAGCCTTTACATAATAAGAGGCAAATTGTAAAAGTGGTCCGAGTAGATGGCTGATGGAGGAGGCTCATCTGTCTATCTGCTGCTTTCATTGGTTAATTAATAAAGAAACTGCTTGGCCTGATAGGTCAGAACATAGGTGGGTGGAGTAGACAGAACAGAATGCTGGGAAAAAGGGAAGTGACGCAGGCAGACGCCATGGAGCCAGCCGCCAGGTCAGACATGCTGAATCTTTCCTGTTAAGCCACCACTTTGTGGTGCTACACAGATTATTAGAAATGGGTTAAACAAGATGTGAGAATTAGCCAAGAAGAGGCTAGAGCTAGCAGGCCAAGCAGTGTTTAAAAGAATACAATTTGTGTGTTGTTATTTTGGGTGCGGGAGCCTGGTGGGACAAAAAGCAGGCCTGCCTGCAGCTCTCACTACAGGTGGCTAGGCAAAGTGGTTGTTATACTAGCGTCTGGACCCCAGCACCCACATAAAACAACAGGTGTAGTAGCAACACAGGCTGTAAGCACTGGGAAGGAGATTGGAAGATCCAGTCATCCTCATCAATCAGTGAATTCCAGGTCAACTAAAGAGGGAACCTGTCTCTAAAGAGGAAGCATAGAATGAGAAAGATACCTAATGTTGACCTCTGGCCTCCACAAGCCCGTATCCCTGTGCACACATACATATGCCACACAGACAAACACACATACAACTGTCAAGTTTTTTTTGTTTGTTTGTTTTTGTTTTTGTTTTGTTTTGTTTTGTTTGAGACAGGGTTTCTCTGTGGTTTTGGAGCCTGTCCTGGAACTAGCTCTTGTAGACCAGGCTGGTCTCGAACTCACAGAGATCTGCCTGCCTCTGCCTCCCGAGTGCTGGGATTAAAGCCATGCACCACCACCGCCCGGCAACTGTCAAGTTTTGAAGTGTGGTCTTACATAAGTAAAAGTCTTTTCACTTTTTATTTATTTTTTCTATAATAGTGTTTACCTGAATGTATGTCTGTTTACCAGATGCATGCAGTGCCCTTGGTGTGAAGAGAGCACAGGATCCCCCTGGAACTGCAGTCATAAACGGCTCCAAATGGAGAAACAGAAAACCTGGGTCCTTGGCAGGAGCAGTCAATGCCCTTAACCACTGAGTCAACACTCCATCCCAGCACTTAGGAGGCAGAGGCAAGCGAATATGAGTCTGAGGCCAGCCTGGTCTACAGAGCAAGTTCCAGGACAGCCACAGCTGTCACACCGAGAAACCCTTTCTTGAAAAACAAATGGAACAAAACAACACACACAAACACATATACACACTAGTGCTCGCTAAATTAATTTTCTTAAAAGTTAAGCTTTACTTACCTTGAGCATACAAAGTCAGAACTGCCTGGATGGCTACATACACACCAGAAAATTGGTAAGTTTCAAACATTACCTGAAAATGGAAAGAGAAGGAAAAAAGGGAGGTGGTTTAAACAGAAAACTTTATATCTATTTATATACTTCCTTCATGATCACATGGCAGATCAGTTGATTAAGATGCAATCAAAGGACCCCGAGGAATCATCTATGCTAACGAATTGTTCTTGCCCTTATAAAGCCTAGCTTTAATTTCAATTATTAGGGCAGTTTTAGATACACGCATGCATGTGTGCCTGCAAGCATGTATGCACACCTGAGTCAAGTTCTAGAGCATTTGTAGGTGCTACAAGCAAAGATTTCTGAATACAATATAATCAGTGGCTAATCGGTATGAGAGCAAATTTCACACAAAATTTCCTAAATTGATATCCCTTTTAAAAATTACCTGTCTGGGACCAGCAAGATTGCTCAGCCAGTAAAGGTGCTTGTCTGCAAGTCTAACAACTTGAATTTGAGCCCCAGGACCCACAAGGTAGGTAGAGAGAAATGATTCACGTAAAGTGCCTTTCACCGTCATATACACAGGGTGGCAATCCTTCATGCCTGTGCTAGCTCATATGCGCGTGGGTGTGCTCGCGCTCTCTCTCTCTCTCTCTCTCTCTCTCTCTCTCTCTCTCTCTCACACACACACACACACACACACACACACACATCAATATAAAATATCTTCTTGGGACCAGAGAGATGGCTCAGCTGTGAAAGGCCAAGTTCAATCTCCAGAACCCACATGGTAAAAAACAAAAACTAACTCCCCAGAAACTGCCCATTCACGGACATTTATACATAAACACACACCACATAAATAAGAGGAAAAAATATCTATTTCCCCAAACTAAGTCAAAACTGGCCCTACCCCCCCCCCCAGTTAAAAACAAATAATAAAAGAAATAGAACTGGGGATGTAATCCAGAAGAAGAGCTCTTTCTAGTTTCAATGAGACTCTGTATCTGACTCCCTACCAGTGGAATGAATGAATGGTAAAATGAGGTGTGATGTGGGATTCCCCTCTGTATGCTATGAATACTATTGGTTAACAAAGAATCTGTCTTGGGCCTGGCAAGGCAGAATAGACTTAGGCCAGCAAAACTAAACTGAATGCTGGGAGAAAGAAGGCGGAGTCAGAGAGACACCATGAAGCCACCAAAGAACAAAGACGCAAGCTGCCAGCTGGAATCTTGCTGGTAGGCCATGAGCCTTGTGGTAAAATATAAAATAATAGAAATGGGTTTAATTAAGATGTAAGAGCTAGCCAATAAGAAGTTAGAGCTAATAGGCAAGCAGTGATTTAATTAATACAGTTTCTATGTGGTTATTTTGGGGCTGAGCAGCCAGGAACAAACAAACAGCCTCCTACTACAGAGGAGAAGACAAAAATTAAAACACTAAGTTGTCAGATGTAGAGACTGCTCAGCTGCCCAGCCCACTGACTCTCTATCTGAGTCCAGACTGTAACTCTACTTCACACTGAGTTACACTGAAGGGAGGTATTTTCTTGGGCCCTCCCTGGTCATATCTGCATTCATTCTCTGCAGCCCACGTCAGCTGAGAAAAATCTTAAAATGATTTCTTTTGGTCTTCTATTGTAATCACTCACTGACTGATAGGGCTATCACTCTGAATATTTATATATTTAACAACTGATTGAAATGAGAACTATACAGAACTTCAATTTTACAATTTTGGAATATTCTAACATTTTATTCCAACAACCCTTTAATAAAGTAATGCTGTGTGTGCATATACCAACAAAATGTAAAGCCCTCCAAAGTCCATTATTTAAATCAATAACAAAGTTCTCCTGCCCTCACCTCAGTAGCCTTTTTAATCTTTCAGCAGGTTCTTCCCTCTGGCCCCCAGCCTTATCTCCACTGTCTCCTCTCATTTCTTTGATGAAAAGTTATTATTTCAAAGACTTCCTAGTTTTTACCTTGAATCCCAGATTGTTGTCTTGAATTACACACACACACACACACAGGCTTTACTATTTTTCCATTAGTCTTATTACTTTCTAATAAACTACTTAATTTAATCACCTAACTTTTGGGGAGGGGAATGTTCTCATCTACTAGCATATACATGCTGACTGGCCCTTATTCAAAATGCTTGAGACCAAAGAGATTTTTGATGTTCGTTCGTTCATTCATTCATTCATTCATTTTATTGGTTTTTCGAAACAGGATTTCTCTGTAGCTTTGAAGCCTGTCCTAGAACTCGCTTTGTAGCCCTAGGCTGGCTTTGATCTCAGAAGAGATCCACCTGCGTCTGCCTCCCAGAGTGCTGGGATTAAAGGCATATGCCACAACCATCCAGCTGGGATTTCTAATTTTAAATTTGGAATATTGCCTATTTATCAGGTGAATTCCCTGATAATATTCAAAATTTGTTACAAAATTCATAATTTCATAAGCATCATAAACATGATCAAAGCATTTCAGATTTCAGATGAGCAACCGCCAATTTGTAGGAAATGCAAAACAATCAAGATCTAGGGAGAAATGATTACATTTATTTATCCTTAGCAGCAGAAGCAGCAAGAAGAAAAAAATTCTGTTTTACATTCTATCACAGAGGTACACAAGGTTATCCAGCCCATCAAAAACTTACCTCTACAATCTTCTCTCTGTTTTTGGTTGGGTTCATGGGAGGTTCTGTGAGTAAAATCTTGCAGTTTCTGGTGTCTATATTCAGCTTCTCTGGTCCAAATGTGTAGTCCCACAGGTGCTTCATGTCATCCCAGTTCCGTACGATGCCATTCTCCATAGGGTAGTTAACCTCCAACATGGAGCGCAATTCACTCGCCTCATCACCAACCATGAGATCCTAGAGGACGGGATAGCAAAGCTTTAAAACAAAGTTTTATGTAAAGAAGCTTTAGACAACTATATTCCTGGATTTTAAAAGCTCGAGAATAACTGAATTTTAACTTTTCTTGGACTTGCAGATCAAGTATTTTATTCCAAAGCTAATACTCTTTTCTTTCAAGAACAGTTTACAAAGTTCAATCAATATTTTATGTACTATGTATTTAAATCAATAAATTGACCTTACCTTTAATACATGTTTCCAAAAGAAGAGCATTAGCACAAATAAACCCCACATTTTCATATTTTGAAGGGTTTTGTATGAGGTTTCATCTGTTTCTTTTGCTCAAATGTTCAAAAAATAAGTCCTGTGATATGTGAAATAGCACATCGGGAAAAAAACTTGAAAAATGCTCAATGAACACAAGCACATTTCTTTCTATCAAAATGATTTATATCAATGTAGATGCAAAATCATGATTGTTCATTTCTCTATAACAATGCATTACTTACGCATACCCATTAATGGACTTCACAAGCGTCTATCCATAATGTATGCATTAAAACAACTCCTTCAAAGTTCTCCCATGGGCAACATTTTTAATCCTGAAGTGTAATACTGGAAATGAATGCTATCTTTCATGAAGCACAATACTCATAACCTGTCTTCAACCAGAGTTGAAGGAGACCCACATAAAAACAAGGTAAACAGAATCTTAATATTTAAATGTTTTAGAAATCACCAATCCAGATATTATTTCTACATTAATGAATTCAATTAAAATTTAGTACCAGAAATAGTTATTTGGTATAATAAAAGTTTGAATTCTGAGGAAATGAAGAAAAGAAACTGCAAAACTAACACGAGAAGATGTAAAATTAGGCTTTTAATAATCTTAAGGGGTAGTAGGGTTCAATCTGCAATGCTGGCGATAATGGGGGAAAAAAACTGGCCTAGAAATGTCCCAGAAAAATAATTTTAAACCTGAAAACCAGGATAAGGAGTCTATTAAAAGTCAGATTTCTGAAAGATACACTAATGGCAAAGGAAAACAAAGATCACTAAAACTTTCTATAGCAACTAATTTCTTATAAAGTCAGTTTTCCCAAAATTAATACTCAAGTTCCTTGACTATTAACTACTCAGAATCTTCAGGAAGAAAATGGAAAACTGGAAAGATCTCTACTTGTGAACTCTGGATACAGGCATGCATGGTGAAGTATTTAGGGAGAAGTTTACTACTATCTGTTCCTTAGTGAAACATCAAAAATAAACAACAGCAAAAAACCAAAACAAACAAACAAACAAAAAACCCAGGGCATTTTGATGGATGTATAGTTATGTAATTAGCCAGAATAATAAATGTTTTGTTTCTGAAAGAGGGTCCATCTATGTAGCCCTGGCTGTCCTGGAACTCTATTACGTAGAACATGCTGACCTCAAACATACAGAGATCTGTCTCCCTTTTGACTCCCTAGTACTGGGATTAAAGTTGGATAGAAGGTATTGTCCCTACACCTGGTTTAAAATAACAAATATTAATACTGAATGAAATCTAGGTGATTGATATATGGAGAGTCTGTAAAACCTGTTTAACGTAGTTATATGTGTTAAACAAAAATTTCTTAATTAAAAGCAGAGAAAAAATCTATACCTGCAAATATATATGCTACTTTTAGCTATTAAGTATAATTTCATACCAATTTGTTATTTATTTGTTCCTATGATAAATGAATTTTTTATTATACTATACAAGACAACTGAGTTAGATAATGAGTTGATTGATAGTTACTATTATTTCAACCAATTTAGAGTAAGTATAATACAATATCAACAAATTACACTTACTTTATTCCTCTAAAGAACAGAGGTTTATTGCTGAGTGGTGATGGTGGCGCATATCTTTGATCCCAGCACTTGGGAGGCAGAGGCGGGTGGATCGCTGTGAACTCAAGGCCAGCCTGGTCTACAAAAGTAGTTCTAGGACAGCCAGGACTACACAGAGAAACCCTGTCTCAAAAACCAAAACCAAAACCAGAGGCTTATAGCAACTCAAAATAAAAGCTTTATGAATCTTCTTCTAGGGTCCCACATATTATGAACTATTAACTGAAAGGGCCATCTGACACTGAGTTTAGTCCCTTATGAACAAAAAGGGACATTTAAAAATTGAGATGTATAAGCCTAAGGGACTTAGTGAAAAATTTGTTGATAAAAATTGTTTTTTAAGCCCTCAAACAGGCCAGGGATGTTACGTAGCTGGTATAGTGCTTGCTCAGCATGCATGAAGCCCTGGGCTCCATCCCAGTACAGACCAGTATCAGGTAGGAGGGCACGTTGTAATCACAGAACTTGGAAGGGAGAGAGGCAAGAGATCAGAAGTTCAAGGCCTGCTTGAGGTATCTGAGACTCTGTCTCAAAAAAAACCATGAAAAAAATTAAAAAAAAACAAAACAAAAAACAAAAAGCAGAACACAAACAACGAATGTAGGTACTGTGGCACACACAATCTTAGTACCTCAGAGGTCTAGGTAGGAAGATGGAGACTGTCAGAGTTCAGGCTCAGCCTGGGCTGCATAGGAAGATCAAAACACCAAACAGCCAGGAATAGTGGCACAGCTTGTAATGTCAACACTCAAATGACTGAGGCACTGGTCTACAGAGTCAGTTCCAGGACAGCCAGGGCTACACAGAGAAACCCAAACCAAAAACAAAGAGATAGAGGCAGGAAGATCAGTACCTCAAGGCTATCCTAGGCTCCACACCTAATTCCAACCTAAACTATATGAAACCTTATGTGAGGAAACACACACACACACACACACACACAACCAACCAACTAATTACCAAAACCTCCAAACAAAACCTAGACCATATATAAACTTTACCTTAGAACCTTTCAATTTTCAAATGTCAAAAATGCTAATAACCCAGCTGGGCGGTGGTGGCACACATCTTTAATCCCTGCTCTAGGAAGGCAGACCTCAGTGGCCTGTTACTGATCAAGTTCCGGGATGACCAAGGCTGGCTAAACAGAGAAATCCTGCCTTGAAAACCAAAAAACCAACAATCAAATCAAAGAATCTTAAGTTCCCTCCTCCCTTTAGAAGCAAGCAGGAAATGTTCAGAGCAGCCCTGAAATTTTACTGTTGCCCACCACTGGACTTCAAGCCTAAACCTCACCTGGAACTTAGAAACTCACAGGAAGCCAGGCGGTGGTGGAGCACACCTTTAATCCCAGCACTAGGGAGGCGGAGACAGGCGGATCTCTGTGAATTTGAGACCAGCCTGGTCTACAGAGTGAGTTCCAGGACAGGCTCCATAAGAAAAAAGAAAGAAAGAAAAGAAAGAAAAAGAAAAGAGAGGGAGAAAAAAAGGAACTGAGACACCGGGCAACAGTCATTTATTTAGAATAAATTATATTTGCCAAGAATGATTTTGAACAATGTCACTCTGAACCAGAAAATAGAAAAAACTACAAGCTTTAAACCACAATTACATCCCTATAAGGAAAGTATCTGTAATCAGGGACATGCAGGCTGGAATTCGGATTACAGAGTGAAGTTACATCTCAAAACATGTTCTTTCTCTTCACCCACCATACTGCGGATTTTACTTTTATACTGAAAGAACAATACCAATTAGATATTCTATTCCTGATTTAAAAAGAACTTTAAAATTATGCTTATACTATTCTCTACAAGTACGCCCTGTCTAAAACTCTCTTCAGTATTTAAGACAATGCATGCTCTTTTATTCAGAAAAAAAAATTCCAGACTTAAAGACTACCACAGAAAAATGTAATAAGAGTCCAATTGGACAGGCCCAGCAAGCCTCTAGTTTGTTTGTTTGATAGAAGGGAGGTCTATGCATGGTATTTACTCATGGGGGGGGGGGGGCTTTTACTTGTGGAAAAGCCTGACAGGACTGTAATTTTTTTCTTATTTAGTCTCAGATAATGTCAAACCTACTCATCAGGAAGGATGACATGGAAACAGATTTTATTACCTTTTTCTCTTATGATTCATGTATAAAATAAAAATTTACTCAGTTTATCAAATACATATATGTTATCATACTGGCTGCAAACAGATGCATTCAGTATAATAGGCAATATATAACATCAATCGATAAGCTTAAGTCCCCAAATGTAACAAATTCACCCGTTTTCTATCTGTATCACATAGCTACTTCATTTCTGTATTATGCACACCACATTCCATTTTAATTATAACATTCATCTACAAAAAAATTAAAAAAATTAAAAACTATGTTAGTAATTAGTTTTGTTTGGTTCATTGTATGCAATCAGGAAAGTATAGAACTATTAGTTGCTACAAAACTGAAGAAATAAAAAAGGTTAAAAATTAAAGTACTTAAAACAAAAATATGGGTTTTCCCCCTCCCCAATACTAAAGGGACACAAAACAACAACTACTGTCCCGCCAGGCAAAAGTGGAAAACAAACAGAGCATGTGTGTAACCTCACTTACCATCTTTTTGTTATTCTACTTCAACAGGTCAAGAAAGGTGAAGAAAGAGAAGGTAGAAGCAAGAGTCAGAAAAGGCCTACATAAAATCCTCACTGAAATGTTTAAACATACAAGCAACAGAGACAATTAGGCTGAGGTCAGATGCAGTACTACTATATCTTATGGTGTTAATTATCAGGGCCAAATGAACACGGACAGTAATTACTTCTAAATGAAAATTAACTAGATGATTTAAATTTTCATTGTCTTAGTCTACCATCACATTTTAACTAACAAGACTTACAAATATAAGTCAATTCACTAAGCACGGGGATTCCAAAAATTATTGAATTGAACTTTGAACTTCAATTAAGAAAACACGGAAAATACACGGTCTAGCTCAGTAAGAATTTAGTTCAGGTGTGTTTATCTAACTAAGCCCTAGTATTCAAGTGAAAGAAAAGCAATTTAACTTGAAGGCTTCAAAGACAGCAGCGTGAAAAGAACTGACGTAAACACAGAATGACAAATTATATCAGCAATCGCTACTAGAGCCGTCCCTGAAAAATGTCTCATAAGAAAACTATTGATTTTTAACTACTTGGGCTTTCTAAGAAGCAAGAAAATAAGAGAGAAGAAATGTGTTGTTTTTGTTGTGTTGGAGACTTAAAAATGACTATATTTTTTTCTGAACTTCAAAAATGCTATCATTCATAAAAATGTTTAAAAGCCAGACATTAAATAAAATGCATTATTTCCACTCAGTTTTCCCTCATCACAGTACTAGCTGAATTTCATGTTGAACTTCTTTCAAGACAGAATTTGCCAGGCTTCCTGTTGCACACCTCTCCGAGTTCAAGGTCAGCCAGGCTATATAGTAAGACTTTGTTTCCAAAAAAAAAAAAAAAAAAAAAAAAGATAAAATTTAATCAGAATGAAAATTTATGAAAAGAAAAAGGATTCCAACAAGATTTCCCTGCAAGGCCTATCCTAAAATGTCTTATAGTGAGTGAACCACTTAGTTGTTGAAACCTACCAAAGGCCAGAATTCACTTTTAGGTTTTTAAAACAAACCTAGACCCTAAGTTTCCATGTGTATTTTTATCTATCATCTAACTAAATTCTCTGGCTCCCACAGTAGAGACCTAAAACACAGGAATCTCTATCATCCATTACACCTGTCACCTTTCTTAGCACTCAAACAAGTGTCCCAGCATCCTAACTCTTACCAAAGGCTGCCCAAACAGGACCAAACAATGCTAACTATTAAAAAAAAAAAAAAAGCCTCACTAAAAAAGCCCCTGAATTCTACTGGTTTACATCATCTGGACCCTATCTGAAAAATGTTCTTTTAATTATCTACTTCTTATGAAATGTGATTCCTGCTTGATCTCTAGATCAGTGGGAGAAAAAATGGTTGAGTCTCTCACACAAAGTACTTTGGCTAATGGCAACTTGCCCTCTTCTGCCATTACAGTAAGACAAATAGTGTTAAGACCAAATAAAGATCAACCTGACTTCCTCCCGCACTATGAAAATCAACTGTAATAGTGAGAAGAGAAACCAGTTCTAGACTTCTGGGTTTCTCCTGACTGACTGCATAAGAGTAGGAGGGTCAGCCTATGGGAACACGGAGAGAAAAGCCCCAAGTCTCAGAGACACTAAGATGACTAAAATGTATCAATTTTCTACTTAATTTTAAAGCTGGTATTTTATACTCCAAATCGTAATGGCACCATGCTATACATAAACAAAAAGATAAAATTAACTTCAAGGGTCTTTCTGCCTTTGTTGAAGTGTTACTATAAATTACAATTACTGGCAGTTCTCTGCTTTTCCTGACATTGTACTTTACACTACTTAATTCAAAGATCACTTCACACATCCTCATGGTTATAGCGATGAATAAAACATTACCTTGATTTCAATGTTTCCCACTTTGGTGGTTGATCTGATAATAGGTCTTCCAACCAAAGCTGGGAAGATGTGTTCCGGAAAGTTAGAGCCCGCATAGCCACACTTCACAAACTGGAAGGAAACAGTAAAGAGTGGGTTAGTAATCAAGCACTTACTATGGGTATTTAAAAACTGTATCAGAAGACATCACTTTGCTTTCAAACCATCCACAGTGGTTATCCACTCTATTCCTAACATCATCTCTTATTCTCCCAGGTACCAGGTCCTTCCAAACCTTGTATTCATTAGGCTTATTATTGCTGTGATGGAACACCATGGCCAAAGTAACTGGAGGAGCAAAGGCTTACACGTCCACATCATAGTCCAGCACTGAAGGAAGTCAGGACAGGCACTCAAACAGGGCTGGGACCTGGAGGCCAGAGCTGATGCAGACCATGGAGGAGTGCTAATACTGGCTTGCTCAGCTGCTTTCTTAGAGAACCCAGGACCACCAGCTCAGGGTGGCACCACACACTAGGCCCTCCCCCATCAATCTCTAATTATGAAAATGTGCCACAGGCTTGCTGCCCACAGCCCAATCTTATAAAGGCATTTTTTTTTTCCTTGTTTGTTTTGAGACAGGGTTTCTCTGTGTAGACCTGGCTATCCTGGAACTTGCTCTGTAGACCAGGCTGGCCCTGAACTCATAGAAATCCACCTTCCTCTAACTCCTGAGTGTTGGGATTAAAGGAATGCACCACCACTTCCCAGCTAGAGGCATTTTCTTAACTGAGAGCCCCTCCTCTCAGCTGACTAGTTTGTGTCAAACTGACGTAACTATTTAGAACAGCCTGTCGGGCAGTGGTGGAACAAACCTTTAATCCCAGCACTTGGGAGGCAGAGACAGACAGGTCTCTGTGAGTTCAAGGCCAGTCTGGTGTACAGAGCGGGTTACAGGACAGGTTCCAAAGCTACAGAAAAACCCTGTCTTGATAAACCAAAACCAAAATAAAACAACAACAATGAAACAACAACAAAGACAAAAAGCAATCCACTATCTAGAACAGAGTTCATATTTAGTTTTTGGGTAACTACTTCCTAAGTGTCTCCAGAGGGTAAAGTGCTCAAGCAGGGAGCTAAGCTGGTGGTTCATGCTGGAGCCTGCCTGAAAGCAGCATCAGCGCACAGTGCTCGCTCAGAACTACTTGGGAATAGACACATTCACTCAACAAATTCTAAGTAATTAAAGAGAAATGAGCCGGGCGGTGGTGGCACACGCCTTTAATCCCAGCACTCGGGAGGCAGAGGCAGGTGGATCTCTGTGAGTT
>NW_026067920.1:20642510-20657811 GCF_014885135.2 Alexandromys fortis
TCTACAAAATGAGTTCCAGGACAGTAAGGACTACACAAGAGAAACCCTGTCTCAAAAAAACAAAAATAAAATAAACAACAAAAGTATCTTTGATTTGAAACCAGGCTTTTTTTTTTTAAAAAAAAAAAGTTATTTATTTTTATTCCACATGCACTAGTGTCTTGATGACTATGTGTCTGTATCAAATCCCCTGGACAGTTGTTGTGAGCTGCTGTGTGGGTGCTGGGAATTGAACCTGGGTCCTCTGGGAAAGCAACCAGAGTTTTTTTTTTTTTTTAACTGCTGAGCCATTTCTCTAACTCCTAAAATGTTGATTTGTTTTACTTTCTTGAAGTGCTGGGGATAGAACAGAGGGTCTCGTGTGTGTGTGTATTTTAATTTATTTATTTATTCTGTGTTCTGCCTGCATGTATATCTGTCTGCAGGCCAGATCTTATTACAGATGGTTGTGAGCCACCATGTGGTTGCTGGGAATTGAACTCAGGACCTCTGGAAGAGCAGGCAATGCTCTTAGCTGCTGAGCTATCTCTCTAGCTCTAGGCATGTGTTCTGACCACTGAGCCACATCTCCAGCCCAAAACCAGACTTTTAAATATCCATTCATTTAAGCAACCCCATTTTCCAAAAATGAAAAAAATCAAATGATATATGGACTAACGTGATTTTCACATATAAAATTGACATGGTTTCTCAAGAGGGTCTTTCTGTGTTCCTTTGGAGCCTGTCCTGGAACTCACTCTAGACCAGGTTGGCCTCTTCCTCCCAAGTGCTGAGATTAAAGGTATGTGTCGCCACCACTACCCAGCTTCTTTCTCGTTTTTTGAGATATAAGACCTTAGACATGTTAGGCAAATATGCTCCACCTCTGAGCTACAGCCCTCGATATATTTTTCAAGAGCATATATTGCACCAAGGTATGGCAGTGCATGCCTACAATCTAAGTACAAAGGAAGCAGAGACAGGGAACTACTGGAACTACTACAAGTTCAAGGCCACCCTGGTCAGCATAGCAATCTCCAAGTCATCCAGGGCTCAGGAAATTGAAAATGGGCCAGACTGTGGTGGCTCACGCTTTTAATCCCAGCACTTGGGAGGCAGAGGCAGGCAGATCTGTGAGTTCAAGGCCAGCCTACAGAGCGAGTTTCCAGGACACCAAGACACAGAGAAACCCTGTCTCAAGGGAGAAAAAAAAAAAAAAAAGACTGAAAATGAGCAGACATTGAGAGGAAAAGACACAAGTAAAACTTTCAGGCTAGGAGAATGTTATGGTTTGAGGACGGAATCCCTCTACAGGCTCATGTGGTTGAACACTTGGTCTCCAGCTGGAGGTGCTGTTTTTAGGTAGACATGTACTCTTTAAGGTAGAACCTAGGAAGGAAATGGGTTATGAGAGGCAGGTCTTAGCAGTTAGAGCTCAGACCCACTTCTGGCCATCTCTCTCCCCCCCCCCCATTTCCTGGTCTACCAAAATGTGAGCAAGCACCTCATATTCCATCTACAATAAACATGAACTAATCCTGCCATCATGCCTTCCCGGACAGAATTACCTGACAGAATACAGAATGGGCAGAATTACCTTCTGAACTATGAGCCAAAATAGGTGCTTCCTCTTTTAAGTTACATTGATGAGGTGCTGGTCCAATGACCGGAAAAATAACAAATACACAGGAAGATATTGTATGAAGAAAGGTAATACTGGGGGCTGGAGATGGCTCAGCAATTAAGAGCACTGACAGCTCTTCCAGAGGACTTGGGCTCAATTCCCAGCACCCACATGGCAAATCACAACTGTCTGTAACTCCAAATTCTGACACCCTCACAAACATACATGCAGGCAAAACACCAATACACAGAAAATAAGTAAGTAAAAAAGAAAGGAAATACTGTCAAAGTCTTCACAACATTAGTAAGGTCTATGTCCAATGAATGCTAAACTACAAGAATTTTTGGATTTACTGAGAATGCCTACAACAGAGTTTGACAGGTAAGAGGTACACATTAACTGGCTGGTAAATATTAAAAGAACTGTTCATTTTCAAGCATGAGATTATGATTATTTAAAAATACAAATACAACTGGTGAGTTCCCTATCCATGAACTCAACTTCATAGATCAAAATATTTGAAGCTCAACTAATCATAGATCAAAATATGTGCAGCCAGGCCAATATGATATCTTAGGAGGTCAAGCACTGGTTGCCCAACCTGACAACCACCTGGGTTCAATCTTCAGGACCCACACTGTGGAAAGAGAATCAATTCCCACTGTGGAAAGAGAATCAATTCCCACATCACTGTCCTTTGAAGTCTACACATAGGCTGTGGCATGTGCATGCCCCTCCATTCACAAATAAACTTAATAAAAATGTTTAAATCATATCTAAAAACACCTCTCACCTTACCATTACTCCCTAAACACTAGAAAACAACTACTCATTTATCACTCAAGTTGTATTAGGACTGTGCATCGATGATACACTCCTGTAATCCTCATACTTGGAGGTGATAGAAGGCTAGGAATTCAAGGCCAGTCTTAGCTGGCCAAACTTAACATGAAATTTGAGGCCAGTTTGAACTACAATGAGACCCTGGCTCAAAACCATAAAACAACTATGATTACATTGAGTTAGATAATAGACTAAGGTCATGCACAAATATTATGCTACCTATGAACAAGTGTGTGTGTGTGTGTGTGTGTGTGTGTGTGTGAAAGAAGAGGGAGATGGGGTGAATTCATTCCCTACACAGTCTGTTGTTCTGTGGCATCAGGGCATAAGGTGAAAAACACTTCTTGAAAGTCATACATTGATAGTAACAGCACAAAGGTGGACAGAAAGCCAAGACTGGCGACATACACTTGCACCTAGAAAGTTGAGGCAAGATTATTTTCAAGTCCAACATGCCACTCTTAACTCAAGCAAACAAAAGAAAGTGTAAAGATAAACAGGAAATATTTTATTGGTTCATATTCGATGTATATAATGGGTTTACAAACACGTCGCATGAGTATACCATGTACTTTAACCACTCTCGTTCCATCCCCTCCCCTTTTCCTTCCTCCTGTTAGTGTCCTCTCCTCTGTTGGCTCAGTTTCACTTCTATTCTCATGACATGTTAAAAAAAATTATTTGTGTATCTATTACAAAAAAAAACTATGATCTACAAATGACAAACATGGTATTTATCTTCCAAGTCTGACTTATTCACTTAGTATGATCTCTGGTTGTATCCATTTTCCTGCAAATGATGTAATTTCATTCTTTAGAGCTCAAATTCTGACAGATTATAAGGAATGTTTTATCATTTGTTGACTATTATGAATAGTGCAGCAATTAATATAGTTAGTTATCTGTGGGACGCTGACTTTAGGGTGAATACCAAGAGTTACTGTCATTTAACAGTTTAGTCCTTTTGGGTTTGTTTTTTCAAAACAGGGTTTCTCTGTCCTGGAACTCACTCTGTAGGCAAAGCTGGCCTTGAACTCACAGAGACCTACCAGTGGCTCGACTAATCTACATTCCCACCAGCAGAATGTAAGAGTTTTCTTTTCCAAAGATGGCTAGAAAATATCAATGTCCTGGCCCAAAGATGGTTCAGTGGGTGAGGGCATTTGCCAAAGACCTGAGTTTAATTCCTGGGGTGCACAAGGTGGAAGGAAGAACTGATTCATGCATGTGGTCCTCTGACCTCCACAAACCTGTAATGTAAGCGGACATCAATCCTGCCAATATATGAACATCTTCACTGTCTCTACAGAAGCCCTTTTGGAAATGATTAATCCCATTAAATTATAAATAGCTTCCCTAGGACATTCTGCTATCCAGAATTTTGTCTTTTTAAACAGAACCTTACAAAAATGTTAAAATTATGATTTAAAGTGACTAAAAGTAATCATGAAAAATGTCCACACTCACAAAGTTTAATCCTAGTTCTTTCACTGTCGGGCATTCTCTAGATCTAGCTACACATTTCTAAAGCATATTATTGTTCAAGTTGGTGTAATGGTGTTTGGCCAAAACTATCTCAGGGCCTGTACCTAGAGGCCTGTAGGACAGATAAAAGTCTGGCTCAGTTTGAAAGATTGTCACCAAGGGGGGTGAAACAGCAAAATCTAGGTAGCCGCCCCTCCAGCCAGAGAGAGGGGTTGGCTGTCTCTCATTGGCTGGAGGTACCCCCACATCACGCAATGACACAACCCATATAAGCTGAGGCTCACAGTAATAAACTGAGTGCACTCACCTAGGGTTCCCTAGGGAATAAGGCTAGGGAGGCCTGGCACAATGTTTGTAATCCCAGCACTTAAGAGAGCCATGAGTCTCAGGCCAGCCTGAGCTATATAGTGAATGCCAAGCCAAGCAAAGCTTTATTCATAGGGAGCCTTTTTTTTAAATATTTATTTATTATGTGTACAATATTCTGTGTATACGCCTGCAGGCCAGAAGAGGGCACCAGATCTCATTTCAGATGGTTGTGAGCCACCATGTGGTTGCTGGGAATTGAACTCAGGACCTCTGGAAGAGCAGTCAGTGCTCTTAACCTCTGAACCATCTCTCCAGCCCCCCCATAGAGAGCCTTTTGTCTTAAATAAAAATACGATTCCTCTTGGGTTACCTTTGAAGGCATATGTCATCAGAACCCTACTTGGTCATCTGACAGAGGCCGAGAAGTGAAACTGAGAGTATACGTTCAATCCCCAAGGAATGTTAAGCAGAATTCAGTAACACTAGTTCATGGTCCCACAATGTGTGTGTGTGTGTGTGTGTGTGTGTGTGTGTGAAATCTCATTCTTCTCCCAGAAAGACTGCAAGTTCAAGGGCCAACTTGAGTTATCACCTCACCCTACCCATGGGTGGGTGGGTGTGCGTGTGCACGGGCGTTCATGCGTGCAAAATCTCACATTCTTCTCCTAGATCATTACATTTCTATGTTCGAGTCAAAATCCATCTTACCTGATAACTACACTGAAATAATACAAAAATTCAGAGAAAATAAACTCATATCCCTTCCATATACAAATTTCAGTATAAAGTCTGTCATCACCAGCCTACTGTCATAATTTCCACATACATTCTGAATATACAAAACTAAATACTATTTAAATACAAAAATCTTATGTTTAATCTTAAAGAAAGCCAGACAAGCCGGGCGGTGGTGGCACACGCCTTTAATCCCAGCACTCGGGAGGCAGAGGTAGGTGAATCTCTGTGAGTTCGAGGCCAGCCTGGTCTACAAGAGCTAGTTCCAGGACAACCTCTAAAGCTACAGAGAAACCCTGTCTCGAAAAACCAAAAAAAANAAAAAAAAAGCCAGACAAAGAGGTGTAGGCCTTGAAAGGCAGCACTCTGAGGAGTAAGATCTTAGTTCAAGGCCAAAATGGTTTAATGAGGATAATCAAAACAACAGAAAAAAAAAAAAAAACTAACAGATACCAACAATAGGCAAGTCAAAAGTACCCATTAACCAGGATGAAATGCTCACTTGTCTGGGTAAAAATAGTCTAAGAAAATTAGAAGTTGGTTAGAAATATATATAGCTCAATGGTACAGTGCTTGCTTAGTGTGCACAAGGCAGTGGGTTAGAATGCCAGTGCTGTCAAAGAAAAAAGTACGAACAGAAGGCTAATCTTTAAGTTTGTAACAAATGTAAATAAGTAACTTTGTCATGTGAGAAATCCTAAGTTTAAGGGGGAAGGGAACCCTGCTAAGGGGTAAATTCTGGTACAGGGAGGAGACTGCTAAGGTTGACGGATCTCCCTGCCATTCACACATATACACAACAGCAAAGTAAAGGTCACATCCATGTCTTCAGATTATAATTGTGCAAATGGGTAGCTCATATCTTAAAATTCTTTTAGGGACTGGAGTTAAGCACCAGCTGCAGAGCTCACACCAATTAACCCCTCACATGGAGATGATCTCTACAGAGAAGGAACACACTTTTCCACTGCCAGAAGAGGAGGGTGCACAGAAAGCAATATCCCAGAAGAAACAAAATGTATAGCATAAAATAAATGCAGCTAAAGAAAAAAAGCACTAGCTGCTTTTCCTAGAGGACTAGGGTTCAATTCCCATGTCTGTAACTCTAGTTCTAGGAGATCTCTTCTGGCCTCCATGGGCGTCAGGCATGCCAGTGACACCCATAAACATAAATTGTAAAATAATAACAATTTCTTAAAAATTTAAACTGCAATTTAAAAACTGTGTGTGTACACACTAAGTTCCCTAGTACATTGTTCCCCTTCTCTATGTACGTCTCAGGAATCAATCTCAGGCTTGGCAACAAATACCTTCACCTGCTAATCAGTTCAAGGGCCCTTAAAGTTCCTGAGTATATTTTAAGTGGAAAAACATTTTCCAAGTAGCCCAGAAGACAAAAATTGAGATCCTGAAGCCACAGAAACAATCATAAGCTACTGTCACTACTTTACCAAAAACAGGAGTAGGAAGAAAAGCAGAAGGGAAGAGGGGAGGAAGAAAATTAACTTCAAATTAAAGCTACTATAATAGGGGAAAAAGTAAGTACTTAATAAGAAACTACTGCTGGGGATGGGAATGTAGCTCATAGAGTGCTCACCTATCATGCACTAAGCCTTGGGTTCGTTTTCCAACACCCATAAACCAAGTATGGTGGCACATGAGAGGTGGAGGTGGAGGATCAGAAGTTCAAGGTTGTCTCAGTTACATGGTAAACTGGAGGCCAGCCCAGATCCTTCGTTCAACAACAAACACGAATAGCATCTACTTACTCTTAACCTGACTAAACAGTAGCTTGGTGGAAGCAGATGCTGTCTTAGAATCCAGTGCCAGCATTTCTATAAGGTATGAATTCCTTATAGAACAGTAAAAAACATACTAAAATTTCACATTATTTCAAATCTAAATGCATTAGGCTTCAACAATATCAAAACAATCCAATTCAGCAACATAAAATAGGCAAGCTAAACTCAAAAAAAATTTTCAAAATACAAGGAAGATATTCTTTCTGTGCTACCTCTCTTGGTGTCATTTTAGTCACTGCCATTGCTCCTGCATGTCCATCAGTTTCAGCAGTTATATGTGCACAGGTGGTGTTTAAGAAGCAGATTTTACCATATATAGCTTCTTCCTTGTAGCACTGTGGTTTGAGCAGGCTCTCTACTTCCTACTGAGTCATCAAATAGTAAGAAGTACAATGTTCCTTAAGGCAAAATGAACAAAAGACCTGCCTACATTTGATATCAAAGCAACTATTTCCTTAAATAAAAAAGATTCAAAGCCGGGCAGTATGACACATGCCTTTAATCCCAGCTCTCAGAAGGCAGAGGCAGGCAGACCTTTGTGAGTTTAAGGCCAGCCTGGTCTACAGAGCAAGCTCCAGGACAACCAAGGCAACACAGAGAAACCCTGCCTCTAAAAACAATAAAAAAAAGGTTCAAAAACATTTATTTTTAAATATTTTATTAGTTTTTTGAGAATTCTAGCAACATGTTTTGATCATATTCACCCTGCTGCCCCCAACTGTCCCAGATCCACACCCCACCCTTCCCACTCAACTTTGTCTTTTTTTTTCCCACCAAGGCAAGTATGTTCAAATATTCTTGGATATACAGCCTTCCATAGGAATGTGGCCGACTTATCAGGGGCTACATTATTAGAGAAAATGGTCCGACTCTCTCCCCACCACAGCAGCTAAAAATTCCCAACAACTCCTTGCCTGGGGCGGGACTCCCTGCAGGAATCTGGCCTCACGCGTGCTGTCACAACTGCTGAGGTCCCAGTGTCAGGAGTACTGTTTCTTGTGTGACCCACTGCTTCGGGATCTGCCTTCCACCACCTCTTGTGCAATGATTCCTGGGCCTCTGGAGACAGGGTATCACTATGTAGACGAGGCTAGCCTTGAATTGGCGATTTTCCTGTTTTAGTGGCCACAGCAGGATTTTCTTGTCTTTTGAGACAAGGCCTCACACAGCCCAGGCTGGTCTTGAATTCCTCATACTTCTGCCTTTCCACCCCAGCCCTGGAATTGCAGGCATGTTCCATCACACTCACTGGGATTTCTAAACTCTCATTTGAGCTCGTTCATTTTGTATTTTTTCTATTAGTAACTGGTGGTGCTTGTATTTTAACTTCACAGTGGCCATTCTTATTTGAGGCCAACAGTTGTCTTATTAGGCCATTGCCTTTCACAAGTGAAACTCAAGTTCTTGTTTTGTTTTTACTTAAAATATTCCTGAATTAAACATACAAATGACCAGAAGCCTGATAGATTATAACCAACTACAAATGTGAATTTTAAGTATAACATTCTTCTAGCACTATAAATGTCTAAGTACAACCATTAAACTTTATTAAGCATTGTTCTAACAACATGGCAGTCACTTTGGAGATATGCATTTTGTTGGCGAATGCAGTAACTGTTGGTGAGTTTATATTGAAGTCTGGTAACGTATATTAACACCAGGAACTTGGACTCAATTTGAAAGGAATCAAAATTCACAGCTAAAGAGGTATCCTGACTTTTGCCTAAATGGCTACTTTTAGAAGCCCTATTCTAGAAAGACGTTCCTTTCTCTGGGCTACTGAAACAAAAGTCTCATTGTGGGTAACGGGAAAATAGAGCAGGTCTAGCATCTAGCATGTGGTCAAAAGAACACACCTATGCTTCCAGAATCCAATTACGGGCGTGCGAGAGAGACTGAAAATTCTAACATCTCTCAGGGC
The DNA here is from genome assembly GCF_014885135.2 of Alexandromys fortis. Classification (NCBI taxonomy): domain Eukaryota; kingdom Metazoa; phylum Chordata; class Mammalia; order Rodentia; family Cricetidae; genus Alexandromys; species Alexandromys fortis. Next base: position 20,651,209 of record NW_026067920.1, read on the forward strand.
TGGAGCGATGTGGTTAAGAGCACTTGATCTTGCAAAGGATCTAGGTTTGATTCCCAGTATGCACACGGTGCCTCACAATCATCCCGTACCAGAGGATCCAATTCCCTCAGGTACCAGGCTCACATATGATGCACACACCCACATGTAATCAAAACACCTATACACACAAAAATATGACAAATCTTAATTTTTTTTAATTTAACTTCTCCGGGTTGGGGGATACACCTCAGAGAGAGCATTTACCTCCTGTGTCTAAATCCTTGGGTTCAATCCCAGCATCATTTAAAAAAAAAAAAAAAAAACCTCTTAAATAGTCCACATTTTAAAATCTAAAGTATACAAAAGATAAATGAAGCCACCATTGATTCTTCTGCAACCATCTCCCATGTTCAGGGATTATAAGTACATGCCACATTTGGTTAGTGAAGTGCTGGAGAAGGACCCCCTGGTTTCTCCAACACCAGGCAAGCACTCTACCTTATTAACTAACATCTCGGTCTCTGGTCCATGAATGTATATGAGGGTTCATATGTAAGAGTGCAGGTGAATGCATGCTATTGGACATTAGAGGACATGGGGCATTGGTCCTCATCTTTCACCTTAATTGAGACAAGGTATTTTGTTGTCCACTGCTACATACACAGCACCAAGATGACTTCAGAGGAAACAAAACATAGACTCTAAGCAGCTCTTAGTCCTCAAATATTTTTTAGAAACACCACAACTTTCCTAACAGTGACATGATTTAAGCCAGGACTATATATGAGTATATAAGATTACCACAGCTATTTCATTCACAGCCATCAATGTCTACAAAATATATGGATAGTTTATATAAAACTACAGGAGTAATATCAAAACAAAACCTTTTGTTTGAATTAATTCCTTTCATTTATGCTATAGTAACTGATCTTTGTGTCCTAAGAATTGGATTTAAGAGAAAAAAAAAATGACGACGAGACGGGAGTCTGACTATGTAGAAATGGGGATCTGCCTGTCTCTCCCACCCAAGTGCTGGCCTAAAAGACTATGCCACCCCTGCAGTCTTTTTAACAACCATTTTAAAGACTTCTATTTTAGGTGTCTTATTTGTATATGTACCACATGTGTGCCTGGTACCCACAGAAGCCAAAAGAGGGCATCAGATGCTCTGGAACTGGAAGTACAGATGGCTGTAAGCTGCCATGCAGATGCTGGGAGTCAAACTTGGGTCTTCTGCAAGAACAAGTGCTCTTAACTGCTGAGCCATCTCTTTGGTTCTAAAGTAGTATTTTTTTTTTAACAAACACTTTTATAAGACTCTTAGGAAAGTCTCAGTGTTTATAGTTTAGTGTAAATATAGTGCAACAACACATGTCTGTTTAAAAAAATTTGTCTCCTGATAATTTAGAAGCTTTATTGGAAGCTAGGTGGAATACTATCTAGCTTTCCTCGCTGCTTTATCCTTTCTCTCAAAGAATGAGGTCATTTTATGTATCCCTACATGAAGTCTGTAAACATAAATATCTGTAATGAACACACATAAATGAGTTTGTTTAAAAACTTTTCCGCTACTAAATCTGAGATATCACCACAGCGATGGTGTCCCTTATTAGGATACTTATCCTATTCTAGTCCAATTTTAACTTAGCTTAAAGGAAGCTGGTACAATAATTGTCAAAGAATGGCAGTGAATACCAGGTCCTTTCCCCCCTCAACAACCTAGCTTCCAAATTGATAACTCAAGAAAATCTATTTTAATTCGTATGTCACATTTGTGGCAAAGGAGAACTGTCACAAAATGTTGCAATACTAAAACAGAAATCACTAAAGAATTCATTCAAAAGAAACATTTTCATCTTCAAAATTGGGGCTTTGAGGCTTTTTAATGGGGATAGAAGGAAATCACTTGCAAATATTTAAATCAGTGATCTAGTCTGATTTTGACAATTTTAGAGTCTTTAAGTCTGTATCCTGCACTTAAAGAGAAAAAAATACAGGAAGGGACTGATCCACTTCCCACTACATTAACTGGGGAGGTCCTAGGTCTCCTAAGTCTTCCCAAAGAGTCGACGATCTAGGAGAGGTTGCATGCAGAGAAAACGGTGAAGCAGGAGCTGCCGACCGTCCCCCAAAACCACGGGCGGCAGGGGCAGCCCACACACTCTCTGGGGGCAGACGGGAAGCCGAGGGCTAGGGCCGCGGCCCAGGGCATGACAGCACTTCCCCTTTTTTTTCTGCGGAACCCGTTTCCTGCCTCGCATTCGGCATCTTCAGCTACACAGGAAGAGGAAGGCCGCTGGGTCTTGTATGAAACACAGACGAGGCTCGGAAATGGAGACCTTCTCGGCACCCAGGAACCGGGCCCACCGCCACCCAGACCCACACAGGATCACAGCTCTCGGGACACGGGGGGCAGGCGGATGCTCGGGGGCGTGTGGGGAACGGCCTCGCTGCCTTGGGCTGCACTAAGGGCAACCTTGCTCCCCGGCCACCGGCTCAGGGCCGGCCCGCGCCCCCGAGAGCCGCCCGACCGCCCGCGCCCCCGCCGGCGTCCCCACGAGAACCGGCCCGCGCGCCTGCCCGCGCCCCCGCTGCGCAGCCCCGCAGCCGAGGGTGCACGCGCACCCCGCACATCTACGCGGCCGCCCCGTCGGCTCTTACCCCAGTGCCGTTGTCGCACACCACCACCTTCCTGCCCTGGCTGTCCATGGTTCGCCCTGGAGAGCCGCCGCCCGGCTTGGCCTGCTTCCTCCTCCGCGAGGCCCCGCCCTCGGCCCTTCGCTCCTCCCAAGCCGGAAGTCCCCGCCCAGCCGCCGCGCCCAGCAAGCGGCGACTGGCAGCCGAGAAGGCCAATGAGAATCGGCCGGCGCCGGCGCGCCCTCTCGCCGCGCTCGCATCCGGCCCTGAGCCCGGCGTGCGGGGCGGTGGCCCGGTCCCAGGTGTCTCGGCACTTAGGGCGCGGCCTGGCAAGCTGTCTCCGGGGCTGGCCGGTGATGGAGCGCAGGTGTGCCGCGGAGCGAGGTGGAGCAGCCAGCTGGGAAGCCCGAAAGCCACCTGGAGCTCCCGAGGCGGGATGTGTCACCGCTCCTAGGCCTTGGCGGATACACCTAGACCTGTTTGCAGCCTCGCGTTTGCTCCGTACCTCCAGCTGCAGTCTAGCCCGGCGGGATGCTTTCTCACTTCCTTCTTTTTCAAACGGGAACTCGCTATGTTGCCAGGCGCTGGCCTCAAATTCGTGACCCTCCATAGCCTCCCTTAGAAACTGGGACGAGTGCTACTCACACCTCTTTAAAAAATAAAATATGCGCGCACACACGAACGTAGTCTCGGTTTTGAAATCAGACAACTCCAAGCCGGACGGGGTGGCTTTAATTCCAGGATGCGAAAAGCAAAAGCAGGCAGAATGATAAGGGTTGGAGCCAACCTGGTCTACATAGCCAGTTTCGGGCCAGCTAGAACTATATAGTGAGACCCTGTCAAAGTGAAAGAAAGAATAAGACTTTCATTTAGCTGGGCAGTAGTGGGGGTGCATATCTTTAGTCCCAGCACTCAAGGAGGCAGAGGCAGGCAGATCTTGATTTCGAGGCCAGCCTGGTCTACAAAGCTAGTTCTGGTGCAGCCAAGGCTACACACACACACTCACACACAATTGTCTCAAAAAAAAAAAGTTTCAATTAATTTAAATTTTTTTCGTTTGCTGAGACAATCTCATTGTCTATTCTTGACTGACCTGGAGCTCAATCCTCTGACTCACAGAAATGGGCCCTCTCTGTTTTCCAAGTGCTGGGATTAAAGGCAAGAGCACCGTGTCCTGTACAACTCCACTTTTGATTCTGGCCCTGACAGTGCAATGTTTTGTGGTGTGCGCAGGACTTTGTGCGGGGGCATAATCACCTCTAAATGCACAGGTGATTGTGAGCATTCTGTGCTGAGAGCAAGCGATAGCTCAGTGGTAGCGTTTTAACATTAAACACATGCTTCTGATCCACCCTGGTTCTCATTATCTGTAATATCTACATCTGTCTTTTGTGACTGCCCTTGTTCTAAAACCCAGCTTGTTACATCTTCTTAAAGATTTTGGGCACAGCCAAGCCGGTGGTGGTCCCGGTCCTAACTAAACAGGGAATGATGAAGCTTTTGCTTTTTTAATTTCTTCCTGTCAAGGTTCCATCACCTTACACAATATAAATTGCAAGATAGTAGTGTATCCTATTTAATTCAATTTCAGGTCTAGCACTGTCTTAGGTTGCTGGGTAAATATGAAAGATACCCTATATAACCTTACTGGCAGAACTTCTCAAATTTCATGGTTTTGTTACATATGTTACTACCTAAACTCAAGTACTTATTATTGATGCTTAGTGTTTCCAAGTTTAATATTTTGTGATTAGGTCAGCAAGATGGCTCAGCAAGTAAAGGAGCCTGCTTGATGCCTGAATTCAATCCCTTGGACTCACAGTGTAGATACATACATATGCATACACACACACACAGCTCAAGGACATATAGAATCTGGATGTTAAAAATAGTTTGCAATCGAAAAGAGAACAAAGGACTAGGGCCGTGGCTCAGCTGTGAAAGGCTGGCCTGCCAGGCACCAAGCCCTGGGTTCCATCCCCAGCCATCAAACTACTCTGCTCCCTCAGGAGGTGGAGGCATCAGGAGAAGAGGAGGAACACAAGGTCTGCGGGGGCAGGGATAAATTTAAATCTCTTATGGAAAATGAAAAAGAGACTTTCCTTGGCTGAGCCTCCTGGCAACAGCCTGTGAAACAGCTTTTTCATACATTGTTTCAAGGCCTGGAAGTCTAGCTAGAAACAACTAAATGTGACCTTGGTAAAAGAAAAAAACAAAAAACAGCCAAGAAGACAGCTCAGGCTCGCTCTGCCTACCTCTTCTGTCTATTTTCCCCTGGGATTCCTGAGGTTTTGTTTGGGGGGGGGGCTGTTTGTTTTGTTTGTTTGTTTCTGAGACAACTCTCACTCATATCCCAGACTGGTCTTGCTCTGCAGCCTAGGCTGAACTCTCAGCCATCCTCCTGTCTCATACTCCTAAGTTTGAGGGTTATAGGCATAAATAACCACACCAGACCTTACTTGTGGCATTTATTTATTTATTTATTTATTTATTTATTTATTTATTTAGGTTTTTCGAGACAGGGTTTCTCTGTGGTTTTGGAGCCTGTCCTGGAACTAGCTCTTGTAGACCAGGCTGGTCTCGAACTCACAGAGATCCGCCTGCCTCTGCCTCCCAAGTGCTGGAATTAAAGGCGTGCGCCACCGCCCGGCTTTGTCTCGGTTTTCTTGAGACAGGGTTTCTCTGTGTAGCTCTGGCTGTCCTGGAACTCACTCTATAGACCAGGCTGTCCTTGAACTCAGAGATCTGCCTGTCTCTGCCTCTCAGGTGCTGGCACTAAAGGCGTGAGCCACCACCACCCCAGTCACTCTTTCTCTCTTAAGCTGTAGTTATCACAATATTTTATCACAGCAACAGGAAGAGTAACTAAGACAATGGCCATATGTCCGTGGAGATCGCCTCCTACAACCCCTGGTGAGTGGAGCCGTGCAACTCCTCCCTCTCTAACTTCTATTCCCAGTTTCAGAAAGGAGAGAAGGTAGAAGTTAATGCTCTTTCTCTAAAGTAGCAGCGGTTCTCAACCCCTGGGTCATGACCTCTTTGGAAGTCAAACAACCCTTTCACAGGGATGGACTAAGACCATTGGAAAGCATAGATATTTACATTACAATGTGTAACAGTAGCAAAATTATAGTTATGAAGCAGCAACAAAAGTAATTTGATGGTTGGGGTCACCACAATATGAGGAACTGTATTAAAGGATTGCAGCCTCAGGAAGGTTGCAAATACTGCTATAAATGAAAAAGAATGAAACTTATTCCCTAGCAATGCTGAAGCAGGCATGGGCAGTCCGTATATGGGGGTTCTGGGAGAACTTGTCCATAGTGGTTTCATGGTCTCTTCCTCAAGAGGGCACCAGATCTCATTACAGATGGGTTGTGAGCCACCATGTGGCTGCTGGGGACTGAACTCAGGACCTATGGAAGAGCAGGCAGTGCTCTTAACCACTGAGCCATCTCTCCATTTCATTTTGGCCCAGTGGTGTTGGTAGTCCACTTTGCTCCCTAATTTTGAGTGTTACTAAAACTCCTGACAGGAAAATCTCACTCCCTGTGTGTTCAGCACATGGAGATGACTATCTGATGGGGGCCTCCAGTCCCTAAGTGATGGGTGGCACTGTCTCAGGTGCTCTGCCCGCCTTCTGAGCTGTTACAACACAACCTCCTTCATTTACATTACTACATTTTCTGATGCTGGGGTATTAAAAGTAAAACAGACGATTTAAAGTATGTGAGAGGAGGCTGGGGATGTATCTCAGATGGCAGCAGAGTGTGGATGAAGCCCTGGGTTAGATCTTAATACACCATAAACTGGATATGGTAGTGCACACATGTAAGCCCATCCCTTGGAGATGGAGGCAAGGGGACCAGAAGTTCAAAGTCATTCTCTGTATTCTCTGTATAAGAAGTTCAAGCCTGCCTAGGTTGGAAACATCCCCACCTCTCTCTCTCTCTCTCTCTCTCTCTCTCTCTCTCTCTCTCTCTC
>NW_026067920.1:20661963-20667147 GCF_014885135.2 Alexandromys fortis
CTCTCTCTCTCTCTCTCTCTCTCTTTGGGGAGGATATGGGTAAGCTTTATGCAAATATCCCTTTCTAGCTAAAGAACTTGAGCATCTGTGCATTTGGTGTTTGTGGTGGTTTGAATACAAATTTGAGTGTTTGTTTCCCAATTGGTGGACTGTTTAGGAAGGATTAGGAGGTGTGGCCTTATTGAGAAGGAGTGTCACTAAGGGTGAGCTTTGAGGTTTCCTAAGCCCACACCAAGGCAAATCTTACTTTCTCTTTGCCTCCAATTAAATGCTTTCTTTTATAAGAGTTTAAGAGTTGTCTTTGGTCATGGTGTTCCTTCCCAGCAGTTGAACAATACCAAACACAGGGCCCACATGAGAAATTTAGCAAAAGATGCTTCTCAGTGCCTGTTTCAGTGAAAACACTTAAAACTCAATCTTTTTTAAAATAATTTATTTGTATTTTATGTGCATTGGTGTTTTGCCTACATGTATGTCTGTCTGTGTCAAATCTCTTAGTACAGGAATTACAGTTGGGAGCTGCCATATGGATGCTGGGAATTAAACTCAGGTCCTCTGGAAGAGCAATCAGTGCTCTTAACCGCTGAGCCATCTCTTCATCCCCCAAACCCAGTCTTTTAGTAAGTATAGCATTGGTTATTTTTAGCTGGTTACCAGATTTCACAATAGCTCCTTGGCTGTATCCCTCTTACCTAGCTGAAATGCTGTATCCTGTGATCAGTACTTCCCCAGTTCCCCTTCCACCCCTGAAAACACTGTCCAGTTCTCTACTACCAAATTAGAACTTAAAATTTTATTACATTGACCACACATAAAAATAAACTTTATTACAGTTGACCCACACAGAGGTGTTCACATGCCTCCCCATCCCAGTGTCTGGCTAGAGTCTGGCACACAGCTTCAGGGGCTAATGGAGATCTGATCACACAGACCTTCCAGGCAGCTGTGCTCCTTAAGTTACAGTGTAAAAAAGAGAAAGAAGATAAACACAGGAAACCAGAACACAAAGCAGTGCATAGAAACATTGTTGGTATTCCTGGCCTGTGACTAGGGTTAAACTTCTCACAGAAGCAAGAACATTCCAGGCTTCTGGCCAAGTCAGAGCTGATCCTTTCCCAGCAGTCCTTACAACAGCCTGGCCAGATTCTGTCTCCTGTTCTCACCACACTGACAGTCCGACCTACTGTATTAGCTACCTTTCTATTGCTGTGCTGAAACACCATGACCAAAGCAACTTAGAGAACAAAGGTCTACTTGGGGCTTAAGGTTGCAGAGGGATAATGGTCCATGATGGTATATGGGTGGTAGCAGGCATCAGGTAGCTGGACTAGCCGCTGAGAGCTCACATCTTGAACTACAAACTGGAAGCAGAGAAAGTATGCTAGAAGTGGTCGGCTTGAAAACCTCAAAACCGGTCCCCATACCTCCTAAAACTCACCAAACAAAGCCACCCACTACCTGGAGAACAAATATTCAAATGCCAGCAATTTGTGGGGAACATCTAGTTCAAATCACCATACCCATTTTGGAGACTGAAGGAGGAAGATGACTTAATCCCACAGGTTCAGAGTCAGAGATGCTGTCTCAAAAAGAAAAAAAGTAAATAAATCAATAAATAAAGTTAGTGTCTTAGGGTTTTGTTGTTGTTGTTGTTGTTGTTTTTGTTTTTTTTTTTTTCTGTGAAGATACATCATGACCACCACATCTAATTTAATTGAGTTGACTTGTTTACAGTTTCAGTGGTTCAGTCCATTATCATCATGGTGGGGAGGAGCATGACAGCCTTCAGGTAGACGTGATGCTGGAGTAGGAGCTGAGTCCTACATCCTGTAGGCAACAGGAAGTTGGTGAGACACTGGGCGGTATCCTGAGCATAGGAAACCTCAAAACCAGTCCCCACAGTGATACACTTCCTCCAACAAAGCCACACCTCCTAATAGTGCCACTCCCTATGAGATTATGGGGGCCAGTTGCATTCAAAATACTACAGTTAGGTCAGGTGACTTTCTCCAAGCCAGTCAGAGTGGAGAGGGGGATGCAGTTCAGATACTTGACTGGCGCTGGTGGCACAATCAGCAGACAGCTCACGGGCCTAAAACTAAGGAGACTCACTGTTAGGAATATTTCCTAATGCGAGCTCCCTGCCGACGCCAAAATTCCCAATCAAGCCAAATCAAAACAAGCTGAATTAAGAAATATCCAGGTTTAATGGGAGATCTGCAATCTCGGGTGGCCCCGAGGAGGAACCAGGAAGCCGTGGAAACGCAACCCCCGGGAGGAAGAGAGACCACGAGTTCCTCTTTCGGGAAATCACTTAAGTACCCTGGGGAGTGGTCCTGACCCTCCATCCCCAGGAAGGGGTCAGGACCTGGCCTGCTGGGATTTGGAGTCCAGACCAGGCCTGGGGGCTAGGATAGATGCAAGGGACTGGGGCCTAGGCTCCCAACTTGACACTCACTGACAAGGTGAACCCTCAGAAAAGCATACAGAGACCCACCTGGAAAGCTGAAATAGACAAGATCGCCTGATAAAATTGGTATCATGAGGGCAGGGAGGAGAAGGGAGGGCAGAAGGAGAAAAGGAGGGGAGAAGAGGAGGGCGGAGAGAACTTGAGGGAACAGGATAGTCGAAATGGAGGAAGGACAGAGAGGGAGAGATATTTTGATTGAGGGAGCCATTATAGGGCTAGCATAAACCCTGGCACTAGAGAAATTCCCAGGAATCCACGAGGATGACCCCAGCTAAGACCCTAAGCAATAGAGGAGAGGGTGCCCGAACTGGCCTTGCCCTATAGTCAGACTGAAGAATATGTTAAATGTCACCATAGAACCTTCATCCAGCAACAGATGGAAACAGAGGCAGAGCACTGGACTGAGCTCCCAAAGTCCAGTTGAAGAGTAGAAGGAATGAGAATATAAGCAAAGAGGTCAAGACCATGAAGGGTTCACCCACTGAAACAGTCTACCTGAGCTAATTGGAGCCAGACTAACTCAAGCCAGACAGAGAAGAAGCCATCATAGGTCCAAACCAGTCCCTCTGAATATGGGTGACAGTTGAATAGCTGGGGCAGACTGAGGGGCCACTGGCAGTGGCACCAGGATTTATTCCTACTGCTTGTACTGGCTTTTTGGAAACCTATTCTATTTGGATGGACCCCTTGCTCAGCCTAGATATGGTAGGGAGGGCATCGGATCTTTCCCAAAGCAATGTACCTTACCCTCTCTGAGGAGTGGATGGGAAGGTGGAGGGGACAGGAGGAAGGGAGGGAGTGGGAACTGGGATTGGAATGTAAAATGAAAAAAAAAAGATAGCTTGTTTTCTTTTTTAAAAAAACAATAAATTAAAAAACATTTAAAAACAGTTTGGGGGGGCCAAGGCACTCCCTCAGTCATGGAAGGAAGGAAGGAAGGAAGGAAGGAAGGAAGGAAGGAAGGAAAGAAGGAAAGGAGGAAGGGAGGAAGGGAGGAAGAAAGAGAAAGAAATCAGTGTCGGCATGATGGTGCATGCATGCCTTTAATCTCAGCACTCAAGAGGCAGAGACAGGAGGATCTCTGAGTTAGAAGCTTACCTGGTCTACATAATAAGTCCCAGGCTAGTTCGGGCTTTATAGTAAGACCTTGTATAGACAGGAAGGAAGAGCAAGAACGGAGGGAGGAAGGAAGTGGAGTGGAGGAACTCCTAAGTGTGTGAGACCTGAGTAAGTGTGTGCTGTTGACAATAGCCAGCCACACCAAGGACCATAGCCTCAGACCCATGGGCAAATGGAACAGGCGTTTTCTCCTCAGAGGGATGGATTAGCCAGAGTTCTGATGCTGTGAAGAGACACTGTGAAGAGCACTGCTAGCTACTCTTATGAAAAGAAACCTTTAATTGGGAGCTTGCTCTCAAGTTCAGAGATTTAGTATCATGGTGGGGAACGTGGCGCTCAGGCAGACGCGGTGCTGGGAAGGTAGTAGATAGCGACATCCTGATCTATAAGCCCCAGGAAGAGAGGAAAAGAGCTAGGCTTAGTATGGGCTTTTGAAACCTCAAAGCCAACCCCAGTGACACCACTTCTTCCAATCTGTCTAATCTTATTAAAGAGTTACACTCCCTGGGTGATTAAGTATTCAAATATGTGAGCCTATGGGGAACATTCTTATTTAAACTGCCACAAATCGCAAAGCCATCCTTTGCTCCATATGTGAATGTTGACAGTGTGTGAAGAAAATGCCCACCATAGCTGTCTCCCCCTCTGATGTTTATAGCCTGAAGGCTGCTAGCCTCTGGAGACTGCTCCTACCAAGGTTAGCTAAATCTGCTTCCTTGTTCAGCCGTAGGCAATAGCCCTGCCAATCTGTTCAGTTCTGTATAATCAACATGCTGAGCTTCCGGGTTGCTGAGGCTTCTCTGCCAGAGAGCCAAGACTACCTGATTCCACTTGTTCTGTGTAACTGTGCTTACTTTCCCTTCATTCCCTCCAGTCAGGACAAGTTCCTGAATCCATGGAAGGAATCAGCAAGCAAGCAAGGAACCAGAGTTGCTGTTACCACAGAAAGGAAAATGGATGTGTGCTATATAATCAAAATGCCACAAAAAGGCCACGAATGGTGGCTAGCTTGGGATTTCTGTTGCCTCAGAAAAGCACCATAACCCAAACCAACGCAATCTGAGGAAAAGTGAGCTTGTTTCAGTTTACCGACCATCTCAGGTCACATTCCATTATGGAGAGATGTCAGGACCAGAGCCTGGAGGCAGCTCAAGCAGAAGCCATAAAAGTGCAACTTACTGGCTTGTTCTCCATGACTTTCTCACCCTGCTTTTTAAAACTGTCCAGGCACCTGCCCCCATCAGTCCCCTGACACAGGGAGCTTGTCCTCCTATATCAATCATCAAGCAAATGCACCACAGAGTTGCCTGCAAAGCCAGGCGGTGGTGGCGCACACCTTTAATCCCAGCACTCAGGAGGCAGAGGTAGGTGGATCTCTGTGAGTTCGAGTTCCAGGACAGTCAGAGCTACACAGTAAACCTTGTCTTGAAAAACAAATCAAAGCCGGGTGGTGGTGGCGCACGCCTTTAATCCCAGCACTCGGGAGGCAGAGGCAGGTGGATCTCTGTGAGTTCGAGACCAGCCTGGTCTACAAGAGCTAGTTCCAGGACAGGCTCCAAAGCCATAGAGAAACCCTGTCTCGAAAAACCAAAAAA
>NW_026067920.1:20667933-20670397 GCF_014885135.2 Alexandromys fortis
GAGAGAGAGTGTGTGTGTGTGAGAGAGAGAGAGAGAAAGAGAGAGAGAGAGTCGGGGGTGGGGCAGTAAAGAAACCACCGAAATAACTGCTCCAATAGGGGGGAATTTGGTTTGGTTTGGTTTTTTGAGACACAATTTCTCTGTGTGACCCTGCCTCAGAGACCTGCTTGCCTCTGCCTAGGCATGTGCCACCATGTCCAGCAAGGAGCGAGAGGGAGAGAGAAAAACATCCCTAAGGCATCTGGAAGAGTTCAGAGCAGAAGGAAAAACTGAACACGGCCAGGGCTAGAAGAGCAGGAGAGCGTATTAGAGACAGAATGATAGGAGAGCAAGTGGAGAGCGACAGAGGATAGTAGCAGCAGCAAGAGCACAGCAACAGAGCAGAGAATGGTTAGGCTCTGACCCATGAGCTTGAGGGAGTTTAGGGTGCAGGAGCAGCTGGGAGGGTATAGGAGACTAGGGTGAAGGTCTAACGAGTATTTGTGAATAGCACCGAGGCGCCTGGAGGCCAGCGTGGACTTCTGTGGTCTGAAACGGCAGGTGCATGGACAGCTATGTCCCTTCTGCCAGAGGCAAGGAGACGATGGGGAACCCGTTTCACAAGTTCCTGAGGAATGCTGGCCTTTATCTAACAGTCATAAATCCTTCAATAGTCCAACTTGAGGTAACTTTTAGATATGGACTTCATGAGACCTAACAGCTTTATCTCAAGGGAAAAAAACAAACAACAGGAAGCCACATAGTTCAGTGGTTGGGTATTTAAGACCTTTTCTAACGTTTAAAACAAGTTTTTATTTTTATTTATTTATTTATTTGTTTATTTTTGTTTTTTGCTTTTTGAGACAGGGGTTCTCTGTGGTTTTGGAGCCTGTCCTGGAACTAGCTCTTGTAGACCAGGCTGGTCTTGAACTCACAGAGATCTGCCTGCCTCTGCCTCCCAAGTGCTGGGATTAAAGGCGTGTAAAACAAGTTTTTATATATTCAAGGAAGGATTTGATTCATTCCCATAACTGAAAGTCCAGAGAAATGAATTTCAGGCATCACTGGATCTAGGCAGTCAAAAATGTTCATTACGCATTGAGCTTTAGATCTACCTGGCAATCTCTTAGCTGTCAAACAAAAACCTAGGCATGGTCTACATGCTCACCATGAGACTAGTCACAGAAGCCAAAGAGAATTGCTTATTAGTTGAGGGAAGATCTGTAAATATTCTCCCATAAGAATTGAGAACAGAGTTGGGCAGTGGTGGGGTATATACCTTTAATCCCCACACTTGGGAGGCAGAGGCAGGTGGATCTCTGAGTTTGAGGCCAGACTGATCTACAGAGTGAGTTTTACGAAAACCAGAACTACATAGAGAAATCCTGTCTCAAAAACCAACAACAAAAGAATTAAGACTAGAGAGGGGTCACCCTCAGGAATTTTGTAGCTTGTCATTTCCACAGTGAGACGCATATGTTCTTGGCAGCACCAGTCTACTTCAAAGAAGATGAAAGGTGTGAAAGAACTTCTTTGTGGAGTTTGCTTTTATTGTGACAAAGTTAGCCACTGGGCAAGAACCTGCCCTTGCCTCAACTGGTGACCGTATGCTGTCCAAACTGGATAAGCAGGGCACAAAAGAAGGTGACTGCCAAACTTTTTCAAGACAAGATAGGCCAGTCCTTCAAAATTTTTGCTTCACAGAAAAGTCTATCAGATATTCTAGGCCTGCAGGCCAAAGATAGATGCCCTAATGCTGCAGAGGAACCTTGGGTGAATGTCCAGGCAGCCATCTGTCTCTATAATTTCTAAAGTTGTGGACATGGATTGCTCTGCACTTCCAGTTTACTCAGGTAATGTTTTATCCTCAGGTCTCTGATATATTGAAGACTAGATAGCTATAGTTTTACTGTTTTGTTTCCAAATTTAAAAAAAATCACAAAGGAAATGTAAAGTTTATAAATAATGAGAGACATAAATGCTTAAGTTGTTTGACAAAAAAGTGTTTTAAGGTCTAAAAGGATATTTTTAGATTGGTAATATAAGTTATGATAGAAAATGATTTAGGTAGAGAACTGTGGACTCATCAAGATGGAATAAATAATAGAACACTTTCTCCAAATTTGCCAAATACAAATGGACTGGACATGGTGAATGTAATTCTTACCTGGTAAGTGTTATTAAATATAGTTTTACTGTGCTAGAGGTAAAACCTTCACTTTTTGTTTAGATAGAAAGGGGGAAAGTTGTGGGATAAATTTTTTGTACATTGTGAGGATGTGTCTGCCTAAGGTAACTTCTGGTTGATTTTAATAAAGAGCTAAATGGCCGCAAGGTGGACATTAATCCCAGCACTCGGGAGACAGAGGCAGGTGGATCTCTGTGAGTTTGAGGTCAGCCTGGTCTGTAAGAGCTAGTTCCAGGACAGGCTCCAAAGCTACAAAGAAGCCATGTCAAAAAAAAAAAAAAAAGAAAAAGAAAAAAG
>NW_026067920.1:20671131-20672290 GCF_014885135.2 Alexandromys fortis
AAAAGATTTATTTATTATATATACAACATTCTGCCTCCATGTATGCCCACATGCCAGAGGAGGGCACCAGATCTCAGTACAGATGGTTGTGAGCCACCATGTGGTTGCTGGGAATTGAACTCAGGACCTCTGGAAGAGCAGCCAGTGCTCTTAACCGCTGAGCCACCTCTCCAGCCCCGACAAATATTTTTTTTTCCCGAGACAGGGTTTCTCTGTGTAGCACTGGCTGTCCTGGAATGGACTCTGTAGACTAGGCTGGCCTTGGACTCACAGAGATCCACCCGCCTCTGCCGCCAAGTTCTGGGATTAGAGGCGTGTGTATCACCATGCCTTCAGTCACCACAAAAAGATGGCCTAATGTGGTGCATGCCTGCTGTTAGAGCACTGAGAAGATGTGCTGCCCAGGCCCTGGACGGTACCTGAAGTCTGTGCTGTGTGAGCAGGCCCGATTCTGTTGTTCTGGAACCAGGAGCAACACTGAAGCTTGAGGCTGAAAGATCTTGTAGGGGCGGGAGATGGGGTGGGGGTGGGGGATATACTAGGAGGCTCCACCAAAAATACTAACCCGACATCTGGGTCTGCATGCACCTGTCTATTACTGTGTTTAACAGGGACAGACCCAGGCTTGGGGTCTGAGGCAGAGCATTGTGGTCAATTCTCTCCGGTGCATGAGAAGGGAATGACCGACAAATAGGTAAAATTGTCTCCCTGCCCACTTCAAGGCATGGCTCTGCATTTCCTAGCTACACCTAAGTTCTATACCCTCTCACCTGGTTTCCTGAGCTATTGAGAAGATACTTTATAAAATGTGGGTGGTTGTTTAAATGGATGTTGCCAAGGAAGACTAGAAAGGGCCCTGGGAAGTCCTGCTGTGCAGCTCTGAAGATCTTCTATTCCATTCTTTTTCATGGGGAGGATATTGAGCCCTTGGGGGAACAGATGTGCAGGGCACTGTCCATAGCCAGTGTGGACTTCCTCTAGGTTCCTTGGATTAATACATAGGACATAATGAATCAGCAACCACACTCATTTCATTTTAATGAGTTTCTAGTTCTCTCCTTAGGTCTTTACTGTTATTTGGGTTATTTTTTTTTTAACCTTTAGTAACACAAGAGTACAAAAGGGGAGACAGAACATTTCTTAGTAAATTAAAAAAAAA
>NW_026067920.1:20677779-20681334 GCF_014885135.2 Alexandromys fortis
TAAAAAAAAATCCTCAAAACTTCACCACTATATATAACTACATGATTGCATTATAACTATGTTTTTAGAATAGCTTTCTCTGTTTGAAGCATACTGCATGATCAGAAAGTTGGAAGCATCCAATGAAAGCAAATTTTTCTTTGTGGGACTCTTGAGATTGTTTTGCACACTTCTGTAACTCTGGTTATTTGCACAATACCTTCTGGCAACAATGAACTTGTTATTTTCTTGAATTTATCCCTCATCATGGGTGCTGTTTCTGAAATCACCAGGCGCGAGTGAGAAGGAAGCACAAAACACACAACAAACCCACTTAGGAGTTTATTAGAGGAGACGTGTACAGGCCTAGGGAAGTCGGTGTGCAGAGAGAGAGGGCTGAAGATGGCGCGTCCATGTGCACGGGGATGACGTGGTATGTCATACACAGATAATAGAGCTCACACGTATGCTTACACAACTACGTCCATAAGTAGGTAATGCAACCATGCCGCACATGGGTCATGCAGGGACTTTTAAGGTCCCCAGGGCAGCTAGGTATTTTTGCCTGAGGGCTTGTGCACATATGCATGGCCTTGGAACCTGGAAGTGCCAACCATGCCAGTTGGCTAAAATCATTACATTCCACCCTTTTGTTTATAATAAAAATTTGGGGAGTTTGGGGTCTTTAATAGGTAGGAATGGNGGATGTTGCCAAGGAAGACTAGAAAGGGCCCTGGGAAGTCCTGCTGTGCAGCTCTGAAGATCTTCTATTCCATTCTTTTTCATGGGGAGGATATTGAGCCTTTGGGGGAACAGATGTGCAGGGCACTGTCCATAGCCAGTGTGGACTTCCTCTAGGTTCCTTGGATTAATACAAAGGACATAATGAATCAGCAACCACACTCATTTCATTTTAATGAGTTTCTAGTTCTCTCCTTAGGTCTTTACTGTTATTTGGGTTATTTTTTTTTTAACCTTTAGTAACACAAGAGTACAAAAGGGGAGACAGAACATTTCTTAGTAAATTAAAAAAAAATCTAAAATCTATCACACATGGTGGTGTGTGACAAGACTCTTCCTGGCGAGACACAATAACACACATATCTTCCGACCCCAGATAAGAAGCCCACAACAGACCAAAGTACAGATATCACCAAAGTCCAACTTGATGAGCCAGTAGGTTTTGCTGGGGTTGCTTACAGGTTACTGACAGCAGCAGATTCAAGGACATCTGCACACCAAAGCAGCACACAAAATCTGGGAACGCGGAGCGGCACTGCACCGCTTGTAGGCACTTCAACAGGCTGGAGAGTCTTTCCCAGCGACTCAGTTGGTCTAAACTCTTTCAGGAAGCGCGACTGGTTTCTATATCTTCCAGGGAGCTACTGTGGACTCAGAGTCTTCTCTGCAGCTTGACTCCTTTGAGATTCTTCTTTACAGCTCAGCATGTCCGAGAGGGATGCTCAACACTTTTTATTGCTTAGTCTTGGGAGAAAGGGACCTGGTGTTTCTGGTCAGTTTCACGTTCTGAAGCTCTTTTGAGTTGTTGACCTTCTGTCTTAAAGAGCATCCCTGAGGGATGGAATGCTTAAATGGTAAGAAGCTGCTACACAGCAAACAGTGGCACACACCTACCACTGGAATACGCAAATGACTGCAAATTGCAAGTTACTGCGAATGCAAGACCAGCCCGGGCTACACAGTGAGTTCCAAGCCAGCCAGAGCTACATAAGAAGACTCATCTTATGCTGGGTGGTGGAGGCCAGCCTGGTCAACAAGAGTTAGTTCCAGGACAGCTAGGACTGTTACACAGAGCACAGAGAACCCTGTCTCAAAGAACTAAAAGAAGAAACAAAAACAAAAACCTGGGCAGGTTGGCTGGTGACTATAGTTCTAGTACTTGGGAGGTGAAGGCAGGTGGATCATGAGTTCAAAGTCATCCTTGTCTACATAGCAAGTTTGGGGGTATCCTGGGCTAACGGTGAACTTGTCTCAGAAAACAAAACAACCAGGTGTATGGCTTGTGTGTGTAACTCTAGCACTTGGGTGGTAGATAGAGGCGGGAGGAACAGAAAAGTCCAAGGGCATCTTTGTTTACACAGAGAGTTTTGAGGACAGCCTTAGTTACAAGAGAGTTTGGCTCAAAAAAAATAAAAAAAGCAAAAAACAATATAGTCCTTCAAAGTCTACTTATTCTTACTCTCCTGAAAGCAGGAATCCTAGATACAAAGTCACCCAGACTGTACTGAAGTACTCTTTTATTTCAAGTCATAGGGATGGTGACATAGAGATGGCCCACTGGTACAGTGTGGGGTGAAAGAGACGGCTTTGGGCCTGAGCAACGTAAAGAATGGCGTTCCAGAGGGATGACGAAAACACAGCTCCACGAGGAACAGTTTCGGGGTGTGAGGTGTATCGGGAATATTTAGTAATTACGAGGTCTCAATCATAACTCCGCTCTGTTGCTTAACTTGAAAGTCTCTCCATCTCCCCGCTCAGGCTTGCTCCAAGGCTGAGACGCTGCCAAGCAAGGTGAGGGTGGGGTCAGCTCTCTGGTCCCTTTGCCTGCTGCGATTCTCTTCCTGCTCCTCACCCCATGCAGGCTTCTTTTCCAGGAGATGGGAAAGCCTCAAAACTGGCACCTGTGCAGGTGCCTCTCTGGGAAAGAGACCGCTGGGGCTGGCCTGTGTAGCCTCAGACATTCCCAGATGGGGCTTCCCAGAGACAGGTCTGCAGACTGTCATTTCTTTCCTAGTCATTTGTTCAAGCCACTATGGAGTCCAAGGCTTCTTTAGGATGGTTTGGAATCCCTGGAGCTAGCCTTATAGACAGTTGTAACCCCTCAATATGGATGCTGAGAACCAGGATCAGGTCCGCAAGGAATCATTCATTAAAAAATTAACTAAGGCTGAGCATGGTGGCACAAACCTTTAATCCCAGCACTTGGGAGACAGAGGCAGGCAGATCTCTATGAGTTCAAGGCCAGCCTCGTCTACAGGGAAAGACTGTACAGAGAAACCCTGTCTCAAAAAAACCAACCAAACAAAAAAGCAACTAACCGCTGGACTGGGGAGATGGCTCAGAGGCTGAGAGAGTTTTGCTTTTGTAGAGGAACTGAGTTTGATTCTGAACACTTGTATTAGGGCCACCTACAATGGCCTGTAATTCCAGCTACAGGAATCTATGCTCTCTGGCTTCCAAGGGCACCTACTCATATATATGCGTGCACATACACACACACCCACACACACAAATAAATCTTTAAACATTTTTAAAGATCTTAAAAGGAAATTGCTGCAATATACAGTCTGGGAAATCTCACAGGTATGTGTTAATGTTAAACCAAAGAAGCACAGTACAAGAGTGCATACTGTTGATTTTGTTTATATGACGGTCAAGAACAGGGTGAGTTAATCTCTACTGTTTGAACTTGTGGTGGTATGCACCTGTAATCCCAACACTTGGGATGTTGAGTCAGAGAATTACAGTTTAAGGTCAGCCTGGGCTGGTTAGGGAGTACCAGCACAGCCCAGGGATGTATATCAAGAACTTGTCTCAAACAAATACAAACAGAAA
>NW_026067920.1:20683322-20687203 GCF_014885135.2 Alexandromys fortis
AAAGAAAGAAAGAAAGAAAGAAAGAAAAAGAAGGAGAATTAAGGAAATACAAAAAAACATCTTTTGTCCCTGTGTAATTAAGGAGGGATGGGGGGGGTGTCCTCCTTTATGTTTTACCTGAGCACAGGTCAGGCAGTGTCTGAAATGCTCTGAAGTTTTTCCTCAATGTCCAGGTAGCCAGACCTGAGGAGAGACGAGTTCTGGGATGTTCCTAGGTGACAAGTGCGTGGCCTGAGGCAATGATGCCAGGTTTGGCCCAGTGCCTTTGGTATGCAGATTCTTCCATCAGGCAAGATCCGCTATCTGTTGCGGCTCTCCTGGACCCCAAGTCAGAACATGACTTCATCTCTTCTGGATCATACTCAGGAACATCCTCATTGAGGCAGATAGTTCCAGAACCATCTAAGGCTTGAGTTCTCCAAGAGCAACCTCTTCGGCAGCTTGATCTGCACGATTGTTACCTTGTTTAGGACGTTCTGACTAGTGAATAGTGGCCCGTTCAGTTGGTAGCCAGATGGCCTCTAGCAACTGGACAATTGTGTGTGTGTGTGTGTGTGTGTGTGTGTGTGNATTTTCTTTAGGGGCTTGCCGACTGTGGGGTACCGGGCAGGACAGAAACCCCAATGAGCAGGCCCTCATGTTACAGAATGGGCCCCTGTGGATAACTGCATCCACAAAAAGCCTTAAAAGCTTGGAAAAGAATAAAGTAAAATAGGCTTCTTGGTAGCAGCAATTTCTCGGGTCTGCTCTGCTTGCTAGAGTCAAGCAAGAGCTCTCATTTAAGAGAGGCTTCCTCACTCAGCTTTAGCTATAAGCCTTGCAGCTCTTTTAAGAGGTGCTGCCAAAAAAAAAAAAAACTTAAATAGTGTTGATAAAAAGCTGACTGCATGCTTTTCAGTTTTCAGTCATAACAGGAAAAAGCTACACATTTTAAAATGCCGGCCTTCTGGGCCATCCTGCCAGAACAAACTCTGTCTCTTTCAGTCAGGCAGTCTAACTACGGAGTATTTGAATGTGGTCTGTGAGCAGAATGCTGCAGCTTGCTTGCTGGCAGGGAGATTTGAGATATTAAGGGATGGGCAGGATTGAAAAGTGAGTGTGGCGTCTTCTACTAATGCCACCTGGAGGGAAAGGGGTAAGGTTTGTAAGCCTTTTTTTTTTTTTTGAGACAGGTTTTCTCTGTGGCTTTGGCGTCTGTCCTGGAACTAGCTCTGTAGACCAGGCTGGATCTCAGAGATCCTCCAGCCTCTGCCTCCCGAGTGCTGGGATTAAAGGCGTGAGCCACCATCGGCGGTTTGTAAGCCTTTGTAAGTTAAGAAATGGGACAGATTGTGGTGGGAGAAGTCAGGGATGGGTGAACCAAAAGTTAGTTTCTTTGACTCATGAATAAGAAGCTCAGCGGCTGCTAAAGCACATATGTAGTGTGCCCAGCCCTGAGAGGTGAGGTCCAGATTTTTTGACAGGTATGTTACAGGTGCAAAGAAAGATCCCATCTGATGTCCTAGGATCCCAAGGGCATATCCCGCCTCCTCTGTTACATAGAGGGAGAAAGGATGAGTTAAATCTGGGAGATGAAGAGCTAGAGCCTGGAAAAGGGTTTCCTGGAATCTCTGGAAGGGTTTAGTAATGGGATAGAGAAGGGGCTCATGCAGAGAGCTGAGGGCTGCCTCATATAAGGGGCAGGCAAGGAGAGAAAAAGAGGGGATCCAGAAACGCAGGAAGCCAGCTATTCCTAGGACCGATAAAAACCTCTTCTTTTGTAGAAGAAACTGCAAGTGACTAAATTAGCTTTTTTTCTGTCTAGGGTAATAGCTTTTCGTGTTAGGGTAATAGTTAATCCCAAGTAAATGACCTGAGAGGTAGACAGTTGGACCTTAGAATGTGAGATTCTATAGCCCTTTTTGGACAGGAAATTTATTTTTTTTCNCTTTATATTTATTTTTAATAGTCTTTCCCTCTGAGATGAGTAAGGCCCTGGGTTTATTTATCTGCCCATGAACAGGTAAAAGCGAGGATGACAACCCTGAGGAGTCCATCCATGACTGTCTGGGGATACTGGATGCCATCAGAGGTATGCATCCTGACCTGACAGACATTCCTTTCACTACCAGAGATGCAGATCTCTATCTGGATGGCAGCAGCTTCATTTAAGAAAGAACCAGATATGTGTGTGTGGTGGTGGTGGGGGGGTGGGTTTACAGGTCAGAAGGAGGTCATTTGGGCACAAACCTTGCCCAGGGGCACATCTGCCCAGAGAGCAGAAATAATAACTCTGACACAGGCTCTTAAGATGGAGTAAAGGAAAGAAAAGTCAGGCGGTGGTGGCCTGGCACACACCTTTAATCCCAAGCACTTGGGAGGCAGAGGCAGGCGGATCTCTGTGAGTTCGAGACCAGCCTGGTCTACAAGAGCTAGTTCCAGGACAGACTCCAAAACCACAGAGAAACCCTGTCTCGAAAAAAAAAACTAACAATAATAATAATACCTGCCTGTTATGGTAAAACGTGGGCAGTGGTAAGGAGGGGAAGAGAGGGTAAAGATGGCTGTGTGGAGGGAGGAGGGGTTCTTCCTCCTGTGAGGCCTGTAGAAGGGTCTTCAGAGGAGGCTCGTTGGTCTCTGCTACAGGCCCTGGAAAGGTCTATCTGCTGACAAACAGGGCTTGGCCACCTTTCCCATTGTGGGCCATACAGCCCTTCGTCCAGGGGGCGGGTGGACATTGCTTCAGCCTAAGGCAATGTGTATCCAATCTGATCTGAGTGGCCAAGCTTATAGAGGGTGATATAACCACTGCCCAGGCTGTCTGAGAACCAAAAGGACCCTGGGAAGGCCAGTCAACTCTGACTATTGGCCATTTAGAGTCACAGAATGTTCGGAGGCAACTCTCAGTGATTGGATAATCCTAATCCTCCTTAACTATGGGCAGGGGGTAAAGTATCAGAATCCTCTATAACACAGGTTAGAGACCTGTTAGCTTGCTAGTCTTATTACCCATACTGTCTGTTAGTTCAGTTACCCCAAGTCCAAAATACACCAATGAACACAGAAAGTACAAGACAGAAAGAAGACAGTAAAAATGAAACCACAGATCAGACAAGACACACAAAGAAAAGACAAACAGGACATAAAAACAGTCCAAGAACCTCAGGAGAGGAGTGTGACTTTTTGTTTTTGTTTTGCCCCTGACAGGAGAATATTGAGATTATGTTGAACCCCCTCCACATCCCATATAGCGATCCCACAAAATAGAACCAGACTGTAACTCACCAGAAGGCCTCTATAGACTCTTACTGTTTTTCTTTTTTAATATAACATTTATTTACTTATTATGTATATAGTATTTGGCCTGCACGAATGACTGCAGGCCAGAAAAGGGCACCAGATCTCATTACAGAGCTCATTGTGAGCCACCATGTGGTTGTTGGGAATTGAACTCAGGACCTCTGGAAAAGCAGCCAGTGACCTTAACCACTGAGCCATCTCTCCAGCCCCTTACTGTTTTTCTAAACACCAAAGTTCACCCTGATAGTCTGTGAACTGAAAGCATCCCTGGAGCCTTGGAACATCTCAAAGCATGTGTATAATGATTGTCACGGCACCAATGAAATGGATTAATAAAAATATGCTGTAGGATCCCTGGTGGTGGCAGACAGTGGGCCATGTGGTGGCAGGCAGTGGGCAGGGAGTCCCGAGAGCAGCCAGTCCCAGGCAGGAATGGCTGCAGGTCCCCAGCAGGGAGACACATGGCAGCAGGCAACATAGACATGGATAGGCCAAATTTGAGGCCATGCAGAGATTGGATATTTATTCAGTGGGTTATGGAGAGAGAAGGGAGAAGAGGAGGAGAGAGAGGGAGAGAAAGAGAGAGAAGAGAGAGAAGAGAG
>NW_026067920.1:20692898-20704888 GCF_014885135.2 Alexandromys fortis
TCCCACAGAATATTGGAATCAAAGGTGCCATTAGGTGGCCATTTTAAGTTGTTATCTAAATGGTATCGAGGCCATTTTTCAAACAAAGATGGACAAGTGTGGGAATCTATAAGTAGGGCATTAAAGCCTGGGATTTTAGGGCCTCTAAAAGGCATCCTAAGGGGAAAATTGGATTGTCAGTCTTCGAGGGCTTGTTTCCCATAGCTGAAACTGTGAAAACCTGTGAGAACAGCAACACCACAAGGCTTAAAGAAGGACAACATTTCCTCTCTACAGGCGGGGTGTGAAACGGCGGCAACACTGCAAAGCCTATAGGAGGACATCTCTGCAGGTGAGATGTTGAAGCCTGACTGGCTCCCATCTGGGCGACTCAGAAGCCAGAGAGGCTAGAGGGCGCTCCGAGTGGTCTCTCACTTACAAGTGGTCCAAAAGAAAAGACAAAGAAAAAGGGAAATCTGAGGAACCCTAGGCCCCAAGGTAAATGCATGCACTGCTCAGTGTGTGTAGTGCTCGCACAGGTGGACTACCCTGGGTCATTCGATCACGTTTTTAGCTATGGGAAGCAACCAGAAATGAATGTCAGCGAAGGGTTCAACTGTAGCCGTGAAGGCCATGGTCGGAGGCCCCCCCCACACACACACCATTTCTAGGAACATTAGAAGATTTCAGGGAGCTCAATGGTCAATTCCTCGGATTCAGAGAAACGGATAAGCTGACCAGAATGGGGAAACTCACCAACTGAAGCCAGTGGTGTTCGTAGAGGTCACACTTAGGCAGATGGAACGTGTGGTTGTTGTGGAAAAAATACCCGGTTCTGGGGATCCTGACCCCAGGAAAGGGGCAGGAAAGCCTATTGAGTCTCAGGCACCAATGAAATCACCAGGCGCGAGTGAGAAGGAAGCACGAAACACACAACAGACTCACTTAGGAGTTTATTAGAGGAGACGTGTACAGGCCTGGGGAAGTCGGTGTGCAGAGAGAGAGAGGGAGATGGCGGGTTCAGCTTTTAAAGGTCGCCTAGTGCATATGCACAGGGGGAAGACATGGCTACATCATACACAGATGACAGAGCTCACGCACGCGCTCAAGGGTGGGTATAGCTGCATCATACATAGGTGCTGCAACCACGCCGCATGCGGGTCATGCAGGGCCTTTGAAGGTCCCCGGGGCTGCTAGGTATTTTTGTCTTATCTGCGTGTGCGTGGCCCTAGAACCCAGAAGTGCCAGCCATGCTGGTTGGCTAAACTCATAATAATTTCCCCTTTAGGAATGAAGAAGAAAAGTCCTGAAAACATTTGTACTCTGGATGTGATATCCTTCCAGACATGATCATTAGAAGCAGACTTCTAAGCCAGGCTTGGTGGCACACACCTTCAATCCTAGTAGTTGGGAGAAAGAAGCAGGTGGATCTCTGTGAGTTTGAAGCCAGCTTGTTCTACACAGCAAGTTCTAGGCCAGTGAGGGCTATATAGAAAGATCCTGTCTCAAAAAGAAAAACAAAACAAACAACAACAACAAATCCAAAAACCAATTTCCAAATTGTTAAAACTTTTGTACTTAAATTCCCTCTGTTCTGGTATGAGTTGTATTTGGTAGCCAAATTGCTCTGATGTGTCAA
This sequence comes from Alexandromys fortis, assembly GCF_014885135.2. Taxonomy (NCBI): domain Eukaryota; kingdom Metazoa; phylum Chordata; class Mammalia; order Rodentia; family Cricetidae; genus Alexandromys; species Alexandromys fortis. Next base: position 20,694,517 of record NW_026067920.1, read on the forward strand.
GCTGCCTGCTAACCTCCACTCCCACAGGGTAGCACTGGAGATTAGAGAGTGGGTAGTTCAATTTTTTTGTGATAATGCTTACTTAAATAAAAAGAAGTGTCATTTGAGCTGGGTGGTGGTGACAACGCCTTTAATCCCAGCCCTTGGGAGGGAGAGGCAGGTAGATCTCTGTGAGTTCAAGGATAGCCTGGTCTACAGAGGGAGTTCCAGGACAGCTAGGTCTGTTACACAGAGAAATCCTGTCTTGGGGGAAAAAATGTTATTTGAAAATCTCTATGACAGGATAAAGTGATAACTCAAATTCTCAAGAAAGAAGTAAAGCCCATACTGTTTGGTTGGAAGCATCACCTCAGCTCCCTGGCACCCCTTTATCTATGGAGTACGGACTGTTTGGTGGGAAATGTCACCCCAGCCCCCTGGCATCCATATATACAAGGAGTCTGGACTGTTTGGTGTAAAGTTCTAAGCTCCCCTCCCCTGGGAGTTGCCACAGTCCAGACTCCACCTCCAAGAAAGCCCACCAAACAGTGACCCTTCCCCAGGGATGGTCAAGATCACTCCCATAGGCTTTTAAACTGCCCTCCCCCCCCCCAGAGTATGAACACATGGTCTTCCCGATTTTCCTTCTCCCTCTCTGTGCTTTCACGGAGGGCCACCCAGGAATTCTGGCATCCATTAAACATGGGCTTCTTCTAATTTGGTTTGATTTGGTCTGATTTTGATTATTACATCGGCAGAGACGTTTGTCAGGCTGAAGGGAAAAAAAACTTAATACATACTATTTTATTTAATTTACTTAATCCTTTAAAATAATGTTAGGCTGTAATATTTTCCTTTCTCGTTGCTATTCACATAAATACACAGAAGTGAAACTTGTTAAACACTGGGGTGCAGATGTGAATGGTTTCCCTGGAAAACTGATGCGAATGATCAACGGGTTGTAGCTGTTAGAACAGTCTGGAATCTTTGGTTTCAGTCTGTGTGTTGAGGTTTCTCGTCTGCGTTTGTTGTCTCTTTGGTTTATTTGTTTGACTCTGCTTCCCGAGTTCTGGGATTAAAGATGTGTGCCACCACCCAGCTGTTGTCATATCTTAATATTCATTAATGGCTGAGGTTATGAATCTGTAGGATTATATTATTTTATTATACATATTGAACCTGTAGGATTAGTTATTATATATATATTGAATCTGTTGAAATATGTTATTATTTTAGGTATATTGACTCTGTTGGATTGTTATTAATTATACAATTAATTGAATCTGTTGGATTATGTTAGTATTTTGCTATATATATTGACTGTTGGATTATGTTATTATTTTATTATATATTGACTTTTGGATTATGTTACTTTATCATATATAATAACTGCTGGATTACATTATTTTATTATACATATTGAATCTGTTAGATTGTGAATCTACAGAAAACTGTTAAAAATATAGATCTCTCCTTTATTTCACTTTTTATTTTATAGGTATGATTAGTTTTCCTGATTGTATGTCTGTTACCACGGGCATGTAGGACCCAAGGGGGCTAGAAAAGGATGATGGTACCTGGAACTAGAATTATGAATAACTGGGAAGTTCTCTAGGAGAACAGCCAGTGCTCTTAACACTGAGCCATCTCTCCGACTCCTCTTCTACCTAGTTGACAGAATTCAGTGAACTAGTGTCTGCAGAGAACAGAATGGTTTCTGCTCTAATGCCTAAGGATCCACAGCAATGAGGTCTGGCCTTCCTTCTCATACCAGAAACAGCCAAGTTACTAGTTTCAAGAAGGTGACTGACTTTGGAGAGAGAATCTTAAGAAATAAGAGTTGCCAGATGTGTGGCATACCCATAATCTCAGCACTTTGGAGGTGGACACAGGAAAATATGAAGTTCATCTCATCCTGGGCTATTGCCACATTCCAGGCCAGCCCAGAACATAGGAGACTTTGTTTTTTATAAATTTGTTGTTGTTTAATTAGATTTATATACTGATATTTTATTTGTGTTTTAACAAATAAAGCTTGCCCGAAGACAAGAAAGAAAGAGAGAGAGAGAGAGAGAGAGAGAGAGAGAGAGAGAGAGAGAGAGAGAGAAAGGTTGCTGGCCTGTGGCAGCACACGCCTTTAATCCCAGCACTCAGGAGGCAGAGGCAGGCGAATCTCTGTGAGTTCAAGGCCAGTCTGGTCTACAGCGTGAGTTCCAGGACTGGCTCCATAGCTACTGAAAAACCTTGTCTTGAAAAAAACAAATAGATACCTAGAGATGTCAGGAGCCGTTTCCCTCATAAACATCATTACAGGAACCATCACCCTGGGGAGTCTGCAGAGAACCCCACACCCATAATTATGTTAAGAATCGTTCTATTGACAGAACCTACCCCACACAATTAAGCTGTTAATGGAGAACTATCTGTTAGCGGAACCCGCCTCACATTCCAGCTATCCAGGGAACTAGGTGTGGCAACTCTTGGCCTACATGACCTGATCCTGGCCTACAAGAGGTACCTGAACCACGTGACCTGGACCATGCAGCGAGATCCCGTGACCCTGCCCCCCAAGCCCCTCATCCAGGGGCTATATAAGCAGCAACCCTGACCCTAATAAACGGAGGCTGTGACAAACTTAGCATGGCCTCCTCCTTCTTTCCTAGCCCATTATCTTCCAGATAGCACTCCGGGACCCTGGAGTAACTGACTGCCAGGCAGGTTACAACCCCTAGACTCAGTGACCCGCCAAGGCAATCGACATAGAGGTAGATAGATAAAATAAATAAGAGTCAATGAGATGGATCAGCCAGCAAGGGTGCTGGCTAGCAAGCCTGATGACCTGGGCTCCATCACTAGAACCTTTATGGTCACAGGAGCAATTCCTACAGGCTATCCTCTGACCTCTGCACACATACACACACTAAATAAATAAATAAACAAACAAACAAACAAATAAATAAATAAAATTTTTAAAAGAAAAACAAAGTGCTTATATTCTTTGAAATGCTTTTATATACAGTAATTGTTGACTATGAACTTGACAGGATCTAGAATCACCCAGGAAACAAGCATGGGCATGTTGGTGATGTCTTGATTGGGTTGAGGTGGGAAGACTTCTAGTCTGAACGTGGGGGGCACTGTTCCATGAGCTGGGATCCAGGACTGAAAAAGAGAGAGAAAAGGTGAGCCCTGGAAGTCATGCCCCTCTGCTTCCTGGCTGTGGATGTGGTGTGACCAGCTGCCTCGGTCCCTTCCCCAGCATGATGGAGTGGAAATGAACTCTTCTTTCCTTACATTCCTCTTGTTGGGTTGCCAAGCCCAGCAGGGAGAGATCCTGGGACAGACCCGGCTAGGACAGTGAGGAAATGAAGAAAAGAGACACAGGGAAACACAGACAGAAAGGGTGAGGTCAGGGTGACTTGAACTCTCTGATGGAGAAACTGCAGGACCCTGGAAGCACAAGGTGTTTATTATATAGAGTTGAACAAGGTGGTGGAGTTATTGCGTAGAGATACACAAGGGGGTAGGGTTATTCTATACAGCTGCATGAAGGAGGCAGGTGTAGCTAACACAAGCAGGCACAGTCTCTAGAGGAGCAGCCATCTTCAGGCTGGAAACATCAGGGGAAAGGAAGCTATGGCATACACTTTCTGCACACACTATCAACACTTGCACATGGATCAGAGGAAGACTTTGCTGTCCCCGAGCCTCGCCCACCCCGGTTGGGCTTACCGTTTTCTCTGGGTTATGGACATGTCAACAGCACACTTTCATTCAGCCTTCCCTCCTCTCCACTTCATGCATTTTGTCAGTGATAAGAGAAGTAACCAATACACAGGGAAATAGACTAGCCAGAGTCGAGGATTTAAAACGAGACGGGTGAATAAGGCCTGTCCATTGCGTTGGGTGGGTTACTCAGTCTAGGGGGTCGTAACCCTCCCTGCAATCAGTTACTCCAGGGTCACGGAGGGGCGCTACCTGGAAGGGAATGAGCTAGGAAAGAAGGAGGAGGCTAGGCAGATTTGTGGAAGCCCCGTTTATTAGGATCATGGTTGCTGCTTATATAGCCCCTGGATGAGGGCTTGGGGGGCAGGGAAATGGGATCTTGCCGCGTGGTCCAGGTCACGTAGGCCAGGCGGTCAGGTGATGATTCTTTGGCCAGGAAGTCGTGAGTTGACACACCTAGTTCCCTGGATAGCTGGAATGTGAGGCGGGTTCCGCTAACAGATAGTTCTCCAGCAACAGCTTAATTGGGTGTGGGGCAGGTTGTCAATAGAACGATTCTTAACATAATTATGGGTGTGGGGTTCCCTGCAGACTCCCCAGGGAGTTCCTGTAATGATTTTTAGGAGGGAAATGGCTCCTCACAAAGGCCCATTGCATTGTTTCCACAACTTGTGAGCCTACGACTATTTTCACAAATAGTATTGTTCATTTCACAAATAAATCACATAAAACATGGGGGGAGCACTGTAAAGCCAAAGGGATGTTAAGAGCTGTGGTGCGGGCTTAAGATGGCAGGAAACTGCTGTGTAGGTATTGTTTTAGCACTTGGGGTCAGTGGAGCTGTTGCCATACACTTCTGCTTCTTGGTTTTAAGTCCACATGGGCTATTCAGAAGGTGGGGCAGAGTGTACTCTTCAGAAGTAGATTTATTTGTTTATTTATTTGTTTGTTTGTTTATTGGTTTTTCAAGACGGAGTTTCTGTGTAGCTTTGAAGCCTGTCCTGCAACTAGCTCTAGTAGACTATGTTGGCTTAGACTCACAGAGATCCACCCGCCTGTGCCTCCAGAGTACTGGGACTAAGGGCGTGTGCCACTACCACTAAGCTAAGAATTATTATTTTAAGCAGAGTTTCTGCTTCATCTTGTGGACTGTTCTCTGAGCTTCCCAAGATTGGATACAGATATCCCACTTAGGGCTGAACACTCAAAAATCACTTAGTCTAAGCTTTCTGACCAGTTATAAGTCTCTACATTAACTGCTCCCCATAGGCAAAGAAGGTTCTCCAACCAAAGTTGAGGGCAGCACTAATCTGTGGTATAAATATAAGCATCTAGAAGGCAGGTTGATAAGATGTCCATCTGGAAGATGGGAAAGAGTGCTGTGAAACACTGTCTTCTGAATATGACATGGCTGCTGCACTTGGACCCACAGCTCCTGGGGTTACCTGCTCAAGACATGAATGAAGACCAGGTCAGTCAAAACTCCAGCATGGTCTAGTATGGTGTGTGTGTAGATCTCTGTGAGTTTGAGGCCATACTAACTTCCAGGCAATCTTGGGTTACATAGAAAGGCCCTGTCTCAAAATAAGTATATAGATAGATGACAGATAAATAAAAAGAAAGATATATAGATAGACAGATAGACATCCAAGTGTCCAATAAATACAAGGAAAGATACTCAATTTCAATTTCCCCAGTTACCAGGGGAAAGCGCATTTAATTTACAATGTAAATTAGAAATGTACAATTTACAATGTAATGCAGACTAGAAAATTGGGATGCAATACACCCCACACTGGCCAGAGTAAAGATGGAAGAGAGTGCGTGTTAGTGATCTAATGAGACAGAACATTCATGCAATGTTGACGTTGTGCAGTAACACACACAAAGGGATTTTAATTATTTCATTTGTATAAAACAAAAATCAATCAAAACCAGTCTGTGCATTTGAAATTAACATAGGGGTTGCTCTGTGGAGGAGAAAATAGTGACTAAAAGGGATAATAAGGAAGTTTTGAGACCAGAGTTAACGTACTGTTTCCAGATGAGGTATTTCTGATGGGTGTTCATTTCATAATAATCTACCAAGCTCTGTATTTGACAGTTCATGTACTTTCATGTGTTTATAATATACTAAAAAAATCTTTTAGGTACTGGGCAGTGGTGGTGCATGCCTTTAACCCCAGCTCTTGGGAGGCAGAGGCAGGTGGATCTCCATGAGTTTGAGGTCAGGCTGGTCTACAAAGTGAGTTCCAGGACAACCATGGTACTTACACAGAGGAAACCCTGTCTCGAGAAACTAAGGGAAAAAAAAAAAACTTTTATGGCTTGCCATTTGGTTTCTCTTGCTGTGAAGAGACACCATAACCACAGCAACTCTAATAAAGGAAACATTTAATTGGGATGGCCTACAGTTCAGTTTAGTCTATTATTATATCATGGCTGGGCATGGCAGTGTGCAGGCAGACATGGAACTGGAGAAGGACCTCAGAGTCCTTTGACCCATAGGCAACAAGAAGTGGTCTGAAACACTGGGAACAGCTAGAGCATAGGAGACCTCAAAGCCTATCTCCATAGTGATACACTTCTTCCAACAAGGCCACACCCATTCCAACAAAGCCACACCTCTTCATAGCGCCATTCCTCATAAGCATATGGGAGCCAATGACATTCAGACTACCACAGGACTAGAGACACGGCTCAGCAGGTCAGAATGTGTACTGCTCTTGCAGAGGACCCAAGTTCAGTTCCCAGCACCCATACTGGGCAGCTTATAGCTGCCAGAAACTCAAGCTTCAGGGAATGTGACTCCTCTTCTGACCTCCAAAAAAACAGTACACAAACCCACACAGACACACAGACTTAAAAAAATAATTGCCATTCTGTGGTGGCACACACTGTTAATCTCAGCACTCTGGAGGCAGAGGCAGGTAGAGTTCCCAGTTCCAAGCCAGCCTGGTTTCAGAGCAAGTTCTAAGACAGCCGGTGCTACACAGAGAAACTTTGTCTTGAAAAAACAACCAATAAATAAATAAAACCAAATATTTTTTAAAGTAAGTTTTTTTTTTTTTTTTTTGAAAATACCCAAAAAACGAAAACTCTGTATTGGCTTTCTTTAGGACACCAACCAGTTCCCAAATCAGGACACAGAGAGTTATTATTAGTTATGAATGCTGAGCCTTAGTTTCTGCTTGTCCCACTAGCTCTTATAATTTAATTGAATCTGTCTCTCTTCATCTACGTCTTACCTTGGAGCTTTTTGCCTTTCTTTCATTCCGTATGTCCTACTTTTCCTGCTTCTGTGTGTCTGGCTGGCCCTGGGCATCTCCCTCTCTTACTCTCTTCTCTCAGTCTCTTGAGCCTAGATTCCTCCTCCTACTTAATCTCTCAGCACGACAGGCCCGCCTATCCCTCTCTGGAGGGCCCATGGGTCTACTCCTGCTCCCTGGGTTCATTTTAAGGTCAGTTTCTGACCAGCCAGCATTTCCTGTTCATTCCTGTGCTCCCTTAGCACCCGCCTGGTGATTAGCTATAGGGCATTGTTGACTCCACCTTGGGCGTGGTAATTTCCCACCTGCCTGGAGGGTATTCCATTGTGCAGCAGCTAGGTAGTTAAGGTTTTCCCTAAATTTGAATAAACAGCATGGCATTCGGCTGATCTCCTTTAGAATTACCCAGGTCTCTTGTGTGTTCTTTCAATCTCCAGGCCTTTGCCCAGCTAGCTTACGGTACAGTGCTGCACAAACTGCACCGAGAGTAACACCACCTCTCCTGCCTAGTTATTGGCCATTCGGCTTCTAATTAGACCAACCAGGCGCTTTAGGTAGGCAAGGTAAAACAGCAACACATCTTTACATAATTAAAGTAATATTCCACAACATAAACAAATGGAGCACATCTTTACATAGTTAAAATATGTATTCTACAACAAACCATGGCTGGAGAATTGGCTCAACTAATTGTTTTAACTAAGAGCACCCATTCCTGCAGAGGACCCAGGTTCAACTCCTAGAATCCACATGGCAGCTCACAACCAATGAACTCTAGTCCCAGGGGATCCCATCTCCGTTTCGAATCTCTTTGGGCAGGCACGTAGTGCACACACATATATGCAGGCACGTAGTGCACACACATATATGCAGGCACGTAGTGCACACACATATATGCAGGCACGTAGTGCACACACATATGCAGGCACGTAGTGCACACACATATATGCAGGCATGTAGTGCACACACATATATGCAGGCAAAACATTCACACACATAAAGTATGCAAGGCATGGTGGCACATGCCTTTCATTCCAGCATTTAGGAGGCAGAGGCGGGCAGGTGTCTGTGAATTGAAGGCTAGCCTGTCTATCTATATAGTGAGTTCCTGACACACACTCTCTCTCTCTCTCTTTCACACACACACACACACACACACAATAATAATAATAATAAATCTTGAAAACTTAAAAATAAGTAAATAACGTTACATACAATGCTGACCTGGAGCTGCAGCTCAGTGACAGGGTACCTCCCTAGCATATATTGAGGAAGAAAGGGAGGAGCAGGAAGAAACGGGTGGGAGTGTGTGGTGGGGATGTGTCTGGAGACCAGCCAGGCAGTGATGACATTCAGTTTCACAGCCTCTGAACATTATCAACTGTGTACCTTTTAGAAATTCATCAAAGCCAAACACTAATTAACTTGTGTGTTTGTTGAGGACATAGTCTTGTTCTATAGCCCTGGCTGGCTGACTGGCTTAGAACTTTGGTTTTGAATTTTTATTTTTGTTTTTGTATTTTGAGACAGAGTCTCACTGTGTATCTCTCTGGCTTACATTCATTATGTAAACCAGACTGCCCTCTAACTCACTGAGATCTACCTGCCTCTGCTTCCCAAGTGCTGGGATGAATGCCTAACCTATATTGTGTTCTTTTGAGTATCTATATACTTTGATAAAAATTTACTTTATTATTTTTTTTTCGAGACAGGGTTTCTCTGTAGCTTTGGAGCCTATCCTAGAACTAGCTCTTGTAGGCCAGGCTGGCCTCAAACTCACAGAGATCCGCCTGCCTCTGCCTCCTGAGTGCTGGGAATAAAGACATGCACCACCACCACCCGGCTAAAAATTCACTTTAAAACACAACCCCAGTGCTTGCCTAGCATTCTTGAGGGCCTGGGTGTAATCACCAGTCATGGGGAGGTGAAAGCCTACATGAAAAGTCTCAGTTTTGAGATACATAGAGTCAACTTAGACACTACCTAAGTGTGACCTTGTCTCTTTGGGTCCTTTTCTTTTTTTCCATTTAGGTCTATCAGAAAGAAAATGGTGCTAACACCACAGAGGAGGTTATCTGCCACTGCCTAGGGCACTGTGGATGATGTGCTATGTTCTAGAATGCTCTGGTGACATCACACTGAGCTATATTATCAGTGTGCAATAACTAAGTCCTTGGCAAAAATAAAATCTGATGCATCGTGGCAAAGGAACATGGATTTTTACCCCTGTTAGATCAATTATTAACCTAGGGACTGTGTTGTACAAAGTATTTCACTAACCTTGTAAGTGAAGCCACAGAGCAAATAGGCTGTGGCTCCCATTGTTCCTGGAGGAGACAAGGAGAGAAATTATTTGGTGGCGAATTCCAACCGTCCTGTATTTCTAGTCCAGATTTTGGTTCTAGTTATTAAAAATCTATACAAGAAGCTGGGCAGTAGTGGCGCAGGCCTTTAATCCCAGCACTTGGGAGGCAGAGGCAGGTGGATCTCTGTGAGTTCAAGGCCAACCTGGTCTACCAAGTGAGTTTCAGGACAGCCAGGACCATTGCACAGAGAAACCCTGTCTTAAAAAACCAAACTCAAAACCAAAAAATCAAAAAGAAGGAAAGAAAAAAGAAGGAAGGAAGTATGGATGGACTTTAAGGTCTGGAGAGATGGATGGCTCAGGAGTTAACAGCACTTGATGCTCTTCTGAAGGACCTGAGTTCAATTCCTAGCACCCACATCAGGTCATAGCCATCTCTGACTCCAATCCTCTTCTGATTTCTGCAGGCATTCAAACACGTGCACACAAACCCACACAGACATACACATATTCACAAAATTTTAAAAAATTTTAGAAAAAGAAATGACTCTGCTGTTCCCTTAATAAATCAATAAATCCATAAGCACATTCTAGGGCAGTTGAAATGAGCTGTTGGCTCTTCTACCAAATGTCGAAAGATCATCTAATGAAAATTCAATTTTGAGCCAGGTGTGGTGGGTAGGCCTTTGATTCCAGCACTCAAAGGCAAGGCCAGGGGATCTCTGAGGTCAAGACCAGCCTGGTCCTCAGAATGAGTTCCAGGACAGCCTGGGATACACACAGAAGCTCTGTTTCAAAACAAAATCGAAAAAAAAAAAAAGGAAGAAAGAGAGAAAGAAAAAAAGAAAGTTAGTTTACCTTTTTTTCCAATGTGCTCTTACATACCATCAGCTCTGTTAGGATTCAGGCATCTGTATGGCCTGCCTTTCAGGTCCTGACAGGATACATCCTCCGCTGCAGGTACTAAGAGCACCTCCTGTGCACATTCACTATGTTCCCTGCCCCCCTCTCCTGCCATGCTTTTCTTTTTCTTTCTTTTGTTTTGCTTTCATTTTTTAAAAAAATCGTCTTCATAACTGGGCAGTGGTGGCGC
>NW_026067920.1:20710284-20715893 GCF_014885135.2 Alexandromys fortis
AGGGCTTTTGAAGATGTTTGTCCTTTTGTCCTCCAAATCCTGGCTGGGAAGGTCAGAGAGTCATCTGGGTGGGTGAGGGTGTCCTCAAAAACAAATCAAGGTTATAGGCTGGGAACGGTTCCAGGAGACAGAACAACTCAACTCACACAATAAATAGAAACTTATTTTTTAAAATACAGCATAATGGCTCCTGCCTTCAAAATGGAGTCAAGCAGGTTCCTCACTGTTATGAGTCGTAATATAAATAATTTTGGAGATGGAGGTGTGTTAAAAGGGTCGCAACCCACAGGCTGAGAACCACTGCTCTAAGTCTGCCTTCTGACCATCTTTCCCAAAAGGACACTGACATTACCTGGTGCGAGTGAGAGGGAAGCATGAAACACGCAAGAAACATGCTTAGGAGTTTATTAGAGGAGACATGTACGGGCATGATGAAGCCGGCTTGCAGAAAGAGGGCCGAAGATGGTGCGTCCAGCTTTTAAAGGCTGCCTAGCGCATGTGCACAGGGCGATGACGTAGCTACAAGTCGTACACATGCACACAAGGGCACACGTACCTGCGTCATACATAGGTGATGCAACCATGCGGCTTGTGGGTCACGCAGGGCCTTTTAAGATCCACCAGGTTATTGCGGGAGGTCCTTCCGCCCCTCCAACCAATAGCTGCTGAGATACCAGCCCATTGGGGCGTGGTTTCTCTCCCTTTAAAAAAAAAAGGCTACTTCCTCTGCTTGCTAGACTCCCTTCCTGGTTGCGCAGAGGGCTGTTGTCTGGGACGATGATCTGTAAGTTTTTTCCTCTTTAAATAAATACCACCCTATTAATCATAATTCCAAACTGGTGTGGCATTTTGTTCATGACTTATGCCTTCACCGGTGGCAAGGTATTTTTGCCTGAGGGCTTGTCTGCACATGCGTGGCCCTGGAACTGGGAAGTGCCAGCCATGCTGGTTGGCTAAAATCATAACTGACACGTCTTTCTTTCAGTGTTTAAAATATTACCCATCTCTGCCTACTTGCTTATTTAATGCGTCTTTTACTTGGTACTGCATTTAATTAACACAAGCTGAGACATTATCTGATTGTTCTTTCTTCTTTTATGCAAGTAGTGCCAAGCAGTTGCTAGGTTTGTGGCAGCCGTTCATGGTTGAATTAGCCTCTTTTGTTTTTTTCTGTTTTTTGAGACAGGGATTCTCGGTAGCTTTGGTGCCTCTCCTGGAACTCACACTGTAGACCAGGCTGACCTGGAACTCAGAGAGACCCGCTTTCCGCTGCCTCCTGAGTGCTGGGATTAAGGGCATGCGCGACCACTGCCAGGCTCGAATTAGCCTTTTAAATACAGACCCTGCTGTCTTCAAGGCAATCAAATGAGTCCTAAATCTCTACCCCCCCTTTGCCACTCACTAGAGATGTCTGCATTCTGTCTCTTATACTTGCAGTGGAGAGAACTGTTACTACGCGTTCTGGACCAAGAGGCCAGGGCTCCAGTTCCTAAACCAACTCAGATAACCGACTCAGTGTGTGACCCTGTGCAAAGCCCTTCGATTTTATTTTTTTCCAAGACAGGGATTCTCTGTGTAGTCCTGATTATCTTGAAACTCGCTCTGTTGACCAGGCTGGTCTTGAACTCTTGAAGATCCACCTGTCTCTTGCCTCCCAAGTGCTGGGATTAAAGACATGCGCCACCACTGCCTGGCTAAAATAACTTAATTTTGCAATCATTGTGAGCTAGAAGAGGAAGGGCTTGTCTCGCCCCAAACGACATTTTTTTGGACACATTTTTTATTTTTTTTTATTTATTTATTTATTTATTTATTTATTATTTATTCATTTGGTTTTTCGAGACAGGGTTTCTCTGTGGTTTTGGAGCCTGTCCTGGAACTAGCTCTTGTAGACCAGGCTGGCCTCGAACTCACAGAGATCCGCCTGCCTCTGCCTCCCATCTGCTGGGATTAAAGGCGTGTGCCACCACCGCCCGGCAGGACACATTTTTTAAAATTAAATTTATATATTTAATTTTATGTGAGGTTTTGTCTATATGTATGTTTATGTAACATGTATGTGCCTGATGCCCATGGAGGTCAGAAGAAGGTATCAGATGCCCAGGAATTGAAGTTATGAATGGTTGTGAACTACCTTATGGGTGCTGAGAATCAAATCAGGTCCTCTGTACAGGCAATATGTGCTCTTAACCAGCGAGCCATCTCTCCAGCGCACGCTCACAGTTTTTTATGGTGGCAGAAATAACTTAGCTGATGGGAATGGGTACTGTGGTATGCATTTACATATGTGTATATATAAATATATGTAGGACTAATAACAGCATTGTGTTCTGAATTAACAGCAGCAACAGTTTTTTTTTCCGGGTTTGCAGTTATCCGAGCGAAACTGTACAGACAAAAATAAATGGAAGGCGTCACAGGTTTGCATGCCATCCTCGTGCAAGGGCCTTGCTAATCTCTGTAATTTTAATGTGTGTGCTGCCACAACAAGCCCTTGACGTTGAGCCTGATCCTCCTGAATCACCTCTCAGGTTGGGAGATTTACAGCTTATGAGCTATCAACCCTTGTCACTGAGCTTTGGATCCTACCATACGGAGGACTGAATTCAAAGGCCTCTCACAAGCAAGGCAAGACTGCGCTGCTGAGCTACATCCCCAGCCTGAGCTGTCTCTGAAACACAACTAAATATTCAGGGGATAAACTCTTGCTCTCTCTCACTCCTAGCCCAGTGAGTGCTTTGCTTTAACTTCTGTGACTGGCTTCAGTTGCGGAAATTCAGTTTGTTTTGGGGGTGGAGAGGTGGCTCAGCAGTCAAGAGCACTTGCTGCTCTTCCAGGAGACTCAAGTTTGGTTTCTAACACTCCTGAGCTGCGGCTGACAACTGCCTCTAACTCCAGCTCCAGGGGATCCATCGCCCCCTTCTGGCTGCTGTAGCACCTACACACCTGAACCGTATACTCAAAAACACATACAGAACATTAAAAGAAAACCATTGATAATAAAAATGTTTGCTTCTTTTCCAAATACACCCAGATGAACAAACTCAGCTGGCCTCATTAAATGAGCCAAGACGAGCTCTCCACAAAGCCTTCCCCAAAACCATAAGTTAGCTTTAAAGCACTTCCTGTCTCATACTTCCCGGCAGGTGAGTTCTACGCCCAAGTATAGCCTTGTTTGCTTTTGACAGATTTCTATTTGTCAGGCTTTTATTTTGGGGGGAGGGGGTGCAGGGTGGGGACGGGATTGAGCAGAACCTTGCTCAGACTAGTGAGAGTCTTCTCTCCCATCCAATCACGTCTCTAGTTACGTTGATAGTTTGTAGCAGTCCTGGTGTTCTGTAGCTGCCGGCCCTACTCTGACCTCAGAGCACAGCACAGCCTTCCTTCTCGGCTCCATTTCTCTCTGCTCAGGAACTTTCCTGGGGGCTTGCTTCCCTGTGGGCAGGTATGCTATTTCTGTTATCTTTAGCTCCTCCCTTCCCTCCAAACTTGCTGAGTCTATCTTAGGAATCTCCCCTCCTTTCTATTCCTGGTGGACTGCCCTTTGACTGGATGCACAGGCTTTCACCTGAAGGAGTCTAATTACGTTTTAACAGTTAAAATGATCTTCCTATCTGCGGGCTCCACGCAGCTAGGTGCTGAGCTCATCAACTCACATTTCCCCATTTGGCATTGTTGCTGCCTGCTGACTAGTCTAAACATTTTAGTAGGCACCTAGGGGCACCCCATGATCTCACTTAAGCCCAGACGTCTCCTACTTTGGCTCCCAAAGAACCCATGACCAGTAATCCTCAAATTGGTGTGCACATTCCAAGTTTAGGGGCTTCTCTCCAATTTCTGTCCATGTTCAAAATTTCAGTCTTTCGGGTTAAGAGCATTGACTGCTCTTCCAGAGGACCCAGATTCGATTCCCAGCATCCACATGGCAGCTCACAACTGACTGAAGATCCAGTTGCAGGGGATCTGACACCTTCACACCAATGCACATAAAATAAGGTTAAATAAACCATAAAAAATATTTTTAAAAAATTTCAGTCTTTCATTCTCCCGACCTCGTTCATGACAGTGACCTAGCTGGACATGAGGAAGCTGTTCCCTTCTGTCCCTTTGCTCACTATTTTCTAAATGCCTGATTTATAACAGGAATTTTCCCCTGTGGGGAAACTCGGCAATGCCCACCCCTGCCCTATGACAAACAGAAGTTCGATTCTATTTCCTGACTTACTGAGCATGGGTGAGCGGTTCCTGACAGGAGAGTAGACGCCAAGCCTCACTGGAAAGCCTTCACCTAGCCACACGTTTGGAGCCCACTACCCTAGTCTTCCCTAGCTTACACGCATTAGCCCCTCCCTGAGATCACCCAGGCCACGTACAATCGCATACAAGTAGCTGGAAAGTGTCTGGATACTTAGGCTAGAGTTCCAGGACCCTCTCCATCCTCCTATGAAGGAGTGTCAAACAGTCAACGAGTCCAGCTGTGATGACCTTTTGCAAACAGGCGCAGCTGAACTCATGGAGATGGCTGCTATTTGGCTTTGAGGTCAGTGCTATACAAAGTGTATAATTTATATATAAATAAACTATGATTTTAATTTAGTTAAATCTTGGTTTTGCTGTTGTGGTGGTTGTGTGTGTGCGCGCATGTGTGTATGTATGTGTACATGTCACAGCACACCTATGGCAGTCAGAGATAACTCTGAGAAGTCAGATATTTCTTTCCACTTTTAGATGGTTTGGGGGAACAAACTCGGGTTGTCAGGCTTTCCAGGTAAGTGCCTTTACCCACGAACCATCTTGCTGGTCCTAATTTACATCTTTTGGATGTAGAGGACTTGTGAGTCTTTTGGTGCTGCTGGAACTCAGACCCAAGAGACCTGGATTTTGTTTTGTTTTTTGTTTTTAAGAGACAGGGTTTCTCTGTAGTTTTGGAGTCTGTCTTGGAACTAGCTCTTGTAGCTCAGGCTGGCCTCAAACTCCCAGAGATCCGCCTGCCTCTGCCTTCTGAGTGCTGGGATTAAAAGTGTGCGCCACACCACCCGGCGAGACCAGGGTTTTGACAAGCATGTATGGTAATGTAATCGGCCATCATCACAATGAAGATTGAGGATAGTTCCATCAAACCAAAGAGACACATCCTTTAGATTTCCTCTTTTCAGACGATCCCTTCCTCCCATCCCCAGTTCTTGACAATCAGAGGACAGGTCACACCCTTTAAATGTATTTTTGCCCTTTCCCCTGTGGGCCTTCTCTATATTCACAGATCTTCCCAACTGAATGGTAATCTCTTTAAAGGTAAAGAATTGTTTTTTCATTCAGTTTTGTATTGCTTAAGTTTAAGTTCCAAGTGCAGCTGGGTATGGCAGGGTATGCTAGAATAGACACAGGGAGGCTGAGGCAGGAGGATCAGAAGAGTTCAAAGCTATACTCAAGTACATACTTTGTTGTTGCATAAAGAGGGGCGTCTTAGCCGGACAGTGGTGGCGCACGCCTTTAATCCCAGCACTTGGGAGGCAGAGGCAGGCGGATCTCTGTGAGTTCAAGACCAGCCTGGTCTACAAGAGCTAGTTCCAGGACAGGCTCCAAAACCACAGAGAAACCCTGTCTTGAAA
>NW_026067920.1:20716727-20728034 GCF_014885135.2 Alexandromys fortis
GCCCTCACGTGTGCCCTGACATGTATGTACCCCATGCACCCACACATCTCTGCCCTCACGTGTACCCTGACATGTACCCCATGCACCCACACATCTCTGCCCTCACATGCATGTCCCCCAACATGTCCCACCCCAATTCACCCCACACAAAATAAACACGTGGAGAAGGAGGAGGAGGGGGAGCTAGAGAGACCCATCAGTGGCTGCCCTTGCAGAGGACTTTTGCACATTCCTCGCATCCCTGTCAGGATACTCAATACCCTCCTCTCCTCTCCTTCAGGTACCCAAACACACCTGCAAATACCTACGCACAGACATAGACACATATGTAAAAATAAGTCTTTTGTCTTTTCTTTTTAAAGAAAAGGCTAACGGCCCTAGAAGAGGCATTGCCTTGTCTCTAGCACCGAGACTCAAACCCAGGCCTCCCTCATGATGTCAGTGCTGTGCTAACGGTCAAACCCCCACCCCTAGAAACACTCTGATCCGACAGGAGGGCAGCTGGCACAGTGTATGGCATTTTATTATTTTATTTTATTTTTTGGCTTTTCAAGACAGGGTTTTTCTGTAGCTTTGGAGCCTGTCCTGGAAATAGTTCTTGTAGACCAGGCTGGCCTCGAACTCACAAAGATCCTCCTGCTTCTGCTTCCCGAGTGCTGGGATTAAAGGCATGCACCACCACTGCCTGGCTTGTGTATGGCATTTTAATGAATGATTCTGCTTTTAAAGAATTTTTATTTATTTATTTATTTTTATTTTTGGTTAGAAATTTTGTTTTTTGAGTCAGTTTCATATGTAGCTTGGCTTAGGACTCCCTACATAGCCAAGGCTAGTCTCAAATTTCCATCAATCTGCCTGTCTGCCTTGCCAGTGCCAGGGTTCCAAGACTGAGCCACTGGTGCTTGGCTTATTTTGAGTTATTAATCTGAACCATTGGTAAAAACTTAAACATGAAATATAATAAAGTTGAGCCAGTAAACCTTATTAAAGGTACAGTTTCAGGTCTGGGGGTGGGGGGAGTGGATGGCTCAGCGGACAAAGTGCTGTGTAGGCATGAGGACCCGAGGTTTCTTAGTCCCCATGTAAAAGCAGGGGACGCACATCCACAGAGCTCATGCTGCAAGTACAGACAGACAGATCCAGACTCACTGGCCAGCCAGGCTTTGAGTGAGCTCCAGGTTCAGCGAGACCTTGTCTCAAAAAGTACAGTAGAAGGCCAGGCCTTTAATCCCAGCACTCAAGAGACAGAGACAGGTGGATCTCTGTGAGTTCGAGGCCAGCCTGATCTACAAGAGCTAGTTCCAGGGCAGGCTCCAAAGCTACAGAGAAACCCTGTCTCGAAAAACCAAAAACAAAAAGTACTGTGGAGGTTGACCTCTAGCCTTTTTATAAGGATATACATGGTCAAGTACAATCCCCTCTCTGCACGTAAAACACACACAACAGAGGGAGGAGCTGGTCTAAGAGCTGGTAGTTCTCAGTGAGTTCAAGGTCAGCCTGGTCTACCAGGTGAGACCCAGGACAGCCAGAGTTATGAAGTGAGACCCTGTCTGGAGGTGTAGTTGGGAGAGAAAAACATACTTCTACGTTAGGAAAGGAAGTATTTAATTATTATTTTATTTTATTTTATTTTATTAACAGGTTTCTCTGTGTTGTCCTGGCTGTCCTGGAACTCATTCTGTAGTCCACGCTGGCCTCAAACTCACAGAGATCTTCCTGCCTCTGCCTCCCATGTGCTGGGATTAAAGGGGTGTGCCAGCAGCAACCAGTTATTTTTTTTATATGTGAGTGTTTTGATTGCATGTATGTATGTATGTATGTATGTATGTATGTATGTATGTATGTATGTACATTACCTGCATGCAGTCCCTGAAGAGGCCAGAGGTGGCATTGGGTTATACGGAACTACTTATAGATGGTGTGAGCTACCATGTGGGTTCTAGAAACGGAACCTGAGTCTTCTACAAGGACAGAAATTGTTCATAACCTCTGAGCCATCTCTTTAATCCCATAGGGAGGACTCTTAATGTAAATAACACCTGTGCTGCAGTAGGATATCGGGAGCTGGCACGTGCCAGTCCACAGCCATGACTGTTCCTAATCCACGTGCACGCTATAACATAGTAACTAGGATATGAAGTTTTCTGTCCTCTGAGTACAACAGACAGTAAAGCTTTGGGGGTGTCAAGGAAGAACTGTGCTATATCCTCCACACTGTTTTGTTTGTCATCCAGGTTATAAGTTACAAGATAATCTGTTGGGAAATGGAATAGTTAATGAAATAAAGTTGAGGAAATTTACCTCCAAGAAGAGACAGAAAGGTGGTAGTGCCTCTTAGAGAAACCAACATCTATGCTCTGGAGAGGGTTTTTCTTTCTCCCTTAACATTTCTGCTTGAGCTTATATTAAAATTTCATCAATAATCCCCCAGCTTGGGCAGGAAAGATGGCTCATCCTCTAAAGGCACTCTTAGTTCTTGTTGGGGTGACAGAGTTTTTTATTGGGGGGGCGGGGAGTGGGGGAGGGGTTGAAACACAGTCTCACTATCTAGCTCTGGCTGTCCTGGAACTTATTGAGTAGACCAGGTTGGCTTTAAACTCATCTGTCTCTGCCTCCCAAGTGGTGGGATTAAAGGCATGCTCTGCTACACTGGGGTATACAGCAAATACTAACTAACAAACAAACAAGCTTTGCTTGAAAAATTGAGTTTGAGGACACTTCTGAGTTTTTATTCTGTAAAATGGCAATGAACAGGAAGTATTGTAGGCTTCAGGGTTCAGGGCGATACACACATGTGGTGCTTCATTTATTCATCTAGGGTCGTTTTCGGGTGGTGACCACGTTCATTTCAGAAGAAATGAACTTAGGTAAAAGAACCCTAATGGGAGGGGGTAATGGCACACACCTTTCATCCTATCACTCAGGAGGCAGAGGAGGGAGGATCACTGAGTTTGAGGCCAGCCTGGTCTGTTATGCCCAGATCACAGAGTCCCCCCAAAACAGGACTAGGAGACCGAGTCCTGTTTGTAAAAGCTAAGAGCCTTTATTCTTATGTGAGTTCAAACTCGGGCCCTCTGTGTGTCCAATGTATAGGAGTGATCGGAGAGCCCTGAGCTCAGTTGGGTTGGGAATTTTTAATATCTATCAATTTATTTATTATGTATACAATATTCTGTCTGTATGCCTGAAGGCCAGAAGAGGGCGCCAGACCTCTTTACAGATGGTTGTGAGCCACCATGTGGTTGCCGGGAATTGAACTCAGGACCTTTGGAAGAGCAGGCAATGCTCTTAACCACTGAGCCATCTCTCCAGCCTAGGGAATTTTATAATAACAGAGGTTGGGGTAAGGGCCTTCTAAGGTTCAGGACCCCTGATTGGCTGACATTTATCTAGGGGTGTCCTGGTGAAAAGTGATGGATGTGTGCTGGCAGGTGATCCTTGTAATTCCAGTCTCTGGCCTCTATCTTTGGAGGTCCCTCCTCTTTGACCCTCGAACCTTGACCCCTCCCCAGGAAAGGTCAAGACCACTTCCACAGGCTATTTAAACTGCTTCCCCAGAAAATAAACACGTGGTTTTCCCTCTTCCTCTGGGCTGGGCGGCTCCCATTTCCCTTGGGGCCTCCAGGGAGCAGGTGTCTAATTAAACCTGGATATCTTTTAATTTGATCTGATTTGGTTTTATTGGGATTATTTTGCGTTGGAGGAGTGGCTCGGTTAGGAAATATTCCTAACAATCCTACCTACAATGTTTGAAAGGTCGGAATTTCCTTTGAATGGTCTGTTTCTGGGTGGTGCCTGGGTGGACTGTTTGTGGTCTTTCTTGGGATTAGGTTTACCTTAGGGTAAACTACTGAGACTCAGGCCTCTATTGAGCTTGTCTTGGCTGGGTTCTACAGTCTACAGACAGAGTTCCAGGACAGCCAGGACTACATAAAGAAGCCCTGACTCAAAAAAGCCAAAACCCAACAACAATAAAAACAAAAACCTCAAAACCTATGTGTAGTCTGATGAGGTTGTTAATCAAGGCATATGAAAGAACTCCAGGGGGTGGGGGAGGGGGAATGTAAAGATGTACCAGTATCGAGTTAGAAATGAGAACAGGCTCTTTGGTATATTTGGTGTTACGGAAGTTTAAAGAAAGTCAGCCTCGGGAGATAATATTCTTGCTTAGAAAAAGTTGGAAGATAAACTTTGGACAGTGTATTATACTATGACCTTTGTAATAAATAACCCAAGATAATGTGTTAACGTTTAGTCGAGATTTAAATTCCTGAGCTGATTAAAGGTCTAAAAATGTATTAATATTAGTTCTGGAGTCCGTACTGAAGAATTGCGTGGCTTAAAAGAAAATCACTTATTACTGCCCAAATTTGCAGACTGATGCAAAGTTAAGTACTAACCAATAAAACATTCAAGCAAACAACAGCAGACAAAATCTCCAACAATTCAACTTTAAGTCCAGGCCTCAAGTAGGCAGACTGGTTTAGGCTGACTCTAGCCTGTGTCTCAACCACACGGTGCGGAGCCTTTGAAGGTTGGGAGGTCACGATGGAGGTGCAGTTTCAGAAAGATAAATCTGGCTGTGTGCAAGTGAACGGGGGCGGGGGGGGGAGGCAGAAAGGAGACTGAAGTAGGGTTCATTTGCAGCTACCGCCACGTCAAGTTGCTGGAGGAACACGGTTAAAAAAAAAAAAATCAGAAAAGAACTGGAGGGGTCGGGTGAATGAGAAAGGGCAAGGTCTGTAGAGGCGGCTTGACTTTTCGGTCCTTAGAGCTGTCCGGAGGATCGGGTGCTGATAGCCCCCTGGGGCGTGTCGGAGCAGGGTCCGCCAGGTTGTCCTCAGTCCCTATTACCCTCCTCATTCCGTGCTGGCGTCCCCAGGAGCCCCCACCCCCTCGGCTACAGCACCGCCCTCCTCCGGGTTCCTTCCCCTCCCCTTCCCGTGGGGCACCGACTAGCCCAGCTGCCACGTCTCACTGATGACATCAACACAGTCCGCTCGGCCTTAGCCAATCCGCTAGGGGGAGTCCGAGCGAAGTCCTAGCAAGCAAGCCAGCGGGGAGGGGAGCAGGAAGGGCTGGGTGTGGGGTGAGGGAATGGGGATGGGGCGGGCGACAAGCTCGCGAGTACGCATGCGTACCATGTGCGGGGCCTAGTGGGAAACTGAGTGCAAGCTGTCCTCGGCCCCGTCAGGCTGCCCGGGCGTGCGGCGCGCTCACGACTCAGTTTCCCGTCGTGCCGCGCGACGCGGCCGCCCTCTGGGCCGCGACAGGCCCCTTGGCCTAGGCTTCCCTAGTTCCTGGTTCGCCGGCGGCCATTTTGGGTGGAAGCGATCACTGAGTGGCGGCGGCTGCAGATTGTGTTCCAAGGGTCGGAGCGGGGTCGACGTTTGTTCTACCGGAACAGCTTAGCTCACTCCTTCCCTTCCATAACCCGTGGCGCGGAGAGTCGGGGCGGCGGCTGCGTCAGCAAGGGCGGTGGCGGCGGCGGCAGCTGCAGTGACATGTCCAGCATGAATCCCGAATAGTGAGTGCAGGCGAGCCGGGGCTGGCCGGGGGTGAGGGCGTCCGGCCGCGGGGTGAAGGCCGCCGGAAGGCTCGCTAGGCGGCCGTGGGAAGGTCGGCCGGGCGGGCAAGCGAGGCGGAGCAGCCCGAGGGCCCCATTGTCTGCCGGCCGAGGGCCGCGGCGGGGAGGGGTCGGGGCTCCGGGCCAGGGGCCGGGGCCGGGGCGCCGACGGCGGGGAGCTGCTGGGTGTCGTGGCCGGGCGTTGGGGAGTCGGCATCGGACGGCGGCCAAGAGGGGCGCGCCTCGGGGAGGCAGTGACTGCTGGAGGAGGACTTGTTTTTAAGGGAGGTAGGTGGGAGAGCTCTGCTAGAGGGCACTGTCAGACCCTGCGCCGGCTCTGCGGAGCTGTCAGCCCTGGCAGGGAGGAAACCACCAGCTATAGGTGTAAATCCTGAGCTTGTTAGAGCTCTCTCCGGCAGGTGTCAGGCAGTACGGATGCTACTCGGGACTGCGTGGGCTGGGGGGAATGAGGAGATGGCGAGAAGCTATTTCAATGTTCAGCTTCCTTTTGGGCTCGTCTCCTGGAAGAGTTCTTGAAGAACTGTGAGCCGTGGTCCTTCCAAAATCCTGAACATTTGTGAAATGTTTTAGAGGACCCTTAAGTCTCCCAGTCACCTTTTGTCTGCAGTACGTCAACAACAATAACAAAAAACTAAAATAAAAAATGTCTTTCCGGTACCACCAAATTTAAAGTGTGCGTTCACTGACAAATTGGAAAAGAAACGAGTGGGACCTTTGATAGAGCTGTAGGTTTTAGATTACCTGGTTGAAAGCCTGCAGATAGGGAATGAGGTTCCATGACGTGTCATGAAAAGTTAATGCATTCCTTTTTCTTGCTTACTCAAGAAGTCACAATAGCAGAAGTGACACACCTGGCACCTTTCATGGGAGCGGGTGATCTCTTGAGTAGATTTTGTTGGGCTCTCCTGAACGGCACCTCAAGACCTCCTATGGTTTCCATGTATGAAAGTCAATAGCTTGAAGAAATGTCTTTTTTTTTTTCTCTTTAGTGTAAGAAATCTTTAAGGGAGAGGGATTCTCTTTCTTTGATAAGAGAAATCAGTTTTGCCCTAAAAGCTGAATTTCTTTATTGTTTTGGTCAGTTCCTGCTGTTTCCCCGAGAAAGGTCCATCCATCAGTTTAGCTGACTTGTCGTCATGTGGGTGTCACATGGCTCTTGCAAAATGCATTCTGAGTTCAGGTTTTGTAAGACTGTGGTTTAATGCTGAAATGTTCTTTTTCATTTGTGCTAAGCAGAAGTCTTGGTCTCTCGGTAGCATTTTACACTTTAATGTAATTTTATTGTGTGTGTGTGTGATGCACGTGATTGCAGGTGCACAGGTGGGTGCCACAGCACTTGTGTGAAGGGTCAGGGGACAGCTTTTGGGAGTTGGTTCTTCCTTCCTTTGCGACTCCTAGGGACTGAACTCAGACAGGCACTCTAACTGTAGAGCCATCTCACCAGCCCAGGCTTTTGTGCTTCTTGAAGAAGTTTGGAACAGTTCATATAGTGACATACTTGCTGTGTTGGCAGCCCCTCCCCCCCAGTCATGGACTCTGCAGAATAAAATTTGTTTAGTTGAGCAGAGTTTAATTGGGGTTCCTAGTTAATTTTCCTGGCATCAGTAAGGAGCATGGGTTTGCTAGCTTAGGGAGGTTTGTAAACCTGTACTATTTGAGGAGTTTCCTGTATTTGTTCCACATATATTTAGATAAAGTGCATGCATGTGCTTGAGGTTAGAGTGCGGTTCTCAAGCCTCCTAAACGACCCTTTAATTCAATTGTTATGGTGACCCCAACCATAAAATGAGTTTGGTTGCTACTTCATGCACCACTGTTATGAATGGTAGGGTCACGACCCACAGATCGAGAACCCCTGGTGTAGCGGCGTCCCCTGGAGCTGGAGTTACAAGTAGTTGTGAGCCCCTGATGTAGGTACTGGGAATGGAACTCAAGTTTTCTGTAAGAACAGTACATGTTCTTAACCACTGAACAATCTCTCCAGTCTGTGTTACTTATATTTTTTAATACTTAAGATGAACTCGATGATAAAATTTGATGTTACTCAGACTTTTAATTTGTTTCTCCTTTTGTAAAGCAGTATATAAAAAAGTCATTTTTACTACCTATTAAGGTAGTGGTGTGGCTCACAAGTTTGTAAAATCTTGGACAGCTATCCAGAGCACATTGTAGGTGGTGTAAATCATTTTTAAGTAAGCATTTTAGTTGTGCTGGGACTTAGGAGTGTAAGCCTTAACCTCAAGAGGCCAGTAACATAATATACAAACTAGATTTTATACACGTCAAATCTAGTAGAGACAGCTGCATGAATCAGAGCAGTGTGATTTCAGGGTCGAGTCACTTGTTGTGGTTGGCTGCTTTGGAAGACTATTATAGAAGAGATGTGTGAGAAAATGACCAGTGCATCAGTGGGCTCACTCAGCTGCCACCTTGTGAGTTCTATCCCTGGGACCTACAAGGTGGAAGGAGAGAACTGACTCCTGCAGATTGTCCTCTGCTCTCCACATATGTGTCGTTCCCCCACCCCAAGAATCTAAATTAACAGTGTGAAAACGAGAGACCCGAGAAAGCTGTTAGGACAGAAGTGAGCCAGGGAAGACTTTTCAAGAGGAAGAGGGGAAGAGGAATGGCTAGTAAATAAGTGGCAAGGATTTTTTTTCACCCCTTTTCTGAGTTTTGAGACAAGATTTCATTGTGTTATAGTCCTGGCTATCCTAAAACATGCTGTGTGGATGAGACTGGCCTTGTATTGTCCCGGTCTCCCTGTTTCTGCCTCCCAAGTGCTGACGTTACAGGTTAGTGTCACCATGCCCGGATGAACAATCATTTAGTCATTCTTCCTTTTGAGGTCTCAAATATGTCAATATCTGGCCTTTATTTAAATCTTAGACTGTATAAAAAATAGTCTAGGAGTTTGGGGAAAGGGTTTATGGAATTTGCATAAGATGAGAGACAGTGATATTTTGTTGGTGGATATCACAGGTGCAACCAGTACACCCATAATGATTAAGTTATTATCTGTCTCATTGCTCTGTGTATGTGTGTTTATGAAATGAGTAAAAATCAATTTTTACAGCACTCGGGAAGCAGAGACAGGCAGATCTGTGAATTCGAGGCGAGTCTGGTCTACCAGAGCTAGTTCCAGGACAGCCAAGACTTTTACACAGAGAAACCATGTGTCGACCCCCCCCCCATTCAGTTTTTAGGCTGACTTGGGAGAAGTACAGGAATCAAGGGTAATGACTGAGTCAATTAGATTTCAGCTAAATAAAACCCACTGAAAGTGTGATCCTAACATTGGAAGTAGGTGGAAGGGTCAGAACTTGTTCTTTCCTGGAGATCTGAAGAAATGCTCGACTTTATTAGAGTTAGTATTTTGTGTGTGGGGAGGGCACATGAATGCTGCAGTGCATGTGTGGAGGTTAGAGGGCAGCTCGCAGGAATCAGCTCTTTCCTTCCACATAAGTCCTGGGGAGGGACCTGTAAGCACTCAACTGTGGCCGAGATTTGATCTTCACAGATAGGTAGTGCCGTAAGCAGTAATTATTACACCACAGTGATTGAAAATGCTAAACAGTTCCAGGGGTGGAGGGGCTTGTACTCTGAACACTTGAGGCAGAGGCAGGAGGGTCACTGAAGGTTTAGGCCACACTGGCCTACATTAGTGAATTAGTGAGAGAGGGAGAGAGCGCTAGTGCGTGCACATGCACATAGATATTTCTGTGTGTCGTAGAATGTGGTTTGTGGAGGACAGCCTGTTGAGAGTAACTTCTCTCCTTCTGCCATGTGGGTCCCAGGGATTGGACTCACGTCATTAGGCTTGTTTGATTGTTACAGTAGCAAAATAGCAAAGTATGGTGCCTCATGTGTGGAATTCCAGCACTTGGGAGGTGGAGGTCGGAGGACTGCCTGGAGTCCGAGACTAACCTGGGCTACATAGTGAATTCCAGACCAGCCTGGGCTACATAAGGTTTTGTTTCAAAAAGGTAAACCAAACCAAACCTCACTGTAGACGAGGATGCTTGAATTCTTTTTTTTTTTAAAGATTTATTTATTTTTTTGTGTATTCAGTGTTCAGCTGTTCAGCCTCCTTGTATGCCTGCAGGCCAGAAGAGGGCACCAGATCTCATTACAGATGGTTGTGAGCCACCATGTGGTTGCTGGGAATTGAACTCAGGACCTCTGGAAGATCAGCCAGTGCTCTTAACCTCTGAGCCATTTCTCCAGCCCGATGCTTGAATTCTTGATCTTCTAGCTTGCATTTCCCAGATGCTCAGATTACAAGTGAGCAGCACCTTTCCTGGCTTCTGCAGAGCAGGTCAGTGATGCTGTTCTTTTCTCTCTCTCTCCTACACTTCAAACCAAGACTCCATGTTCTCTGAACATGTTACTTTTCTCTAATGGTCAGAGCTGTTTCAAGTAAGCGGCCCCTTCTCCCCCTTGTGTTTGAAATAAAACAAAGTTAATGTTATCTGTCATGGCATTATATTAGTACCATTCTTGGCTTTCATGTAGTTTGTTATTTTTGTCTTTATTGTTGTGTGTGTTGCTGGTAATCAAACCCAGGGCTTGGCACATGCCAACCAGAAGTCCTCTGTCACTCTTTACTCCAGCCATTCTAGAAAAATTGGAAGAAGAAGAGTAATTAGTTTTCTTACTGTGTAGAGTATTATTTTTAAGTGTCTAGAGAATCAGCTCTGTAGTCATCGGGTAGAAGGTAGCCATGTAGAATCTTCACAGGATGATTAGGCTTGCAAATCCCAGTCCCAGGAAGTGGAAGCAGGAGCAGCAGGAATGGAGGGGGCAGTCTGCCTGGTTATAGACTTGGTTTAGAAAGGGGTAGGGGAGGAAGGGAGAGGGAACTTAAAAGAACAAAAACCTGGTTGCCATTATATGAGCTCTTTTAAATTTGACTTAGTTTTTCATTACTCTATGTCTGAATTTTATTTTAGAGTTTTTGTAAGAGACACTGGCAGATTGCCCTCTCTCCCTTTTCAGAAGGGAGTGGTCAGCCTGTTCCTGTTTTCCTGTAGAAGCTGGTACTGAACTTTCTGCTTAGATACCTAGACTATGACTAAAACTTTTAAAATGAGTATTTTATGCTTATGGGTGTTTGGCCTTCATGTGTGTCTGTGTACCTAATGCATGCCTGGTGCCAGAGGAAGCCAGTAGAGGAATTTGAATACCCTGGAACTGGAGTTGACAGAAACTGAACCTGGATCCTCTCTAACATTGTGCAGCCAGTGCTCTCTAGCCCCCTAGAAGATAATTGAAGGAGGAAAACTTAAGTCTTAGTTTTTATTTGCAACCAGCCTAGATTCTGTTAGTTTGGACATGAGGGAGTGGGCAACAAGCAAACCAAGCCTGGTAACAAAGCAAACTCTGAGGCCAGAGGAGCCAGAGAATGTGTTTGTTGAGTGGTTGGCTGACTTAGCTATGTCAGAGATATAGTGCGGAAGTAGGCACAGAAACATTGGTGTTTTTAATTTGTTATTGTGTATGTGAGCTTTTCTTCCATTTTTATGTGGGTTCTGGGCTTTTAACTCACATTTCAGGTTTGCATGGCATATGCTTTTACCTGCTGAGCCTTCTTGTTGCCACAAATTAGTGAATTTTTTTAATGGTATTGGATGAAGTCCAAAATTGAACCTTTCCAAGAACAGTGACAGATGTAACTTTTTTTTTTTTTTTTTTTTTTTTTTTTGATTTTTTGTTTTTTT
>NW_026067920.1:20729213-20731226 GCF_014885135.2 Alexandromys fortis
AAAAAAAAAAAAAAAAAAAGGAGAGAACCAGAACATTGAGGAACACACTTTAGAACTTTGGTGCTGATCTTGGAATTAGATCAATAATGGATAATTCAAATTTGTGCTACCTACCCTAAAATGTATGTATAGACATTATAATTTCTGTTAATTCTTATAGTAATTCTATGAAGAAAGGACCCAGTTTTTTTTTTTTTTTTTTATTTGCTTATGTATACAGTGTTCTGCCTGCATGTATCCCTGCTGGGCAGTGGTGATGCACGCCTTTAATCCCAGCACTCGGGAGGCAGAGGCAGGCAGATCTCTGGGAGTTCGAGACCAGCCTGGTCTACAAGAGCTAGTTCCAGGACAGGCTCCAAAGCCACAGAGAAACCCTGTCTCGAAAAACCAAAAAAAAAAAAAAAATTATTGTGTGTGTATGTGGTCATTCATGCATGTTTGTGGGCATGCATGCAGGCACATGTATGGAGGTCAGAGGAAAACTTTGTAGAGTTGGTTTTCTCTTTCCACTTTTTCATGGGTTCCAGGGATCAGACTCGGGTCCTCAGGCTTATGAAGCAAGTGCCTTACCTGCTAAGCTTTATGGCTGGCCAAGATTTGTATTCTGACCTCCCAGGTATGCTACCACTTTCTCTATGTGGCTACTGATTTTTGTGCCACCAGGGATTGAATTTATGGCTTCTAAGTGTATCCCCCTCAAACCTTAAAATTTTTAAATTTAAGCCAGATAACATTTGGATTGACAGCTACCTTAAACATTCACAGAAAGGTTTTTATTATACACACATGCACACTCACACTCATACCCTTTTTCTCCTGGGGATTTGACTAGGTTGTCTCCATGCCAAGCACATACTCTGTCATGAGCTTTATCTCTAGTTCCTTTGACTTTTTGGGTTTCGTTTTTTGTTTTTTGAGACAGGGTTTCTCTGACCTTCCACTGTACCTTTTGAGACAAGGTCTCACTAAACCTGGAGCTCGCTCAAAGCCTGGCTGGCCAGTGAGCTCTGGATCTGTCTGTCTGTACTTGCAGCATGAGCTCTATGGATGTGCGTTACCTGCTTTTACATGGGGACTAGAAACCTCGGGTCCTCGTGCCTACACAGCACTTTGTCCGCTGAGTCATCCACTCCCACCACCCCCAGACCCGAAACCAAACCTTTAACAAGGTTTACTGACCTTGAACTTGGGATCCTCCTGTTTCAGCTTGCTAAGTAACTTGAGATTGAAGGCCTGCCACCAGGCTCCAATGGAGAGATTTAAAAATAGGAAAGAAGGATGTGCTGAGTAGTGACTAACATGTTCCTGCACTCTTAGAGAAGCAGAGGATGTTTGGAAGTTGAGACTAGTCTCGGATACATAATAAGTTCTGAACAAGAAGAGTTTGTGAAGTTTGCATGGTGGTTCATGTCTGTAATTCTAACTACTCAGAAGGCTGAGACACCAGAATCACAAGTTCCAGTTAGTTCTAAGTCTTAACATTTAAGACACACCTCTTTTTTTTTTTCTTTTTCAAGACAGGGTTTTTCTGTGGTTTTGGAGCCTGTCCTGGAACTAGCTCTTGTAGACCAGGCTGGTCTCGAACTCCCAGAGATCTGCCTGCCTCTGCCTCCCAAGTGCTGGGATTAAAGGCGTACGCCACCACTGTCCGGCTAAGACACCCCTCTTTATGCAACAACAAAGTATGAAATATATAGTCGGTCTTTGTGACCTTTGACTTCTATTTTAAGTGCTTTATTGGGTTGATCTTTAAAAGTTTCCCAAATGTTGAAATTAAGCATATCTATTCTGTTTTTCTCTTGCCTATTCTTGGATACTCATTGTTGGGGCTTTAGAAGTTGTGGCCATCTTTCTGAGAATAAAAAGCTAGAGAAGAAAGCCGTTGAACTCAGAGCAGCTGTGCACACTTGCACAAGAGCTTCACAAGATGAAACCATGGATGCCGTGGGTTTTTTTTGGGGGGGGGGCTCTCCAACATAGCCTTCTCTGAGTGTCTATAGGTTGCTGGGGGAG
>NW_026067920.1:20733414-20742973 GCF_014885135.2 Alexandromys fortis
TCTATCTATCTATCTATCTATCTATTTACTTATTTGTTGAAAGGTCTGCCTAGACATAAAATTTAGGGTCTGGCATTTGCTAGGTAACTACTCTATTGTTGGGCTATACATATCCAGCCCTCCTTTACTGATTAAAAAATTTTTTTTAATTATTTTTATGTATGTGGGTGTTTTGTCTGCATGTATGCCTGTTCACCATGTGCATACAGTACCCTGGAGTCCAGAAGGAAGTGTCCAGATCCCCTGGGCCTGGAGTTACAAATGGTTGTGAGCTGCCATGTGGGTGCTGGAAACCTAACCCTAGGTCCTCTAGAAGAGCAACCAGTGAGTGCTCTTAACTCTTAACCACCTAGCCATCTCCAGCCCTGGTATGTTTGTTTGATAGTTTTACTTTTTTTTTTTTTTTTAACTCTTCTTGCCTCCACCTCCCAAGTGCAGGGATTATAGTCATGTACAACTATGTATGGTGTGCTGGAGATTGAACACAGAATATGTGTGGTAGACATGTGTATTCAGCCAACTGAACTATCATGCCCCCAGTTCTGATTTATTTGTTTAGAAACTTTATTTCCTTCTGTGACCTCTGTTTTGTTGATGACTAGCAGTTTGGATTTATCTTTTTAATTCTTTTGCTCAGATACATTTAGGAATTAAGTATACTATGCTAATTTGATAAAACAAAAAAGGTGTTTAATACCACTCTGCAAGGAGAGATAGGTAACAATTTATCAATAGTCACAAAGGTAATTGTATTTAAAGTTGTGTGTCTAGCTTACATTGAAATTATACTTTCTGTAATAAAAATTTTAATAGATTAGTAGATATTCATTTTTGAAATTAAACCACAAAGCTAAAAATTAGTTGTACCTTCTAAAATAAGTATGTAAGGTCTTGATTGGGAGGCTCCTTTTAAAAGTGCTCAGATTATGGAAGTAGTCAGAATTGTGAAGAATTGAGAGGTTCCTTTGGGAGACAGTGGACAGATACTCTGTTGTCTTCAGGTCATTGAAGACATGTTTTAGTGATGGTTTTTAAGTTAGGAGTAGCGGTGGTATTACTGGAATCAGAATCAGAGCCTATGCCCTGGATAGCCCCAACAAACCAGGTTTAACTGCTCATCGTTGGCAAGCCAATTAAAAGAGCCAAATTAATAGCAGGAAACAGAAAGGGGGACATTTATTCAATGCAATCACATTGGGAAGAGGTATTGAGATGCAGGAACACCTTAAGATGCCTGTGCACCATGTGATAACAATGACCTGAGAGGCCAGAAGAGGGCATCAGATCTCCTGGAACTGAATGGAGTAGAGATGGTTAAAAGCATCCTGGGAGTGTTGGGAATCAAACCTGGATCCTCTGCCTAGGAAGCCAGGGCTCTTTATCTTTGAGCAATCTTTCTAGCCCCCATGTTTTCTGTTTTTTAAGAAGAGGGGATGTTAGACTTGGATTCTAGGAAAGGGTCATAGAAATTATTTCACTGGAGGATCGCTCTGAGCAGTGAGTAGTTTGGTCCTTGAATTTGAGGGAGAGACTTTTGCTGTTGTTGAAAGAGGATCTCAAGTTTCTAAGCCAACACTATTATGTTATGTAGCTGAGTCTGGCCTTAAAGTCAAGATTTTCCTGTTTGCACCTCTCAAAAGCTTGCTGAAATCAGAGGCATGGGCCACTGAGCCAGGAGAGACAATTTTACTGGCTGGAGCATAACCTTCCCCAGTCTCCTAGGGTAGAGGACTGGGATTTAATTAGCAGAAGTTTCCTCAGCCCTCTCTCTCTCTCAGAATAGGAACCACGTGTTTTCCTTGGAAAAGGAAGTTCACTCCTGAGAGATCGATCTTGGGTGGCACTGCCTTCTTACTTGACTGGGTAATTCACATGTTCAGCTATGCATCAAAGGGCTGCTGGTGGATCTAGTTTTGGCTTCTGCTAAGCCACACACAGTCCTTTTCAGGAGCTGTAGTCTTCATAACAAGCTGTTGTTAGCTCTGTTTTCTTGCAGAACTTAATAGTACAACATACTGTTTATTAATACGATTTTCTTTCTGTTTTTTGCAGTGATTATTTATTCAAGTTACTTCTGATTGGCGATTCTGGAGTTGGAAAGTCTTGCCTCCTCCTTAGGTTTGCAGTAAGTTGAAATTAAAATATTTTTTACAATTAATGGTGTACTTAACTGTACAATTAGTGCATGCTTTCTAGTTAGACAAAAATCAAACTGTTTTATGTCTGTTGACTTACTCTTTCAGAATTTGTACATCTAAGAGCTCCCAAACCCTACCCTCTGTAGTGTCTTAGACTGTTAAATAAGTGTTGTAACTGTTGTTCTTAAAGGAAATTCATGGGAAAGCTGGGTGTGGTAGTGCATGCCTGTCATCTCTCCACTTGGGAGGTGAACACTTTGGGCTTGAAGTCAGTCAGTCCAAAAATATGTAAGAAGAGAGAACAGAGACAAACAGAGACAGACATGGGTGGGGGGACGGGAAAACAAAGCCAAGAAAGAAATTCAGTGAAGCAGTGAAGTGTGATGATAAAATTAGCGTCTAATGCTCGTTGTAGAATTCTGATTGATTCCAATGGAGGTGGACAGATAATGTGGGATATTTGGCCTTAGTGACAGTGACATGGAAAGAAATCTTCAAGCCACATTTTAATAAAGAGAAGCATCACCAGCCGCAGAGTACATGCATGGTGTCATATGTACTGACGGTTATGTGCATTCAGTAACTCAGATTAAGCTTTACAACCATAGTAACCTAGTTCTCTAGCTTTTTTTTTTTTTTTTACTTTAATTGAAATTTGAAAAAGATCATTATATTTTTCTCATTTCATAAGCCACTTGGCTAGTGGCCACCACATTGGCTAGCAGTTTATGTCACAGAAAAGTTGAGTTTGTCATGCTGCTCTCAGGGTCCTACACCAAGGTGCCGTCCTGTGTTGCTTTGCAGTTCAGGGATGCGTAGTCTCCGTTCCTGTTTTTTCATGAGAGCTTCTTTTGGAACATTTACTTGTTTTTATGTGTTTGTATACATGGGGCAGCTGTGCACGAGAGCACAATAGCAGGTGTGAAGGTCAGACAACAGAGTGCATGCCTTGTTTTGTCCTTTCACCTGTGGGTCCCAGGTGAAAGGCTTGGGGGCAGGCACTTTTATTCTCTGATCTGTCATAAGAGCCCTCATGAAGTCATGTTCTTTCTTTTCCTTTTTTTTTTTGGGGGGAGGGGGGTGATGGGGAAGGGGGCTTTTTAAGACAGGGTTTCTCTGTAAAGCTCTGGCTGTTCTGGAACTCACTCTGTAGATTAGACTGGTCTCAAACTCACAGAGATCCACCTGCCTCTGCCTCCGAATGCTGGGATTAAAGGTGTGTGCCACCACTGCCTATTGAGTTCTTTCGAGATAGAGCCTCACTATGTGTCCATGGCTGGCCATTAATTCCCTAGATCAGGATGGCCTCAAATTTTTAGTGATCTTTCTGCCTCAGCCTCCCAAGTACTAAGATTACTGGCATGTACCAAAAAAGAGAAACATTGTGTTAATAAATTGACAAACAACATGATGATAAGGACATGATCATGCATTGTTATAATGACCCCCCAAATGGAAACTACCCAATTCTTTCATAAACAAACTATATCAATGGGATTATATTCAGCTGCAAAAAATGTGGTTGAAAAAACAAAAACAATAATGAAGTAGGGCTGGTGAAATGAATCAGTAGATCAAAATGACCTGAGTTTGATCCCCAGGACCACCATGGTGGAAGGAGGAAGCTAACTGCCAAAGATTGTTCTAACACCTCTACATGTACATGCTGTGCATATTGTGCTGTGCACACATCCACACACATACATACACTAAATAATTTTTTTTTTAAAGACAAGGTCTCACTATGTACTCTTTGAACTTACTATTGTAGACCAGGCTGGCCTCGAACCACAGGGATTCACCTGCCTCTGCCTTGAAGGAGGGATTCTTATGTGTATTGTATTTCAATTAAAAACTTCCAGGATATAAATTAGATTTTGGAATCCATCCCTAAGAGGAGAATGAAATGAGCATTGTTTGTTGGTCAGTGGATTGGGTATTTAAGGAGCAAGAGTTTTACTGATAAAACTCAGGTATCTGGTTGGGTGAGCTCTGACAGTTACAAAATCTTCCTAACATATGCAAAATATTTACCAAGAGATGTATACAAAACAATAAAGAACACTTGAAAAATATTTCAAGGAAAAAAGAAACTTTTGTTTTAGAACACAAAGCAAGATGAAATCAGATGTTAAAAACTTTGTTTATAAGCTTTGACTATAATGAAAGTGAATTTAAAAATTTTTTTCTCTGTTGAACATTGATTTTATTAACTCTTCCCCTTCAGGATGATACATACACGGAAAGCTATATCAGCACAATTGGTGTGGATTTCAAGATACGAACTATAGAGTTAGACGGGAAAACAATCAAACTTCAGATAGTAAGTGGTCTTGGAAATTGTTTTGGTAAATGTATGGTGTATTTATATATATTTACTATTCTAACAAAGTTGAATATAAAGGTTAAGAGCCATGCATTGATGATAGTTTTTAGACCAAAAGGCATGTCCTAGGTTCACTTTTCTCATTGAAATGCCTTCCTTATTTATTTTTATGTGTATTGATATTTTGCCTGAGTATGTGTCTGTGTGAGGTTGTCAGATCTCCTAGAACTGGAGTTACAGACAGTTGTGAGCTGCCATGTGGGTCTGGGAATTGAACCCAGGTCCTCTGGAAGAGGGAAGAGCAGCCAGTGCTCTTAACTACTGAGCCGTCTCTCCAGCCCCTCCTTGTTTGTCACCTGTGACATATAGCTCTCCATCTTCAACAGTGCCTTTGTGTTATTCTAACTACCTTATCCATCTTTTACCTCTTTAGTATGGCTTTGTGTACTGCCAGCTTGTCTGTGATCTTAAAAAAAAATCATGGGGTCAGCAGGATAGCTCAGCAAGTAAAGGTGCTTAATGTCAGTCGAGCCTGATGGCCTAAGTTTGATCCCCAGGGCCTATGTG
Source organism: Alexandromys fortis (assembly GCF_014885135.2). NCBI lineage: Eukaryota > Metazoa > Chordata > Mammalia > Rodentia > Cricetidae > Alexandromys > Alexandromys fortis. The sequence goes on from NW_026067920.1 coordinate 20,738,446, forward strand.
GTGGTAGGAGAGAACCAACTCCTACAAGTTGTCTTCTGACCTCCATGTGTGTGCCATGGCAAGGTGTCCTCAGTCTGTCTGTCTGTCTGTCTGTCTGTCTGTCTCTCTCTCTCTCTCTCAGGGTGTCCTCAGTGTCTGTCTCTCTCTCTCTCTCTCTCTCTCTCTCTCTCTCTCTCTCTCACACACACACACACACACACACGATGGGGGGGCGGGGAGAAAGTAAGTAAATAGTTTTTGTTTAAGTTGGGTTTTAGTTTTTAAAAATCAGTATGTTGTAGAATGGACTTATTTAGTATGCAGTAACACTGAAGATTAATCTTTGTACTCTTCCCTCCCTCCCTCCCTCCCTCCCTCCCTCCCTCCCTCCCTCCCTCCCTCCCTCCCTCCTCATTTTTGAGGCATGATTACTTGGTGTTGTCCTGGCTGTCCTGAAAGTTGCTCTGTAGACCAGGCTGGCCTTGAACTCAAAGATCTGTCTGCCTGTCTCTGCCTCCCAGTGCTGGGGTTACAGGTGTGAGCCCAGTCTTTTATGCTGACTTAGAATAATAACAAGTTTGCTGAGCCCCAGCCCCAGCACTGTTTCCTGGCTTACTAGTTTATAAGGTAGTTTTGAGGATCACATGATGCTTGCTGTGTATTTACCTTTGTGACCTTGGAGAAGGCATATCAGTGGGCTCTGAGACTGCCCTATGAAGGCGAGAAGTAAACACTATTATGAAAAGAGCCACTCCAGCCTGCCACCTGGGTACCAGTTGCATAGGTGGTGATTATTCTCTACAGGGTTTCAATACTTGAAACATTTTAATTTTGTTACTTCCTTTGTCTGAAAAGGATCTTGCAGATTGCTCTCTGTTGGCCTTTTATCTTCAATAGGAATTTTCTTCCCACATCTGATGCTGTTATGTAAACATATTTGGGGAATTCACCAATTTCCAAAGCAGCTGCTTCCCATTTATTTGGGGCTCTAGCTATCTTTTGTTTGTTTGTTTGTTTGTTTGTTTGTTTGTTTTTTTTTTGACAGGGTTTATCTAGACCTGACTCCTGGAACTTGCTTTGTAGGCCGGGCTGACCTTGAACTCACAAAGTTCCGCCTTGTTTCTGCTTCCGGAGTGCTGGAATTAAATCTGACCTAGCTATCCATTCTTTATATCAGCTGGAGCCAGTGTGCCTTCATGTCTATGGAATTCCTCTGCATTTGACACTGTGGATCAGGCTAACTTCTGTTGGCATCTGCTCTTCAGATTGATGTTATCACACTGTCTTCTAGCTCAGTTGATCATTTCTTTTTGGAGTTGTTTTTAGGTCCATTTGAATTTGGGTCATTCTTGCATTTTAATGTGCCTTTTCTAATTTCTTAAAAATTTTCACCCTTTTGGTGTGGGGAAACAGCTCAATGCAGTGATTAAGAGGCAGGGAACTCAATTCCCAGATCCCATGCTACACAACAGCACTGTCATTTCAGCCCCATGAGGTTCAATGCCACCTTCTTGCCTATATAGCCAACAGGCATGCATGTAGTGCACAGGCAAACAGCAGTGTATGCAGGCAAAATACTCACACACTACCATGCCCAGTTTTACAAAAAAAAATTTATATGCATCTGCATATTATTATCTATTAAACCATTATCATATTTAAAAGAATTAATATTAATGCCTTAGCTAGTCTCACATTTCTGAGAGTTAAAGAACTTTGCTGGGATTGAATCTTACAATGCAAGGCATTCGGCTACCATTGAGCTGTGTGCACAGCTCTACCATTATCTTTTAGTGGAGTGATTGAGTCATCTAGTTAGACAAACTTTTCTTAACAAGAGGTCATTGGGGACTGAGAGGTGGCTCGGTGACTGCTCTTTAAGAGAACCCTAATTTAATTACCAGCACCCACATGATGACTCAGAAATGTTGAACTCGAGTTCTAGGGGATCTAGCATCCTTTTCTGGCGTCCAAGGGTACTGCACATATGGTACACAGACACATGTGCAGGCAAAACACTCATACACATAAAATGGAGTGGGGGGGGTGTTGCTTAGGAGAAATTAAACAAAATTCTCATCTTTTCTTGAGCTACATTCTCAACTGCAGCTGTCTTTATTAGAACTAAGACTTTAAATTTAAAAAGTGAATTTGACTAGTTATTTTTCATTTTTTAAAACTCAGAACAATAATACAGTGATGAAGCATTTCTTTTTGATGTTAGAACCTAAGTGGTAAGATCTGTACTGTCTCAGCGAGGGTGGAGGGTGGGTGGCTTGGGTGGCTTGTCTCTCAAAGACACAGGACAGATCATTATGGTAAGGTGAGGTTTTTTTGTTTGTATTTTCAAGACTGGATTTCTCTGTAGCTTTGTAGCTTGTCCTGGAATTAGCTCTTTGGCCTTGAACTCAAACTCAACAGAGATCCGCCTACCTTTGCCTCCCTATTGCTGTGATGGAAGGTGTGTGCCACCACCCCCTACCTGCGATAAGATGTTCTTAAAATAAGATATATTTTTGTCTTTAAAAAATTTATTACTATTATCAGAAAGGCATACTTGATGCACACCTTTAACCCCAGCACTTAGGAGGCAAAGGCAGACAGATCTCTGAATTTGAAGCCAGTCTGGTCTGCAAAATGAGTTCCAGGGCTACACAGAGACACCGTGTTTCAAAAAACCAAAACAGAAAGTTAATCATGCATGTGTGTGCGCGTGTCATTGTGTATCGTGGCACATCTGTGGAGATCAGAAAGAGGGTCTCTCACTGTTTTTATATAGCCTTAGCTGGTCTGGAACTTGCTGTGTAGATAAGGCTAGTAGTCTTGAACTCACAGAGCTCCATCTGCCTTTGCCTCCCCAGTGCTAGGATTATAGGCATGAACCACCATACCTATCAGAGGACAACTTTTTATAGTTTTTTTCCTTCTATCATGTGTTCTAAGGATCGATCTCAGGTTGTCAGGTTTGCTTTTTTTTTTTTTTTTTTTTTTTTTGTTTTTCGAGGCAGGGTTTCTCTGTGGCTTTGGAGCCTATCCTGGAACTAGCTCTGTAGACAGGCTGGAACTCACAGAGATCCGCATGTTTCTGCCTCCCGAGTGCTGGGATTAAAGGTGTGTGCCACCACTGCCCGGCTCAGGTTTGCAAATCTTTTGCTGAGCTTTCTTGCCTGCTTTTCCCCAAAGTGTTTAGAAACATCTTCCTTACATTATTTTTTGCTCAGATTAAAATAGTACCTATTTGAACTGGGTATCATTCCGACTGGTAGGTAACATTAGATCTTTCCATTGCTTTCTGGTATTGTAAACTGTATTAGCAGTGAGTAACTCTGCCTTTTGTCCTCTGTTCATAGGTCTTTGGGGCACTCTTTTCTAGCCCTGTCAACTGGTGTGTGTATGTGTGCACACAAACACCTAAAGGGCTCCTGGGAGGAACCCTGGTGCCTGGGGATAAGGCCTGGCATGTGCCCTGTGGGTGGGAGGTTTCTACAACCTGGGTCTACTTGAAAATGTGACTTGCAGCTTTACCTTTCCCAAAGCCTTTGGGCTTAAGCGTGGATGAGTAGCAATAGGACTTGCCTGCATTCTCAGCATGGGCCCTGCCAGTCGCTATCTCTTCACATTCCTAAGGCTTTCGACAGGGTTAGTGCCAGTCCTTGCTTATCGGTCTCCCACTTAGTGAAGTGCACCTGCTTGCCCCGCTAGGGCACAGCACAACACCCTGGTCTGGGATGAGTGGCTGCAGCCAGGAGTAGGCTTTGGGCTCTGATTTTTACTAACTGCCTAGCATAGCTTCAGTTCTTAAAGAATTTATAATTTTGGTATCAGTACCACCAGCTAAATTGTAGGCATTATTAACATTATGAATAGGGAAGCAGAGGCAGGTGGATCTCTGAGTTCCAGGTCAGCCTGGTCTACAAAGCCTCAAAGACTAAAGTTGCAGAACTACCTTAATTACCTTAAATGAGATCCTGTCTCAAAACAAAACAAAAACAAACAAAAATTAACATAAAAACTGGTTATGAATAATAGCAATGTTACTGCTATCAAAAGCATACCATTGGCCTGGGGGTACAGCTCAGGGACTGACAATTGCATGGCATGCAGAAAGCCTCAAGCTTAAACCCACTACAAGGTAGGTGGGGGTAGGGAGGAGAGAGCTAGTAAATAACTTTTGGTGAGGCTTTTTCCCTGTTTATTTTTTCTCTCATTTTAAAATATTTATGGCCAGCAATAGTGGTGCATACCTATAGTCCCAGCACTTGGGAGGCAGAGGCAGGCAGATCTCTGTGAGTTTGAGGCCAGCCTGGCCTACAAAGCAAGTTCCAGTACAGTCAGAGCTGTTACAAAGAAATCCTGTCTCAAAAATAAACCAAAAGAAAAGAGAACCAAGAACAATGGCAATGGGTTTTTGATCCTACTGCACCTAGTGGTTTTGTGGGAGCCTAGGCAGTTTGGATGCTCACCTTACTAGACCTGGATGGAGGTGGGTGGTCCTTGGACTTCCCACAGGGCAGGGAACCCTGATTGCTCTTTGGGCTGACGAGGGAGG
>NW_026067920.1:20743323-20758394 GCF_014885135.2 Alexandromys fortis
TTCGAACAATCACCTCCAGTTACTACAGAGGAGCCCATGGCATCATAGTTGTGTATGATGTGACAGATCAGGTAAGTGCCTAGAAAGTGTGTTATCAACAAAGCAGGGACTTACCTTTTGTGTATGTGTACATTTTCGACACTCTCACTGTGTTCTGGTTGACCTGCAACTCAATATGTAGACAGGCTGCCCTTGAATACTTTTCTTTTGATCAGAAATTTATTTTTACCATTAGAGAAATTTTTTTTATTTTATTCTTTTTTCTTTTTTGGATTTTTCGAGACAGGGTTTTTCTGTAGCTTTTTGGTTCCTGTCCTGGAACTAGCTCTTGTAGACCAGGCTGGCCTCGAACTCACAGAGATCCGCCTGCCTCTGCCTCCCAAGTGCTGGGGTTAAAGGCGTGCGCCACCACCGCCCGGCCATTAGAGAAATTTTTAAAAATTAAATTAGAACTCATTTTTGCTTGCAGCAAATGTTAAATCTCAGCTATCTATAATTTATAGCTAATTTAGGAATAATCTAAGACATTTAGTTAAAAGTATTACAAGCAGAAGATGCATGGATAAGAGGAGAAGAAAATGCTACATTAGCATGATGTCATGTGCCTGTTGTAGTCTACCTACTTGGGAGGCTGAGAGAAACTCTCAGGATCCCAGAGGATTGGGACAAGCCTAGGCAGCATCTCAAAAAAAAAAAAAAAAAAATCAGAACATGTTAACTTTAAACATGTCTAGTCTATTACCATAATTTTGTTGTTTGTTTTTTTTGGGACAGGGTTTCTTTGACTAGCCCTGGCTGTCCTTGAACTCTAAAGACAAAGCTGACCCTGAACTGAGAGACCTGCTTTCCTTTACTACCCCTCCCCCCCCAGCACTGGGATCAAAGGCACATGCTACCACTCCTGGCCTACCATTAAAAAAAATTCTTTTTTTGAGACTGGGTTTCTCTGTGTTGGAACTCGCTTTGTAGACCAGGCTGTCTTAGACTGAGATCTACCTGCCTCTGCCTCCCAAGTTCTGGGATTAAAGCTGTGCTGTACCCAGGCAGTGGTGGCACGGGCCTTTAATCCCAGCACTCCTGAGGCAGAGGCTGGAGGATCTCTGAGTTCGAGGCCAGCCTGGTCTACAGAGCGAGTTCCAGGACAGGCTCCAAAGCTACGGAGAAACCCTGTCTTGAAAAACCACAAACAAATAAATAAAGCTGTCTCCGTATCCAGCTCTGTATCTATTAAAAACTAGAATTTTACTAAATTTCAGAAACTAGGTTCTGTTAGTACTTTAAAATTTCAATTTTTGGGGAGTTTGCCCCATTAAATATTAAACTATTTCCCTTTCCAAATAAGCTATTTTTAGTTCAGGCCTTCCAGTCCTCATTAGATGAGCCTTGTCATTGTAATGTATGAGTTTGTTTCTCTCCTTGCATTATAGTTATGGCTAGGGTTTCACAGGAGCTGTTTATCGATCATTAGTTGCATCCAGAGCTGTATCGTTCTTATCTTTCAGGAGTCCTTCAATAATGTTAAACAGTGGCTGCAGGAGATAGATCGCTATGCCAGTGAAAATGTCAACAAGTTGTTGGTAGGGAACAAGTGTGACCTGACCACAAAGAAAGTAGTAGACTACACAACAGCAAAGGTATGTATGAGGTTTGACTTTTTAAACTGAATTTTAATTAAGGGAATGAATGGGTCACAGTGGCTAACACTGTCTCAACCTTTAAGTCAGTCCTTTATTGCCATTTCAGAAAGCACTGACAGATGAAGTTAGAAAGGTTTTCCAGTGTTCACTGTTCCTTATTACTCTCTCAGGAATTTGCCGATTCCCTTGGAATTCCATTTTTGGAAACCAGTGCTAAGAATGCAACGAATGTAGAACAGTCTTTCATGACGATGGCAGCTGAGATTAAAAAGCGAATGGGTCCTGGAGCAACAGCTGGTGGTGCAGAGAAGTCCAATGTTAAAATCCAGAGCACTCCAGTCAAGCAGTCAGGTGGAGGTTGCTGCTAAAATTTGCCTCCGTCCTTTTCTCACAGCAATGAATTCGCAATCTGAACCCAAGTGAAAAACAAAATTGCCTGAATTGTACTGTATGTAGCTGCACTACAACAGATTCTTACCGTTTCCACAAGGTCAGAGATTGTAAATGGTCAATACTGACTTTTTTTTTATTCCCTTGACTCAAGACAGCTAACTTCATTTTCAGAACTGTTTTAAACCTTTGTGTGCTGGTTCATAAAATAATGTGTGTAATCCTTGTTGCTTTCCTGATACCAGATTGTTTCCCGTGGTTGGTTAGAATTTATTTTGTTTTGATGTTTATATTGGCATGTTTTAGATGTTGGGTTTAGTCTTCTGAAGATGAAGTTCAGCCATTTTGTATCAAACAGCACAACCAGTGTCTGTCAGTTTCCATGCATAAAGTTTAGTGAGACGTTCTATGTAAGATCTGATTTGCTAGTTCTTCCTTGTAGAGTTATAAATGGAAAGATTACACTATCTGATCAATAGTTTCTTCATACTCTGCATATAATTTGTGGCTGCAGAATATTGTAATTTGTTGCACACTATGTAACAAAACTGAAGATATGTTTAATAAATATTGTACTTATTGGAAGTAATATCAAACTGTATGGTGATAAGTATTGTTTTAATTCTTATGGTTAAAGGGAAATAGAGGTTTGCATTATACTCAACAGCCATTTGTGTGTGCAGCAAGGGCACTGTAGACCTATCTTATAGCACAGCATTCAGTATTTGCTTTCTAGTAATAGACCTGCTAAGTGACCTAGAGAAGCTTCTGTGCTGTGTAGACTGAACCAGCTTCAATGGTTCAAGGAGCTCAAACTGTATGGAAAACAAGTTTAGAATGTACGCTCCCTAGCACTTCATCTCCAGTCCTAAAACCATCTGCAGTGGCTTCACTGGCAACACTTTTTCATGTGTCTGTGGTAGAGCTGGAGAGCAGCACATGCTTCCTCACAGCAGTGACCTGGTAATATGTGCTGGTGCTCCCTCCATGCTCTGAGTCAGATGTCACACAATATTATTATTATTGTTAGTTTTGCTTTTGGAGACAGGGTTTCTCTGTGTAGTCCTGGCTGTCCTGGAACTTGCCGTGTGAACCAGGCTGACCTTGAACTCAGGGATCCACCTGTCTGTCTCCAAAGTGCTGGGATTAAAGGCGTGCACCACCATGCCTTGCTTTTTCTTTTTTCTTTTCTTTTCTTTTTTTTTTTTTTGAGACAGAGTCTCACTATGTAACCCTTACTGGCCTGGAAGTTAGTATGTGCAACAAACTGATCCCTCACAGAGACCCACCTGCCTTTTCTTCCCAAATGGTGGGATTAAAGGCATGTACTACAATACCCAGACTACACAGTTTTTTTGAGACAGTGTCTCATGTAGCTCAAAGAGGCCTCAAAATCACTTGCAACCAAGGATGGCCTTGAACCCCTGATCCTCCTGCCTCCACTTCCAGGTGTCAACTTTTTATTCTTTCCAATTGTATAACTCTTGTTGGAGGAGAGTTTAAGCATTAGAATAGAAAGCAGGAAATGTTGATTGCCCTAACTGTAGAACTTCTATCCCCCTAAAATTAACTCAAAACATGAACGGTAGATGGGAATGATGAGAGAATAATATATTTCGGTGAAATTTTTGCATGTGTGAAAGTTTTGTTAACTAGGAACTTTGAGATCCTAGACTTTGCTTTTGTCTTACAGTGGGAAACAAAGTCTCTTAGGGACACTAGCATTGAAGGTGACAGAGGTCAGAGATTGTTTCCTTCGGTTTAAGCAGCAGAACATTCTTCAATTGGGGGCTTAGGATGTGGCTGCTGACAACACATTTTATTATGGGGTCTTTAATGATAAAATATTAAGCTAAAAATAAGTCAAAAATTACAGGTTTCTTTATTTTTCACTAAACAGACAATTGAAATACATGGTACAAAAATAAGTGGTAAGATTATTGTAAAATGAAAAATGGACAGAATAAATATTCAATTTAATTTTCCATCTATGAGAATTTCACAATAAAATCATAGTTTACTTTGTATTATAGATGTGCTTGTTGGGTCTATTCGTCCTTATGTAAGACAACTGGATGGCTCCTGAAGCCATCAGTATATATAGGTCAAAATATATTTTGACCTATATACATACATATACATACATATATATATATATATTATACACTGTTGGGTTTTTTCCTTGACAATACAAAGGGAGAAAGAGTTCATAAACTGTTTTCTATAATAACTAAATGATAAAGAAACAATGTAAGATAAAGTGATGCCATGCACTTTAATTTTATAATAGCAAAAACTGTTCAAACTTTTGGTTAATTCTTTGTTAGCAGAAAACATTTATTTATAATATAAACAAATTTACAGACTTTGCAAAATCCTAGTTTTCTTTCACCACTGGCAGCAAGATTAGGGCTTACAACACCATTTCAGCACACTTAACTACTATTTGCTTTGATGTATGCACCAATAAATGCAGTTTGGGGGGTATATCCCACTTTTCAAGTATAAACACTTCAAGACTATTGGGGGCTCTAATTGTTGCACACAATAGTGAAATACCAATTATACTAAAAATGAAAAGTGGCTGCTACACAGTAACTTGTGCAATAGGAAGAACATTCTGCCATTGCCTGGAACCCTTAACAAACAGTAGTCATTGGACTCATGCTAACTTCCTATGCTCACTTGAGAAGAAGTTCCCTCTCAAGCACATATTGGCCATTCAGCACACTGCTCCTTTTGGGCTCCATTTAAGTTTCAGAACAACCTGTCTTTGAAGCCTCTGTTTTGTGCTAGAGCTTAGCTCTAGACCGACAAGAACCTTGCGTTGAGATGCTACTTTATTGTGGACTCAAATGAACTTTAAAGGACCGTATATAAATTCTAACATGGCCATGTGAACGAACCTACCTTGGCCACACTTGCACATGGAAATGGTGGCATCATCCTAGGCTGAGACAGTTTCAGCTCAAAAGTTAACACACAGCAGAAGATAGAATTAACAGCTGTGTTGATATTCTTAAGTGGTATTCACAGCCAAGGTCAGAGTTTACACCCTTTAGTTACAAAAAAGCTTATCTTTTTGTTACAAAGAGGGTTAACAAAAGCATGGACCATCTTCAGGCAAGGTAGTACTTTGTTGGGAAACAGTGTATTCCAAACTAAACATTGTCAGTTGAAGCTGGTTGTAATTACACTTTAAGAGAACAGGAGCGCTTCATTCTGCATTCAATTGATGCAACTGGTTAACTCTTTTCTGTAAGGTTCTGCCATCTTCATTTTTTTAAATTTATTTATTATGTATATAGTGTTCTGGGCACCAGATCTCATTATAGATGGGTGTGAGCCATCATGTGGTTGCTGTTTTGAACTTAGGACCTCTGGAACAGCAGTGAGTTCTCTTAACCTCTGAGCCATCTCTCCAGCCCATCCATCTTCAGTTTTTATGCTGACTGACTTTCATGCCTGCCAAATGGGTTTAATTTCTGAGGGCAGCTCTAACATTAATGAGAAGTCAATTTAAAGTCACACCAGAGAGGTAAAATGTACTGATTTTTAACCAATTCTCATTTGCTAGAAAAGCATTTCCTTTTGCCTTTTGAAAGCACATTATTCACCATGTACAATGTAAGAAATAAGCTTGACTTAGAGATGGCAGAATCAAAACAGTTTAATTTGGATCATGCCCATAAGCATTGTGGTAAGCCATACTATACTGGGTTGCAGCAGGCATGTGAAATACTGTACTTTATGTCTAAAAGATTAACAGGTATGCTAATTCCAAGTACTTAGAACCCTTCTTGAGCAGCTTATCTGCTGGTTTTTAAACAGAAGAGGTACATGAGACCCACAGATCCTAGCATTTTATCAAAATTGTAAAGCCACGTATTTTGGTAGAGAAGCACCAAAAGGAAAAGCCTTCATTTGGAGGGTTTCACGATGAGAACAGTGACTCAAGAACCGTTCAGAGATGGGAAATGCATCTAAAAGCAGTTTGTTCAAAGCTGTGTCTCCCTTACACCTTAACTGTTCAATGGCTCTTCCAAGAAGTTCTTGTTTTCTCCCCAGTTTAGCTGATGATGAGTCCACCTCTGCCTGTGCCTGAAACAGAAAGCAGCAAGGGTGACAGGCTCACACTGCTTTGATGCAAATCTGAGTCCCCATTTACTCCTATTATGTTTTAAAGATGTCTTGGTATGTAGCCCAGGCTGGCTTCTATCACTGAATCCTTTCTGAGATTACAGGTCTGTACAGCCCTGCCCCGCCCCGGAGTCTCTGCTCTTGACATGTTTTCAGCATATGCTCACTGAGACAACTTTATTGATAAACATTTTGTAAAACATTTTCTGGCCGTTCCAGAAAAAATACAATAGAATTGTGTGGTTCTGAAATGCTAGATAGGGTAGGCACCAGGTAACCCTCTCTTTCTCTTGGCCTCTCTTTCCTATTATTCATTCCCAGTTTGACTTTCTAAAAGGTAAGATGAAAGTTGTAGTTAACAAGCAGTATTTGTAAAGTCTCTAGAAGTGCCATACCCCACGGTCTTTGGGGAAGGATGTGGTATAAGATTTGCAAAGATACTTTGTGGGAAGGGGGTAGGGTAGAGAGCTGGCAATTGACTGGATTTTTGTAGATGTCTGTGTTGTCACAGATGCCTGAAGACAAGTGCTAATGAGCTGGGTGAGAGAGCCTATAGGCCAGGCCGTCTGATCACAGCGCCTTGTAGTGATTGTTTTAACAAAGTCTGCCTAAAGATCAGAGTGCAGAGCTAAAACAGGGGAGGCCAGAGAGATGGCAGCCAGATCTCTGTTAGTTCAAGGCCACTCTGGGCTACAGGGGATTGAATCTGTCTAAAGGAGAAACAGCTCACACAAAGGTGACCACACTTGGGAGTCCTAGACCTTTTTTCCCAGCATTAGGGAGATGGAGACAGGAAGGGATATAGCTAGGTGAGTTGAGACAGGAGCTCATTGTAGTCTGAGGCTCGACCCTGCAGTCCTCTCTGATCATTGGTAGAGGTAAAAAGTCTCTAGTGGCTGGCCTCACTTTTCTCTGATTCTTCAGGCAAGCTTTATTGTTAAAACACAAAAACCACTATAGCCCACACTGGAGAAGTGCCTGTGGGAAATTAGTACTGGTAAGGGTTACTGTTCCTGTCTGCGGGTGGAGTCATGGTGAAGAGAACACTCAGAAGTGGGGACGTGGGGTGCTCCTCAGCAAGCACATGAAAACAGTGGAACCAACTTGAGTTCCACCACAGGAAGAGCCACGCCCCTGCCAGGGTAGCGAGTCCCACAGCACTCCAACACCCCAATTGAACTGCTCAGAAGTAATCCTTTACTAGGACAGCCCCGTGTCCTGGTCAGCAGTGGCCGGACAGCAGGTTCTGGGTTTTTCTACTTACCGAGTTAAAGTCTTTCAGGTGGGTGTTCTTTAGCTGCTGTTGGCCTGTGGTCAGGGATGAGGGTGCAGCCGACCAACATGTCCAAAGAGGCTAAGATGGAGTCATAAAGGTGATCTGCACAGCTCTCCAGCTCACCAGACTGCTCTGCGATCCTCCCAAGGACATCCTTCAAAACTAGCGGTGGTCAAGTCATAAAAGGAATAGCCATTTGCTCAGACAGGGTTGTAGTAGCTCACAGTTCCTCCTCCCCTACCCCAGCAGGGTCTCCTGTAGAGCAGGCAGACCTCTTTTTAAGCTACCTGAATAAGACCTTCAGCTTTTGTATACACCATTACACTAGTTTATGTAGCTGTGGGGGCAGAACCCAAGACTTCATGCAAGGTTTCATGTTTGAGTAAATACTACCAATTGAGCCACATTCCTAGTCCACCTTGCTCCTTTTCAACAGTAATGCTCCAAGGGGAAATCTGTAGATTTTTAGGGGATAGAGAATCAGTGACCAAAACTGGAGCAAAGGCGTGAGAATAGGCTAAATTCACTCCTACAGGTCAGAATGAGAAGAGGGGTGTGCTGAGGTCAGAGTATGCAATTGGAAGGCTGTTTCCTTTTGATACACACAAAAGCTACTTCCTGTGCTTTATCAGCTGTGTTATTAACTGCTCCCTAGCTTCCTGCCTTAGGGAACATCTGCCAGCCAAGGATAAAAAAGGGGAAGCCTTTGTTCTCTGCACAACCGTGGACTAGAGGGGGCAGAAAGGGAAGGAACAGCAGGTTGGATGTGTTGAGGTTAGCCCCTTAGGAAGCCACGTGAGGGCAAAGTGCTGTCCTAACAAGAGAGCTGGTGCCATAGGAATGCTGAGCCAAGCTCCGTTCAGTCTTCCTGTGTGCCATCAGTGGGATTCTAGGGTTCTTTGACTTAAAACTACTGTAAACAGGTCATGGAAGAAAGGCTAGAAAGGTCTGTTTTCCTGGTGTGATTTTTGTGTTGTTTTAATTTAACATATGCATATGGTGCTTCAGTTGGCTTAATTCCCATGGGGTTCAGTCATGTGACTCAAGCAGTTTGAGCATAAGACAAAATGTCAGCCTGTATTTATGTAACTAGGTCAAAATGCCTTTGGCGGGGTGCTGGCATAGCGGCCTCTTGGTAGAGTTAAGGTACACTCACACTCCCAAGGTTATATTTGTAGCAACCCAGCAGGATCTGAAAAGGCTGTGTGTGTGTATGTGTGTGTGTGTGTGTGTGTGTGTACACAATGACAGGATGCTGCTTTTGCTGCTTATGGAGAAGGAAGTAGGAAGTGTCAAGAGGAACTTGAACAAAACAGCTAAATGCTCCAATTATTCCAGGCAGAGGACTGGGAGGAGTTAGCCTATCATTCTGAAGGAACTTGGATTCATGTCTCAGACTCAATTCAGAAGCCTCTCTGGCCAGCAAAATATCTTTTCCCAGAGTAATATAAGTGGATTTACTTACAAGTGAGAGTCTAAACAGTTTTAGGATGTCTTCTATTACATATGGCCTCTATGAAAAGATACTGAGCTTTTCCTGCTCATGCCCTGTGTCTTCAGACCCTAGGGCAGCAGTTGGAAGTTTCTTCAGCCCCATGCTAAGTGTGTTTCGTTTAAAAACAAAACAAAACAAAACAAAAAACAAAAAACTGGCTTAGTCAGAAGCAGTAAAGCTTGTAGACCAAGTTCCTGCCCCAATATAAAACCTAAACTTGGGGCTGGTGAGGTAGCTTAGGCAGTTGAGGCATTTACCACATAAATCTGGCAGCCTGAGTCCGATCTTTAAAACCTGTGTAAGGGCAGTTAACCTGATCTCCACACACACGGTATGGGGTATGGACAGGACACATGTTGAAATAAGAGCAGCGGGGCTGAGTCCCCAGCACCCCGGCCGCCTGCTAGCTTATGCCCGAAATAACAACACACAAATTGTATTCTTTTAAACACTGCTTGACCCATTTCTATCTAGCCTCTTCTAGGCTAACTCTCGCACCTGGACTAGCCCATTTCTAGTAATGTGTGTAAGCACCCCAAGGTGCGCTTACCAGGAAGATTCTAGCCTAAGTCCATCCTGGGTCGGAGGAGCTTCATTGCTTGCATCTGCCCGGGAGAGCAGAGCCTGCCTCTCTGTCTGAGGCGTCTGGCTCTGAGAGGAGCTGCATTACTTCTGACCTCACTTCCTCTTCCTCCCAGCATTCTCTTCTGTTTACTCCACCCACCTATGTTCTAACCAATAAAATGGGCCAAGCCAGTTTCTTTATTAGCCAAAGACTTTCCTCCATCAGACACACCCCCATTCATGCACACAATAAAACAAACCATTCAGGCTCAGCCACAAAATACCTAAAGATCCTACATAAGACAACATAGGAAGAACTGCAGACAGGCCTTCCGAGAAGCAAGGGCTCACCAGTTCACTTTGCTGGAGACCTGTTAGTGGCTGCTTTCCATCAAAACTTCACCATGTGTTTGTTCACTTGACCCAGAGTACAAACTGACACTGTCTGGAAATGTTTTAGGGCATCAACACTGGGGATGTAATGCCTTCTGTGCTGCAAAATATCTTGCAAAGCTTTATATGGCAGGGGCACCAAGCCTGAGAAACTTTGTTTTGTAACCTTTCTCCAGTAGGTAGGTACCTGGCCATCAGTTCACACAAGATTCATCACAGTTGTGTTGATTCCCCTGTAAGTACCCTCTCTCTGGAACTGTGTAGTACTACAGGACATTAGTGGTCACTTTGGGGCCCATCAGTTCAAGGCTTTTGCAGACACAGATGGGCATGAGTTCCTGGCGTGAAGGCAGTTAGAAATACTCTTGAAGTTCTCACACTTTGCTAAATTTGGAACCTATCCTGCAAATGGGTTTAAGTCTGGTTTGTATGGAAATGCAACCCTGTCCTCCCATCAGGTTAATTCGTTTTTTGTCTTTCAAAACAGGGGTTCTTCTCTCTGTGTAGCCTCGGCTGTCCTGGAACTAGCTCTGTAGACCAGGCTGGCCTCAAACACAGAGATCTGCCTGCCTCTGCTTTTCAAGAGCTGAGAGTAAAGGCGTGCGCCACCATTTCCCAGCTTCAGTTTAATTCTTAAAATATATTTTTTAATTCTTTGTAAATTTCACATAATGTATTCTGATCATATCCCCACTCATTCTCCTAATAAATTTAATCCTTTTAACTCATCTGTCCCTGAAAACAGACTTTATTTTTGACAAAGGAGCCAGGTTGGTCTCAAACCTTCTAAGTGCTAGGAAGCAGGCTGGGCAGTAACTGTCTATAGCTGATATGATCCTTGCTTTTTTGACAGAAACCCTTCCCTAAATTAGTAGAATATAAAATAGAGAAACCTGCCAGTTAAACTTGAGCTAAACAGGAAATTTGAGGGCTTCCACTGACTACCCCACCTACAACTAAGGACTGCCAGATCAAATTCTAGTTTCCTGGGCCAGGGAAATGGCTCAGTGGGTAAACCTGAGGACCTACTAATTTTGAGAGAACCCACTCTCAGAAGCTGCCCTCTGATCTCTACATCTGTGCCATGCACACAAACACACACACACACACACACACACACACACACACACACCTGAACTCACACAATCACACTTACTCAGAACATTGCCAAAGACTTATAAAAGCAAAAAAATGAGTTCCTTGGGGGCTGGCACAATGGCTCAGAGAAGAAAGTGCTTGCTGGGCTACCCTGACAGTCTCACTGTGTAAAAAGTTCAGCAAGATGGCAGGCAGAGAGGGGAAGAGTCCAGGGGAAGCAAGCCTATGCCCTTGCCTCAAAAACAAGGTAGAAGGGGCCTCACCTGCTACATAAAAAAACCAAAAACAAAAAAAAACAAAACAAAAAAAAAAAACCTTTCTGGGTGGTGATGGCATACATCTTTAATCCTAGCACTCAGGGGATAGAGGTAGGCGGATCTCTGTTGAGTTCGAGGCCAGCCTGATCTACAGAATGAGTTCCAGGACAGGCTCTGTAGCTACTGGAAACCCTGTCTCGAAAAACCAAAAACTAAAAAAAAAAACCAAACAAACCCAAAAAACAAGTATCTTTTTCTTGTAGGCTCAATGCCTAGTTTACCTAGGGTTACGTCTATGCCCAAAACTCTCTCACCATGGGTCTGCAGGGTCTGGAGGGTCAGCGACATAGGGAGCTAGTAGGTGTTCTTTGTGGAAGTTAACGTTTGTGGAAGGCAGTGTGCACGTTTTCTTACAACAGGAGAGCAAAACCTGAAGCACACGGCTGGAGATGCAGCTCAATGGTAGCATCTATATTACACCCCAAGGCCCTGGACTTGACCTCTCAGCAGTGGATTCAAACAAAAGACCAAAAACAACACTTAAGACTGGACTGATGGTTAAGAATACTTACAGCTCTTGGAGAATACCAGGTTTGGTTCCTAACACCTACTTGGAAGCTCACAGTAACTTTTTAATTCCAGTTTCAGGAGCTCCAACACCATCTTCTGACCCCCACATGTTCTTGCGTGCATGTGGTACATATACACACACACGCAGGCGCACACACACATTTAAAAACCAAACACCTCAAGCAAATGTACACAGACACTCAGGGCTCAGTGATGAGGAGCACAGACAGCTCTTCCACAAGATTTGAGTTTGTTACTTAGGCTGCTCACATGCAGCTGTAGCACAAGGGGAGCTAATGTCCTGGCGTCCAAGAACATCTGTATTCATATCATTACCCTCACATAGAAGCACACATAATTTTGAAAAATAAGTCTTTTATTAAAAAGGGCATTGCGCTGGTCATCCCATTCTTTCAGGAGGCAGAAGCAGGCTGTCTCTCTGAGTTCAAGGCCAGCCTCGCTACCTAGTGAATTCCAGGACCAAGCTCCATAGTGAGACCCTGTCTCAAAACGAACAAAAAGCACTATAGGGCCTGTGAGGCAGCACAGTAGGTCGCACCTAGCCTAATGACCTGCCTTTGACCTCTGGAGCCCACATAATATATAAGAATTCAAATAAGCAGGGGCGGTGGTGGCACAAGCCTTTAATCCAGCACTCGGGAGACAGAGGCAGGCAGATCTCTGTGAGTTCGAGGCCAGCCTGGTCTACAAGAGCTAGTTCCAGGACAGGCTCCAAAGCTACAGAGAAACCCTGTCTCGAAAAAACAACAACAAAAAAAGAATTCAAATAAACAAACACAACAATGTGACCAGGAACTAGGATGGGAGACCTTGTCTCACAAAATAAAATTGCAGGCGTAAACCTGTAATTCCAGAACTTAAGGCAGAGGCAGGAGAATCCTTGCAGGTTCAAGACCATCCTCACCTATATAGTGAGTTCCTGCCTAGTCATAGCTAAATAGGGAAACTGTCTCAAAAACTAAGCAACAAAAAACAAAACTAGCGTTACTATTAATAGTCACCTGATTTAGAAAAGAAAATGGATGAATGACCTAGATACTTCAGAAGAGGATATTAGGAAAGGGCAGCAAACCTCTGAAAAAGGTTTACTATTATTAATCAGAAGGGAACTACGTGATATATAATCTTCAGGTAAGATGGCTTAGTTGAAACAGACAAAATGACAGCAAGGATGACAGAGAAGGGATCTCTTACACACTGCTGGTGGAGCAGTATGGAGGTCTGTGCAAGACTAGAGACAGCAGCAGGACCTGGGCACCCCTCTATGACAATGAACGTCTGGGAGAATGAGCGCCACTCTCATCTTTGCTGTGCTCTAGTCACATCTCTGGATGAGATGGAACGGATGTGGGAAATGGGACCAATCTGAAAATCCCTGTCCGTTGAAGCTGATGAGAATTCTACATTGAGAAGATAGAGTGCCACCCCATTCTAAATTCAACTGCTGTAATAGTGGCTAGTTTTTTTAAATTTATTTTTAACTACATGTGTATGTGTGCACAGGCGAGTAGAGAAGACGACACTGGATGTCCTTGAGCTGGAGTTACAGTGCTCACAATAGCTAAGCTGTTTTTCCAGTTCCTGGCTAGTGGTCACCTTTGTTTTTAATTTATTTAGAGACAGGGTCTCATTATATAGCCCAGTCTGTCCTGGAACTATCGCACCAGGCTAGCCAGAAATTTAAGAAGCAGCTCTGCCTCCCAAGTACTGGGATTAAAGACATGTACCACTATGCTCTTCATCTTTCATTTTACATTGACTACTTCAAACTTTTTAATTATGTAAACAGTGTTCCTCCTGCATGTATGCCTGCAGGCCAGAAGAGGGCACCAGATCTCATTATAGATGGTTATAAGTCAACATGTGATTGCTGGGAATTTAACCTCTGAGCCACCTCACCAGCCCAATTTAGACTTTTATATTAAAATTCACTTGTAGGTGAATGGATTGAATTCCTAAGGGCTGCTATAAAACACTCAGTGGAAAGGCATGCCCCAATTATAGCTACATACAGTGGACATGTGTACCACACTGGACCCATAGATACAGAGATACATTATGTGTCAATAAACAAGCAAACAAAGCTCTTGCTTACCCACCTGGGGTGTTATCCATCAGGCACTGAAGAAGGATCTCCCCCTTCTCCAAGACACTCTCTGTCAGGGACTGATGTTTGTCTACATCTTTCTTAAATTGCTTAAGACATCAAGAAAGAAAAAGAGCTTCAATATTATTGCTTGTAAAAGTTGTCTAGAATGAACTTGACCCAACACTCGACTTCTCTAGCATGGAAGACGGCCATCATGCAGTAGAATCCCTCAGTGGGCCAGTCTAGTGGCAGCTTCTTTGAGTCCATGGGAAATATATTCATTCATTTTCTTTGTTGTTTTGAAGCAGGGTCTTAATTTGGCTCAGGCTGTTCTAAAGTCCTCCTTCTTACCCTCCCCAGGGCTAGAATTATAATCCTGGGCCATCAAGCCCAGCTCAACAGAAGACTTCTTCCCCCGAGAAGCTGGCTCTTGAACAGGCTGGAATGGGATTTAATTTTGTGCCTTACTTTATGGTGTTCTCTAACTCAGTATGGGACTGAGAGCTAGAATGAACACGTTAGATAAGAACCACAAGCAGAGCTTGCCGCTCCACTCACTGGCAGAGCTGTGGCCCTCACCTTTATTCCTCTTCTCTGTGGACCTCTACAGCGACACCTTGGCATCAGGGAAGCTGATGTTTTCCCAAAAACTCTTCCCAAGCAGGTTTTCCCTCACAACTACAAAGCAGTGTTGCTGATTTTTATTTTCTTTAAAGACAGTCCTGGCTGTCCTAAACTACTATGTAAACTGGGCTGGCCACAAACTCAGAGCTATGACTACTTCTGTCTCCTGAGTGCTAATTTAAAGGCAAGTGCCACCACAGTTGGCTGTAGCTAATTTTATTTTTAAATATTTCTTTAGCAGATAAAAATTGTATAAAATTAAACTATGACATGGGGCACTGTTTAATATTTTGAGGGTGTGTTATTCTTGGATTTGTTCTCCTGTCATCACTATTACTCTGCCCCCAAACACTTTATTCTCCTGGGCGAGTAGGCAAGAAAGGGTGAGAGGACAGGAAAGAATGAGGGACAGGAGAGGACCGGGACAGGAGAGGACGGGGGACGGGAGAGGACGGGGACGGGAGAGGACGGGGACAGGAGAGGACGGGGGGACAGGAGAGGACGAGGACAGGAGAGT
>NW_026067920.1:20758681-20784763 GCF_014885135.2 Alexandromys fortis
GGGGACAGGTACAGGAGAGGAAGAGTGATGATTAAAATGTAAGCACCCATAAGTCCGAGAACTCAGTCTCGGTCTAAGCAAGAGCCAAGAGAGCCCATTCATAAGTCCTGTCCCATTCTGAGGAAGGCGTCAGTAGAATCATCTCACTGAAAAGCTGTGTTCATACAAGGGGTCTAAGCTTGACTAATATGCAGGAATAAGTCCTGGCTTAGAGCTTAGCTGTCTACAATGCAAGATGGTTGCATCTGCCTACTCTTAAGTTGAGTCACAGGAGGGGCTTATGAGGGTCAAATGCAGAGTGGAGTAAGTCTACTTTCACTTGTTCAGCCAGGCCAGGAAAGGCTACTGGGATGTCAGAGAGCAATTTCCTCTCCCTGGGACTCCCCAGGTACTGTCCAGGCACAGACACACTGTGTTTGAACAGAGAGAACCTTCAGGTTCAGCCTTCAGCTCTTTCCTTAAGTTTTTCTCTATCTCTACACTGTATCTAAGAGCATCCCTGCCATGGTGGGACAGCTGGCTAGCCCAGGCTAGATTTAGTAGACTGCAAAGACAGAAAACAAAGGCCCTCCACTCCAGACATGCAGTTCCCAGGATGCTGAGTCAGAGCTTGGAACTAAATCTCACCGTCTTCTGCTGATTCAGTGTTAGGGTATATGATCTGATATGGGTTCCCCATTCCCTGCCAGACTAGCAGCAGGTCTGGGCTACAAACACCATCACCATGTGGTCAAAGTCAGCCAAGCCACCCAAGGTTAGCAGTTACAGGAATTACTGTCCATTTCAATATACTTTTAATCTAGTATCACTAGCTAAAATTCATTGGTGTGAAATAATAGACCTTAATAACAAACAGGCGTAAAATAAAATCCATAAAACTGGTGTCAGATTTTGGGTTAAATTTGGCTTAAATCTGTCCTATCACACTTCTATGCCTGGATTCAGTATTTTCAACTCAGCTCCATAAACACCAATACAGTCCAGAATCGTGGTGATGTTGATGTGTTCTATGTCTGCAGTGCCCCGTGTGGCAGCCACCACATAGCTGTGGTGCACACCTGACTTAACTGAATTGTCATTCAATTCCCAGGCCTAAGGATCCAATCTTGAGACATCTGCCAAAGTACCGTGCAAATCCCCTCGAAAACATTTCTGATTTGAGACAAATATCATTTTCCTCTATCTGGTCTGGAAGTTCAGTCATATTTTATAGTTTTTAAAATTTGGAATTTAAAAAAGGTATCTTGAGGGGCTGGAGAGGTGGCTCAGAGGTTAAGAGCACTGACTGCTCTTCCAGAGGTCCTGAGTTCAATTCCTAGCAACCACATGGTGGCTTACAACCACCTATATGGAGCTCTGTTGCCCTCTTTTGGCCTGCAGGCAGGATACTGTATAAATAAATAAATCTTTTTTTTTTTTTTTTTTAAAAAAAAAGGTGTCTTGATTAGATATATTCAGATAAAATAGTCAGCTGAGCTACAAGATTCCAGTTGAGATTTTATTTTGTAAGAAGTGATTTAACCACCAGTTTCATGGGTGAGCAAGCCAGGAGCCAGGACCACACATTACCCGGTAAAGCTGCAGAGAAGACTTGAGACCCGTCAGAGTGGAACTGGGTGGAGCACTGAGGTCAGCAACATCTGTGACATTATACAACCAGCAGATGAGCTCTTCCAGCTGATAACAAAATGTCTGTGGAGATAAGAACACGTAGCTGGAGAGAGCTCAGCGAGGAAGTCTGCATACCATGCTCAGGGCCCAGTACCACAGACAAAGTTCACATGGTGCATCTGAGTGAGCTGCTGTTGTCCTTGTCCAAAGGCTACAAACGGCAGCATGTTAGGATACAGATGTCCTTGTAGAGTTCTCTCTCCCAGGTCATTTGTCTTCACCTCTACCCCATGACTTCAGACTTCCCCCATACTTGGCTGTGTCTCCCCTCATCCAGCAATGACACCAACACTAACAGGCTCAGAACACAGTCCTGAAGGTGAGAATGGAACTGTGGAGGAACAGCGCGAGCCCAGAAGAACAAGCGTGCCAACCACTAAACTTTCTATTCAAAACAGCTGTTACAGCCGGGCGGTGGTGGCGCACGCCTTTAATCCCACTTTAATCCCAGCACTCGGGAGGCAGAGGCAGGCGGATCTCTGTGAGTTCGAGACCAGCCTGGTCTACAAGAGCTCGTTCCAGGACAGGAACCAAAACCACAGAGAAACCCTGTCTCGAAAAAACAAAAACAAAACAAAACAACAACAACAAAAAAAAAAAACCCCAGCTGTTACATGATGATTAGAACTACCTGACCCAAAAGAAAAACTGCGTATCAGCTTCATATCACCGAGGCACACAGAATACTGGTGCTTCATGTTACCTAATTTCTCTGTCACTTTCTTGCAACCACTAAAGGAGAACAATACCTCTATTTTGGGGGTATGTGTGTTGGAGGTGCTGAGACATGCTGTTGGTGGGCTGGGGAAATAACACTTATTCCAGAAGCTTCTCCTTGCTGAGCATCTTTACCTGCACACATTGCACCAGTGACGCTTTCCCCTGCCCCGTGTTCCTGGGAAGCCTCTCTCCAGCAGCTGGCTCTGAGAACGACCA
This sequence comes from Alexandromys fortis, assembly GCF_014885135.2. Taxonomy (NCBI): domain Eukaryota; kingdom Metazoa; phylum Chordata; class Mammalia; order Rodentia; family Cricetidae; genus Alexandromys; species Alexandromys fortis. The sequence continues at coordinate 20,761,289 of NW_026067920.1, forward strand.
CCTGTCCGACGCAGCTTGCATGGAGGAGTGAGTTTTCATCAGTCCATAAGAGACCCCAAGGGCCTGGCTGCTCATCATATTACTTTTGTCTGAGGAGTCTTTGGGATGGATAGAGTCCACAAAGCAGGGGTTCTGGACCATAGGCCCTTGGAAGGTAGCACCAGAAGGATGCTGCCTTTGGCTGGAGTCCAATGTGGGGGAAGCTGACCCATCACTGTCTGAGACTTCCAGTGAACTGTGATCCTCAGCAGCCCCAGGGGGTAAGTTCACAAGGGTGGGAATGGCACCTAAGTAGGACATCAGACTAGAAGCCTGAGTCAGCCTCGTGGGCAAGGCAAGGTACTCATCCTCACTTTCCATCTCCTCTTCTGATGTCCACCCAGGCTTCACATAGGCAGGATGCCCAACATTCCGGCAGGCTCTCTTTTCCCTCTCTAGTCTAGAAAAGGGCGGGCCCCTCTCCTTTGTCCTTAGCTGGGGAGAACCCACACTGAGATTCTTGCCTATAGGTGAATAGTTCTTTGTGTCCCTTGGGGCTGCCTCTCTGTTCTCACAAGAAGTATCCTTGGTACCTGAGGCTCTAGGGGTTGATGCAAGCTGCTTCCAAGATGCCAGGCTTATGCCATCCTGTTTCTGGGATACTCCCAAGGGCCAACGCTTAAGGCATGGCTCCCTGGCTCCAGAAAATGGCAGGGCAGGTACTTCTGCTGACAAGCAATTGTGTGAGATGTTAGTGGGTGACTTGAGAGTACTTGCTGCGGAGGCAGAGAAACTGTCCAGATCTACACCTGAGTCCTGCATGACAGGGTCAGCCAGTACATGACTCTCAAGTTGCTTTGGGAGCTGAAGCCCAGGCCTCAGTGGGTAAGTGTAGTAAAGCAGATCTTCATACTCTTTATTTGGGTTCCAGAGCGGGGAATCGCGGTTAGGAGAGGGAGGTAGAGAATTTGGCAGCACACAGGCCCAGTACTCTGCCTGAAAGGAGAGCTGTCTCTTACCCAGGCTAGTAGCATTACCCCGAGGGACCCCAGGCTGTGGTGACCACAGGGACTGAGGCTCTGACCCCACCACAGAGGGGGCTCCGTGGGGTACAATAAACTCCTGTGAGGAGATCTTGGCAAAGGAGCTACTTTGAGGCTCTGCCTTCTCCTGGTGATCCTGGAGACTGTTGACTATGGAAGAGGCAGAGATGCTTCTGCTAGAGAGCTGAGGAGCACCTGGGCTCACCGTGGTCTTCCATTGTGATAGCAGAGGGAAACATGAGACGTGAGGTTGCTGGCTGAGGCCCAGAACTTGAGGTGACTCAACTGGGGACTGGTTGTCTTCACTGTCAGCATCATGTTCTGAGCACACAGTTATAGTTCCAAGGACTTTAACCCTCTGATACAGGTCCTGGGAGGCAGGAAGTTTGTTTTCCTCCATCTACAAAAAGGGGAAAAAGCAAAAGCTGAGGTAAAAATAAGCAAAGTTTTTTTTTTTTTTAAAGACCAGTTAAGGTTGAAGGAGGAGTATGGGGGATATCAATGAAAACAAAGTAGTTCTAAGGATCCTATGGTAAAACCTATTACTTAATATACTTATCTAAGAAGACAAAACAAAGAAACAAACAAAAATGGAAAGAAAGAAAGAAAGAAAGAAAGAAAGAAAGATAGATAGATAGATAGATAGATAGATAGATAGATGGATACATAGATTTGCTTGTGTGCCCAGAGGAGTATTCAGGCAAGATTTCAAGGCTGCTGCTGTTAGTGGTTAGTACCAATACTCATCCTACCTTGGGAACTCTCCGGCAACTGATCCTGAACCCATCTTTTCGGAAGTTAAGTCACTTACTTTGTGAGAGCAGAATCCAAGACAGTTTTGCATGCAGAAGCTGGAAATCAATGCTTCTCCTCCTCTGATGGGTCCCCATCAAGTGAACAAGCCCTCCATCAATCACCACCTCTGACAGGAGATTCAGCAGGCTCCACCAGGGTGCACTCTTACCAAATCAGTCCCTCTGTTTCTTTACTCTGGACTTTTAATCTCAGGGAGTAACTTACCCCAGAGGAAGACAATAACTAACACAAGGATTTCAGAACCAGACTGAACTCCTATTTGTACCACCTTCCAGAAGTACGAGACCTACCCTCCCTACCCTGGGGAATGGACATAGCACCAGCACTGCCTCCCTAAGGAGGCATTGAGAAAGCACCAAGAGCCCCTCATTAGCAGCCTAAGAACAGAAACCACAGCCTCTTTTAAGAAACACCCACTTCTGGGCTTGCTGATTTGCTTCTTGACCCAACAAACATGATTTACAGGTGCCAGAGCCCCATGTTAACCCTTGCTATCAACAAGTGCTGTTCTCTCCCAGTCATGCGCAGGGCTCCAAGGAGAGAGAGACCAAGTAGCAGCCAGACACAATGCACAAATCAAAGCTGTCCCTGGACCTCGGTAGATTGAACATGACGTTGCCAGAGCCAGGAGGAGCAGATCACTGATCATTCTCCTACTACAAGGACTTAAAAGATTCAGAGACTTGCCTTTGGCCTTAGAACATGGCTCTCATATAATATCCAGTCCTGGAGACCAGAGGCACTGCTGCCCGCTAAAGGAGCTTCAGGGTTTTGACAAGTCCCAAGAGGATTTAATCTGGGAACCCTCAGCCCCCTACCAAGTCCCCTAGAAGCTTTCAGATTACCAAATCAGAAGCAGGATGAGGGTCCCTCATTAAGAGACCCCTGATCCTAGTCCACTGGTCAGCAGGGTCCTGATGAACCTCAAACTGTCCTTAAGAAGTCCCCAGTGACTCTGAACAGGAGACAGCACAGAACCCCCTGCTGACTTCAAGGCCCAGCTCTCCAAGTGAACCTGTGAAACAGGATCCCATGACTCCCACCTTGCAGTGGTGGGCAGGAAGTAACTGTCAAGAAAATGCGGTGCACACACCTAAGGATGCCCTGGCTCAGTTCTAGCTTCAACTCCTCAGTACTTACGTGGCTTCCCGCAGAGTGAAGGTCTCCAGTCCCCTTGCTGGCAGAAGGAAGTGGGCCTCTGAGGGTAGGTTTAGACCTGTCTGCTACTGGTTCTCCACTGGCAACGTGGGCCTGTGACAAGAAAACTCCAGAGATACAGTCAGGGCCAGCCTCAGCCCTCCACAGCGGCCCTCTCTCAACTTCCAGATGCAGGGGTTGCTGTGGCTTGAGTCCTGGGGGCAGCAGCTCCTGTTCCCCAGAGTTCCACCTGCCACAGGATGGGACCTTCGTGTTGACAGATGCGTCTGTCTCTGCCACATCTTCACCTAGAGCCATTGAGTCTTCCCTAAATTGGGTTTCCCTTGAAGCCTTCAGGAACCTACAAAGCAAGGGAAGCAGAGAGAAAAATAATTTCCTTCATGTGTCCTGAAAAAACCTTGACTTTAAGTAAAGACAGACTTACTTAAGTAAGGAACAGTGACCACTTCCTTGGGGGAGTATCAAGGTCTGATTACCAAGCTCACCCAGGTGAAATGAGATGGGCTTGAGCACAAGGCCTTGCTTCAGTGTGCAGCACAGATGTAATTTCAGAGACAGGACGTGGGCCCTGCATATGTTGCCTCTTTACCCAACCTCACTAAGGTGTCCTGCTGGTCTTTGCCATGCACACCCTCCCCTCAAGTGGTTCTCTTATATTAATGGCTTGTCAGTCAGCAACTTGAGTCTTGTCCCTTCTACCCTGGAGGAGACCAGGTACGCCTGGGTTTCCACTGGGCTCAGGAGGATGCATCTAACTATTCTTGGTGGGAGGAGACTGTGGGAACAGGAACCACACCCAGACTGTGGACCAGGTGAGGCTTTTGATCCAATGATGACCAATGACCAGAAACAGATCAATGTTGAAATAGGAGCGGCGGGGCTGTGTCCCCAGCAACCCGGCCGCCTGCTAGCTCATGCCCGAAATAACAACACACAAACTGTATTCACTTAAACACTGCTTAACCCATTTCTATCTAGCCTCTTCTAGGCTAATTCTCACATATTAATTTAGCCCATTTCTAATCATCTGTGTAAGCACCCCAAGGTGCGCTTACCAGGAAGATTCTAGCCTAAGTCCATCCTGGGTCGGAGGAGCTTCATTGCGTGCATCTGCCCGGGAGAGCGGAGCATGCCTCTCTGGATATTATGGGCCTGAAGGCAGAGTGTATCTCGGACTCAGCCCTGGGGCCCGAGTCACAAACTAAGAAAATGACACCCGGGAGCATGCTGTGTTAGCTAGCAGGCTACGCACTTGAGTCGGAGGCAAAATAGCCCGACGTTGGACGACAAAATGTACAGATGCAGACAGATTGTCAAAATATAGACAGCTTTAATGGAGGAATAGACTTACAGAACCACCGTTACCCCGGAGACCAGGAAAGCAGAAGCGAGCGCTGGGAGCACTCTCGCCAAATTTATAGGCAAACTTTAGCCTGAGGCAAACACGCCCCCTAAGGGGTGGGACTTATCCCTACAGATCAACACCCGTTCTCAGGCTGTCTTGGTATAAGCTGATCCTGGCAGCCTCAGGAAGCCATGGAAAGCCGGGTAATAACAAGTTCATGAGAGAAAGAAGGAGAGCACCCCAGGCAGAGTCATGGTGAGGGGGCAGCTGGGGAAAGAAAGGGAAGAACCAGCTGCATCTACAGAAGACCTAAGACGACAAGCTGGCATCAGCAGGCTTGGGCACTGGTGGGATTATGGGCAGAAGTCTGACCTGAAAGGACATGGAAGTGGGGACAGGTGGACAGGGAGCCACCTGCGGAGCACCAGGACCAACCTCAAGACTCAAACCTGGACAGGAACAGCCTTATTTCCCCCAAAGACTTGAGGCAAAGTGTGAAAAAGGAAGTTGTGGTGGCAGCATAGGAAGCTGCCAAGTGGGGTAGAGTGGCCGCATCAGGCTCGTCCTGCTTGGTTTCAATATCAGGAAATGCAACCCAGGTGGAATATGACATTTCTACTCCTCCCTAACCCGGCACATGGGGCTCCGGGCCATTCTGAGGTGACTTCAGAGAAAAGCGTGGACTGTAAACGCAGTCAGCTCGCTCTTCTAAACACCAGCTTCTTCACGGGTTTATCGGGCTCTGACCTGTTTTCCTTTTCTGGTAGAAAATGCACCTAACCTTTCATATAGCAAGGAAAGTATCGCCTGGCGATGGTTGTGCACACCTTTAATCCCAGCACTTAGGAGGCAGAGGCAGATGGATCTCTGTGAGTTCGAGGTCAGCCTGGTCTAGACAGTTCCAGGACAGGCTCCAAAGCTACACAGAGAAACCCTGACCAAAAAAAAAAAACAAAAAAAAAACAAAAAAAAACAAAACGAACAAACAAAAAGCAAGCCAAGTATTTACCACTGAAAAGTCCTACAAACACAGGCAAGCAATGCTGTTAGTTTTCGTGTATGACTCCTATCACATGATACATATACAAACACAAATATCCCCACACAGACGCCTTTGTTATCAAAGTGCTGAACAGGGCAGCTGCTGGTATATCCTGGATCAAAGAGCAGTCCTCCTGTTAGAGAAATCCATTCTCTTTAACCACGATGGGCACACGAGGCAGTGAAAAGGGGAGACCTGCCTCAGCAGTCAGATCCACTAAATCACCTCTGACTATTAATGGGGTGACAGGTAAAGCCAGATTGTCCTCATAGCCCAGCCCTAGAGTCTTGTGCAAGCTGTGGAGTCAGGTTCAGAGCTGTGTGACTCCAGACCCAAGCGCTTGATGAACCAAACAGGGATCAAGTGAGAAAACAACCAGAAGGCACCCAGAGCAGCTGCGGGTAGAGAATGGCGTGCAGAGTGTTCAAGTTCAGACGAGGATTTCCATGGAGCCACATCCTCCCCTTGTGGCTCTTTGAAAAATCGCACATATTATTATTTTTGTGTACGTGCATGTGTATCTGTGTGTGTGTGCACAAGTGTGGGCCCACCGAAGTCAGAAGACATCAGCTCTCCTGGAGTTGGAGTTAAAGGCTGCTTGACAAGGGTACTGGGGATAGAACTTGGGTCCTCTGAATATCAGCAAGCACTAACTGCTAAATCATCTCTCCAGCTCCTGCATCAGTTTTTTTTTTGTTTGTTTGTTTGTTTGTTTGTTTTTCAAGACAGGGTTTCTCTGTGGTTTTGGAGCCTGTCCTGGAACTAGCTCTTGTAGACCAGGCTGGTCTCGAACTCACAGAGATCCGCCTGCCTCTGCCTCCCGAGTGCTGGGATTAAAGGTGTGCACCACCACTGCCCGGCTCAGGTTTGGTAACTACAGTTGACCCTATCAGCTGGAAAATTTAGGATGAAGACAACCTACCTATCACTTCTGACTGTTACTTCTTCCCCATTTCTAGAACCTATCAAGGGTCACAGCTCCCTTATGCCCCTAACAAGAATGGTGTTAAGACTTGGTCCTGCAGTGAAATAAAGCTGAGTAAGGCAAGAATCAAATATCTTAAAAAAAAAAAAAAGTATTTCTGCATGTATGGATGTGTGCAGATGCATATGCCATGCCATACATGGAGGTCAGAGGACAATTTGTCAGAGTCTGGTCTCTCCTTCTGCCATGTGGGCTTCCAGGGATCAAACTCAGGCTATCAGACTTGGCAACAAATGCCTTTCTTTACCGGATGAGCCATCTCAGTGGCCCCACTTTGTTTCAAGGACAAGTTTTTAAAATTTCTGTCTTGCCTGGAAGTCATTATTCACAAAGGGTTTCAAACTTCCTCTAGGGAGGGCAGCATGGAGAGCTATGAGAGCTCTCAAAGGCTACTGAGGAGACTGCAAGAGGTGGAATCCTAAAGTGGGTTATGCAGCTGTGGGGTCTGATTGAGAATGGCCCTCACAGAGGGATCTGAATGCTTGCCTCCTAGCTGGTGTAACCATTTGGGAAAGATTAGGAGGTGTGGCCTTGGTAAGGAGGAAGAATGTCACTGGATACCTCTAGTATCCATGCCAAGTCCAGTCACACTCTTTTCCTGGCTCCAATGTCTGGTTCAGATGTAAGCTCTCAGCTACTGCTCCAGTGCCATGTTTGCCTGCCTGCTACATGATTCCCACCATGATAGTCACGGATGCACCTTCTGGAACAGTAAGTAAGCCATCAATTAAATGTGTTCTTTTATAAGCTGCCTTGGTCATAGTGTCTCTTCATAGCAATGGAACAGGAACTAAGACAGCAGGTAAAGTCTGGCATTCGGAGCAGAGTTCAAGACCAAACCACATGGTGGGAAGAAAGGAACTGTAAACTGCCCTCTGGCCTCCGCGCACCACCATGGCATGCGAGTGTCCACACCCACGTCAGCAGTGCTGTCTCATCTTCAAGAGAACCCAAGTCCTATTCCCAGTACCCATGTCAAGCAGCTCACAACTACCTGCAACTCCAGCTCCAGATCTGATTTCTTCTGGGATCTATGGGTCCATACATGTACATGCGCATGCTCTCACACGCAGACACATATACATGCATACAAATAATAATACGTGCGATTTTCCAAAGAGCCACAAGGGGAGGATGTGGCTCCATGGAAATCCTCGTCTGAACTTGAACACTCTGCACGCCATTCTCCACCCGCAGCTGCTCTGGGTGCCTTCTGGTTGTTTTCTCACTTGATCCATGTTTGGTTCATCAAGCGCTTGGGTCTGGAGTCACACAGCTCTGAACCTGACTCCACAGCGTGCACAAGACTCTAGGGTTAGGATGTGAGAGTGATCTGGCTGCAGAAAATTAATGTTTAAGTTTTTCTTTTTAAAAAGGCCTGATGTTCAAGATTTTCACTGAAACAACACTTTATAGGTGGTTACTGTCCCAGTTTGCACACTCAAATTCTTTACAACCTCATTTATTAGTCTGCCTGATAAACCATGCTCTCTCCTGCCTTAGTCACTTGTCTTGTTGCTGGGACAAAATGTCAAAAGCGGCCTAGAAGGTTGGGTTTATTTTGGCTCAGAGGTGAAGAGTGCGGTCTGTCCCAGTGGGGCAGCTGTGCAGGAGAAACCTGGGCTGCTGTTAGACTGCACCCGCAGCAGGGAGCAGAAAAGAGGAGCAACAGCATTCCTGTTCCCTTCCTGCTCATCCATCTGGGACTTAGCCATAGTTAAGGGGGCACCCCACCTCAATTAGCCTTATCTAATAATCCTAATAATCCGTATAGGCACACCCAGAAGACTGTTTTCTACATGATTCCATATCCTATCAGGTTGACAACAGTAACCATCCTAACTCACACACACTTAACTGTTCACAGCCATCTCATTATACAAAATACATTCAGTCCAACACACAATTCCAACAGTTTTTAACCGTGCACCTGCTAGGGCCAGAGGGATGGCTCTGGGCTGAAGAGCACTGACTGCCCTCTTTTATTTGTTGTTTTTTGTTTGTTTGTTTTTTGTTTTCAAGACTGGGTTTCTCTGTAGCTTTGGAGCCTATCCTGGAACTTGCTGGTCTGTAGACCAGGCTGGCCTCGAACTCACAGAGATCTGCCTGCCTCTGCCTCCCGGGTGCTGGGATTAAAGGCGTGCACCACTTCTCTTAAAGAGGACCCAGGTTCGATTCCCAGCATCTACATGATGGCTCACAATCATCTTTAACTCCAGTCCCAGGGATCTGATTATCTTTTCCGGCCTCCACAGGCATCATGCATGCATGTGGTATACAGACATACATGAAGGCAAAACATTCGTGTGTGTGTGTGTGTGTGTATGTGTGTGTATAACTGCTGATTCTCTTCTGAAACTCCAGCAAATCACCTGTGAGCTTCTGTACAACTAAAATCGACGTTCTATACTTCCAGTATACAATGATAATATACATTCCCATTCCCAAAGGAAAGAATTGGGGGGACAGCAAAGAATACGATCAAACAAAGACCATACATAGCAGGGCAAACACCAACTCTTGAAGCTAGCTTCATGGGAGCTGGCATCTGGAGCCCATTATGGAATATTTCGGGTTCCAAAGGCTTGAGTAGCCCTGCCCCTCCAGATGCCTGCACAGCCTCTCTTGAGTAGGATCCAGTCCACACAAGCAGCTTTCCTCTGCAGGGGTACCATGATCTCCACCACTGCCAGCATAGAAAATAAACAGTGAACTCTGCCCCTTTTTCTGAGAAAGTCCTGTACAACACACAACTGCCAACCGAGGGGCTATCCATGCTTCAACATCTTCCAGAGCCTTCTAAAATTCACCACTAAACCCCTCAATTAGTCTCTGGAACCTGTAGAGGTCACAGGATCTGCCAGATAGCATTAGGAGTGACCCAGTGGCTTTCTCTTGTCCCACAGTAAAACTATATTCAGCACCATGTATATGCTAACATTAGGGGACACCTGATCTTTCCTGTATCTGCTGTGTCACCCTCAAGCAAGCTTGTTCCAGCTGTTTGGCTTCTTCCCACTCATTCCTGTTTAGAGCAAATAGGAGAGGCCTGGCAAGTGGGAGACGGGCGCTGTTTCACTTCTGTCTAACTTATTCAAATAGATGAATAATTCACCAAGAACAATTCTCTGAACAAAAAAAAAAAAAGCAAAGAAAAAGAAAAAAAATCCTGCAATGGTTCTTCAAATCACAATTCCCTTGGAAACAATTACATTTATCCAAAGTGTCAGCAGTTCTGCTCTGACAAGTGCTACCCCTGCACCCATGGGCCCTGACAGCCACCTGTGCTGGCACAGATGCCCCTTTCAGTCTGGGGCCTCCGTGAAATCTCACAAGACACACAGGTACAGAGAGAAATACCACAAATATCAGTGCAGATCGTGTTTAACGAGCAAGAGAGAAAAACAGGGCAGCAGGGCATGTGGCTTCGAGGTTTCTGAGAGAATCAAAGCAGAGGCCAAGCTAGGCAAGATGGCAGCATGAAAGGGTAAATCTGGGATGACAAGAGAGAGGATAGGCTTGAGATGGCCCTGAGGCTGGCTGGCTGCATGCAGGGTGGATACCAGGAAAACTGTGGCCATAGATTTAAAAAAATGAAGAGGCAGGTAGGTGACCAGTTGTTAAAAGCAGCTGCTATTCCACCCACTTACTCCCTGGCTACAGGTCCTAAAACTCCCAAGCCTCTAGCTTGGCTAAAATACCCTTGGAGTAGGTGACCTGGAGCTCTGAAGATAAAATCAAAGCATGGATTAAGATGTCTCCTGTGGCTTGTCAGTGATCACATCATCCTCTCCAGGACTCTGGGGCATCAGTGTATCTACCCCTTCTTCCTTCTGGGATTTACATTTCTCTGAAAGAGGACAGAATGGAAGAGTTTCCAGGGCCCTAGAGGAACATGTGGGTCTCTACAGATCACTGTGTGGGGAGCCCAGTGTTTGTCCTCACTTTCTAAGACACTTACTTGCCTGTTGGCTGGCAGGCTAGAATTACCCAAGTCTCACAGCAGAGTCAATGTCCTATCAGAAGTCTGCACTGGCTTTGGAGACATGAAACTGCCAATCTGTAATGAGCTTGGCTGAATTCTGGACTACCTACACAACAATGCTGAGGGCTGACCACCTCATCAACAGGTTCAAGTTCTGCCCCTGGAGCAGAGCAAAAAAACTGCTTCTACTGTTAGCTGAAGCGGTTCCCACAGGCTCCGGGGTTGTGGTTTATAGGACCTGCTCCTACTCCACCAGGCTTAGGTAATCACAGCACTAAGTAAAAGACCAGCAAAGGGGGCAAAGCAAGCTGATTCAACTGGTAAAGGCTTGAAGACTTGAGTTCAATCCCCAGGACTCAAATGGAGGAAGGAGAGAAATGCTCTCACAAACTGTTCTCTTACCACCATAGGCAAGTGTGCCAACTCTGACCCCCACACAAAATAAATGGCTGACTTGATGGCGATTCCTGGGGAGAGCTAGAGTGAGGAATGGCTATGAGCAACATATGTTGAATATGCATATAAATTTTCCTTTTTAAAATTTATTTTAGAAGTTTTACTTTTGTTTTATGAGTGTTTTTGCCTCAATGTATGTCTGTGCATCACATGTAAGCAGGACCTACAGAAGCCAGAAGAGGGTTGGAGCCCCTGGGGGTGGAGCTGCAGACAGTTGTGAGATACCATGTGGGTGTTAGGAAATGAACCTGGGTCCTTTAGGAGAGCAGCTAGTGCATGTTACTGCTAAGCCATCTCTCCAGTCCCTATATGAAATTTTCAAAATATTAAAAAATTTAAAAAGCTTCAAGCTTGTCCTCTCCTGTGGGTGCTGCCCTGACACAGGGGCAGGCAGTGGTGGCTCAGGGCCTCGTGCATACTTCGAGTCTCTTCATGCAGCAATGGAAGGGCCTGGGCAACATACACGGAAAGCTGCAGGGTGAGACGGCAGAGGGAGGTGACTATGACGTGCCATCACTATAGAAGCACGCATTTGCAGGACTGAAGCTTGGAATAGTTTACATGCCCTACTCCTGCCAGGCGAGGAGACCCCAGAGCTGGAAACTGATGTGGGTGGGTGACAAGCTGCCAGTGTCGTGGGGCTGTGGCTGTTAAAAACCTACTGAGGCCTTTATCTTCCTCTAGGCCTACTAGACAAGATCTGGGGCATGCACGAACTGACTCAACACTCCCAGAAGGGTCCTGACCCAGGTGACCAGGGCTCCAACAGGACACTGATGCTCCAGCAATCTCACTGTAGGAGCAATAGTGGGCCGGGCCTAAACACAAGCAGGGCTTCCCATGTCTCTTCACTTGACCACTTAGTTTTTCTTTTTAAAAAAGTTATTAAAGGGATAGGGCTTTTATTTTCATATTAATTCAGTGACATTACCGCCCCACCCCCACTTTGCTTTTCAAGACAGGGTCTTACTTATGTAGGCTAAGATGGCCTGGAACTCACTATGTAGATCAGGTTAGCTTTGAACTAGAGATCTACCTGCTTCTGCCTACTAGGATTAAAGCATGCACTCTCTAATAAATCTAAGAAATGACTTTGAAGCAGAAAAAAAAATTCTCAAATGATACTATTAAGACTGGCACTCATGGGCTGGAGAAATGGCTCAGCAGTTAAGAGTACTGACTGCTCTTCCAGAGGACCGAGGGTCAATTCCCAGCATCCTTATAGCAGCTCATGATTGTAACTCCAGTTCCAAGGGATCTGACACCCTCATACAGACATGCATGCAGGCAAAACACCAATGCACACAAAATAAAATAAATCTTTAAAAAAAAATGGACCAGGCAGTGGTGGCACATGCCTTTGACCTCAACACTCAGGAGGTAGAAACCAGAGGATCTCTATTAGTTTGAGACCAGCCTGGTCTACAGAGTGAGTTCCAGGACAGGCTCCAAAGCTACAGAGAAACTTTGTCTCGAAAAGCCAAAAAACAAAAACAAAAACAAACAAAACAACAACAACAACAAAAAAAAACCCTCAAGGGCTGGAGAGATGGCTCAGTGGTTGGGAGCATTGCCTGCTCTTCCAAAGGTCCTGAGTTCGGTTCCCGGCAGCCACATGGTGGCTCGCAACCATCTGGGATGGGGTCTGGTGCCCTATTCTGGCTGCAGACATACACACAGACAGAATATTGTATACATAATAAATAAATATTAAAAAAAACCCTCAAACAAAAATGGCACTCACAGTATCAAGCATCCTGTTTGCAGACTCCACAAGAGATTGTCAACAGAAACGCTGTTTCTCCTGAGTGGCAACTACACCCCATTTTTAAATTTGTTTTCATTTTAAGTATATGGGTGTTTTGCTCAAATGTATGTCTCTGTATGTGGTACCCACAGAAGTCAGAAGAAAGCATCAGATCCCTTGGAATTGGAGTTACAGATGGTTGTGAGCCCCCATAGGTGCTCGGAATTTGGGTCCTCTAGAAGTACTGTCAGGACTCTTAATCTCTGAGCCATCTCTTTAGCCCCAATTCCTTTTTAAATTTCTTTTTTTTTAGAGATTATAATATTACATCATTTCCCTGTTTTTCTCTAAACCTTCCCACATACCCTTCCTTGCTCTCTTTCAAATTAATAGCTTCTTTTTTCATTTGTTGTTACTACATACATATATGTAGAAGTATATATGTATATTCCTAGATACATATATAAACTTAGTCTGTATAATACCTCTTTTCACTTTCTAAGTTTTAGCAAAATTGTTTTTGTCTTTTACATTCCTCTTTGTGTGGGGTGTGGTGGTGGCACATGCATTTAACCCTAGCAGTTGGGAGGCAGAGGCAGAGGGATCTCTGTAAGTTCAAGGACAGCCATAGCTACGTAGTGAGACCTTGTCTCAAAAACAAAACAAACAAGCAAACAAAAAATTCCTCTTTGCTTTTCACCTAGGAAGCTCAGTGTTAAATAGAAAGTCCCACCTAAAAAACTGTGCAAGACTCCACTCCCTTTCTGTGTTACTTTCCACAGCTATGTGGTTGGATCTTTCTGTCTCAATTGCTTTAATAGAAATCCTGTTACTGGAACGCTGATAAGGAGGTTAAGAGCACTTGCTGCCCTTGGTTGTGAGCTCTGCTGGGAGCTGGTGCTGAATCTGTGTCTTCAAGAACTATGATGCAGTGCCCTTAACCTCTGAGCCATCTCTTTAGCCCTGATCCCATTAAGAAAAAAAATTGAGATTATAATATTACCTCATTTCTCCTTTTCTGAGAACTGGGTTCAGTTCCCAGCACCTACATGGTGACTCACAACCATCCAGTTGTGAACCGGAACCAGTTCCAGGAGATCCAATGCCCTCTCCTGGCCTCCATGGGCACTTGGCATATACTCAGCAAACTTACAAACATGAAGAAATAAAATCTTCTAAATAGAATCTTGTTACAGGGGTTGGAGAAGTGGCTCAGCTGTTAAGAGAATTTGCTGCTCTTGCAAGAGGACCTGGGTTTGGTTTCCAGCGCCCACTTTGGGCATCTCACAGTGACTTGCAATTCCAGTTCCAGAAAATCTGACACCCTTGTCTGACCTTGGTGGGCACCTGTATTCACATAATATTCATACAGACAAGCAGACACACACATTAAGAAAAAAGTCTTAATCTAAAAAAAAATATTAGAAGGCCAGAGAAATAGTTCAGCAAGTAAATAGCTGAAAACAAGCCTAGCCACCAGACACTGGACCCTGGAATGCACACAGAAGCAGGACATGGTGGTGCGTATCATTCTAGCACTTCTGTGACAATGGAAAGAACAGACAGGAGAGGCCCTGGGAGCCTATGGGTAAGTATGGGTAAGCCTGGGGTAGGTATGCATCAGAGCAGCCAACCAGAGAAAGCCAAGGGGAAGGTGAGAAGCAACATCCCAGGGTGTCCTCTGACCTCCACATGAACACTATGGCATGCACACACATTGAACACAAACACAAATAAATACATATTTGAATTTTATTTCTTATTTATGTGTCTATATGTGCTCAAATCTGTGTGTGCCTATAAAAGCTAGAAGATCACCTGAGGTAAAAGCGTTGTGAGCCATTTGACACGGGTCCCAGGAACCAAACCCCAAGCACCCCTAACTACCGAGACATCTCTCCAGGCCCTATATATAATCCCTGTACTCAGGAGGCTGATGCAGGAGGGTAGACTTGAAGGCTGGCTTGGCCAATTTGGCCAGGATCTTAGATTTCTCAAATAATTTTTAGGAATAAGACAAAGAACCTAGCTGACCATGGTAAAACAAGTATTTAATCCCAGAACTAGGGAAGCAGAGGCAGACATATCTCTGAGTTTGAAGCCAGGCCAATCTGGTCTACACATTGATTTCCAGGTCAGCCAGGGCTACATCTAGAACCTGTCTTAAAAAATAAATAAAGAACATGGCTCAGTGGTTAAGAGCATTGCCTGCTCTTCCAAAGGTCTTGAATTCGATTCCCAGCAACCACATGGTGGCTCACAACCATCTGTAGTGAGGTCTAGTGCCCTCTTCTGGCCTTCAGGCAGACATATAGACAGAATATTGTATACATAATAATAAAAAAAAAGAACATAAGCCAGGTATGGAGCCACACACATTTTCCCAGAATTCAATAAGCTAAGGCCAGAGAAGTGGCTGAAATTCAAGGTTAGCCTGGGCTACATAGTACCAGACTAGCCAGGGCTAAAAAAATGTCTCACAAAAACAAACCAACAAAAGCAAGATGGCTCAATGGGTAATAGCACCTGCCATGCAGGCCTGAATCCCAGGAACTCACAGTAGGAGGAGCTGACTCTCAAAAGCTGTCTTCTGCCCTCCACACATGCACTGTGGCATATTATCATACACAGACACACAATAAAATAAATTTTTACTATAGCACATGGTAGAACACATGCTTAATATGCACAAGGGGACTGGGTTCGAGCCCCAACAATAACAACAATAAATAATCTATTTACCAGTAATTCTAAAAGTTAAACACAAAAGGAAAATAGTTTATAGAATGAAGCATTGTTCAATCCCAGAACTGTCAAATAAAACCTATCTCCTGCCCAAGTGTGACCTACAGCCACAGTGGCTCATGTTTCTAATTTCGGCATCTAGAGGCTGAGGTAGGAGGACCACTCTGAGTTTGAGGTCAGACTCAGGCTGTAAAAAGAAAAACCAAAACAAAAAGTGTGAAACAGGACCAGGTGTCCACATCACCTCAGAGTTCGTTGGTCTTAAGCCTTCAGAGGCCGGAATCAAGAACCTACATAGCAAGATCTTCAGATCAATTGCTAAACACAGGTCCGTTTCTCAGACACCCCGGGAGGAAGCAGGACGGTTTCAGCTTCCCAAAAAGGATCAACTACAATGGTTCTATGACCACAGACTATATCCTAGCACAGGGCAGCACACAGACCTGTATGTCCTGTGCACGGACACCTGAAAAAGCTCACCCTTGTGGCAGGTTTTTAACAGCTAACTACAGAATGTCAAAGTTGAAAGAGAACCCCCAGAAAGAGTAAGAATAGGATTCAAGATAAATTTTGGAACAGTAAAAGCAGAATTACATACTTGAATTTATTGTTTTGAGCTACAAGTAAGGAAGGAAGAGATAATTTAAAGAGAAACAGGCATGTCAAAGGGAATTACAGCTGGAAGGAAATGCATGTTTCAGTGTTTCCCCTGACATAGAAAACCAAAGTGAGGCAGTACTCCCCGGGGTGATGCCCCACAGCTGTCTGCCTAGCAAACAGAAAGGGTTCTTCCACTTTTCATGCTGCCTGTGAGAAACTCTGAAGACAATACGGCAGTTTCTCCATGAGACAGACTAATATAAGGCAACAAGCTATCCACAACTCAATTTCATATGTTGTTTCTAAATTTTTGTGACTCTCACCCTCAAGACTTTCGTCCTATTAGGCTCTCTATACATTCAGTACTATAATCGACCTTAGCCAGAAGGCAGACAGTGATCTAGCTCAGCCCTTTGCTATTACATGAGGACCAAGAAAGGGACTAAGAGTGAGTGTCGGAAGCTGGGCACTCTGGGACGCTGAGGCAGAAGGATCAACTCTAGACAAACCCAGACAAACCTGGGTTGTATGATTCACCAAACCAGGCAATGATGGTCTATGCTTATAACCCCAGCACTGGGAGGATGCCAAATCAGGCCAGCCTGGGCTACTTAAGAAGACTCGCCTCAAAAATAAATAACACCTCTGTAAAACTTGACCATTTGTTTCCCACTTAATTGATCTCGAATGGATGTTAAGATTTTAGAAGCATAAATCTATACTTTCGGCAGGGTGACACTTTTTTTTTGGGGGGGGGATGGCTATCTTGAGACAGGGTCTCTGTGCTATTAAGCTTTGGCTATCCTGTACTCACTATGTAGACCAGACTGGCCTTAAACTCAGGGATTCACCTGCCTCTGTCTCCCGAGTGCTCTGATAGTCTCTTCAAATATTCTTTTTATATAAGGTATTTTATATCAGTACTTTATAACCCATGGAATTGATGCTATCCACCTTTTCTTTCTTTTTTTTTTTTTTTAGGTTGTGCTGGGGCCTGAATTCCACTTTATAGATGAGGAAACTAGGGCACAGAGAAGTTGACTTATCCAGAATCAGTAGCGTGAAAGGGGTTGAAATCTGATTCTACTCAGAGAGCGCGGTTGTTTCCCTAACCTGTAAAAATAATCCAACAACTTAAAGGCTTTTTAACAGTTCCTGTTTTTTCAACTTTTGGCTTCACTGGCTGCTCTTGTTTTCGTTTGGCTGCCTTCCCTTACAGACCTTGCATCCTGCTAGGGGGCTGGAGTAACCACAATACAGCGCCATGTGTCCAAACGGAGGCCAGTAAAGGCTACTCAGAGAAGGTTATGTTTTTTAGTTGTGGGGGTAGGGAAAAGCTTTTTAAAAGCTCTCCTGACATGAAGCTGACGCTCCACTCTTCCTAAGTGATCGAGAATTGAACCCAGACCGCTGGAGAGAATAAGGTAAGAAGTGACTTGTATTTATTTTAACCAAGCTCAAACCAAAAGTGTCCCAACCGGTCGGAAGGTGTACCACACTATCTCCTTTCGCGTCTCCGACCCCATCAATTCCCAGTGAGATCCACCTTGCTCTGAAACTGGCAGTTTTCCGCTCGTTTTTATTATAAACAACACACTGAATTGAACCTGGTCATTATAAAGAGCTTCTATTAGGTTTGGGGCTTGTGCCCCCGAGCTGCAGAGACTGGTTTACAGGTGACACGGATCTTCGAGATAAATAAAATAAAATAAAAATGAGACGCCTTGCTTTCCTCCTCGGCTGCGTTCACTGTGCCAGGGAAGCAGTGGCCTCCCGACTGCGAGCGCCCGTGACCGGCCGATTCCCCGAGACCAAGGTCGACGCGCGCAACAGCTGCGCGGCTGCCAGATGTGCGGCCCCGCGCGCTCTGCAGGCCGCACCGACACTCCGCTGCCTGCCCCGCCGCTCCCCATCGCAAGATGGAGGCGAAGGCACGAGGCGCCCCCACCCCGGCCAGTCTTTGTGCCCTCCAGGCCGCGGGCCTCGCACAGGGCCCCACGCCGAGCCCCAGACACGCGCGGGCTGCCCCGGTCTCGAGTCTCGGCGTCACGACATTCGCGCTGCTACGGCCTAGTTACCTCAGTTCGAATCGAACCGTCGCACGTCCCGAGCGGCCCGGAGAGCTGGGCCGGGGTCCCAGGCGGCGACTACCTAGCTCCCGCGGGCACCCGCACTCTAGCGGGAAGGAGAACTGAGCGCCCGCCGCGCCCTCCGCCGGCACCGCCCCTCCGCGGAGGACGCCCGAGGCAGCCGCCAATCGGAACCCTCGGCGAGGAGGCGTCACCAATCCGCAGCCCGCTTCTGCTGCGAGAGCCCGCCCCTTAAACGGCCCTAGCCTATGGGAGGCCGGAGCTTCTTTCGCCACCGCCCCGACGCTCGTGCCAGCTGGGTGGCTGGCGGTCCCGCTGCCCACGCCGATGGCTGGGCGCGCGAGCTCTCCTTGGGTCGGCAGCGGGCGGAGGGTGCCATGCGTTCAGTCGTGCGCACGGAAGCAGGGAGGGAGGTCCCAGGCCTCGTGCTCGTCCAGGCCTACGTTCGAGTGGAAACCGCGGGGGCGTGGCCTGTGCGGCGCGTGGGATTCGGGGGGAGAATGACCCCGGTCGGTCGGAGACCCTCAGCCGCAGGGAGAGGCCCAGCCTGCCACACCAGTGGTTGGAGAAGAGCTTCCCCCCAGTCGGCTTCCACGGTGTCCTGCCGGTTCCCCAAATGGTCCGTGGATGTCGGAGCCCAGCTGTGGGCAAGGGCAAGCGGACCTGTGAGATTAGAGAAGGAGCCGGGCTGAACCTGCCACGACAGCTCAGAGACTTGGTCTGACCTTAGGGAAATTTGACAGCCAGGCTGGCCTCCAACTCACGATGATTCTCCTGCCTCAGCCTCCCTAGTACTGGAAGTACAGGCAAGCCCCATCACGCCCAGCTTTTTATCTGGCTTTGCTTTTTTATGAGTAAATTTTATTGTAGCTCGGGCTGATTTTGAATTCCTGATCCTTCGTCTCTGTCTCCTAAGTACTGGATTTTTTTTTTTAAAGTCAAAGTGTATTATCATATGCAAGCCCTTGAGTTCACTCCTCAGCCCAGAAGGAAAAAAGAATTAAGAACAGAAATATGTCAGATGGGTAGTCAGCATTTACCAGCATGTATCCAGTTACTTGTTTAAAGGAAAAAATAAAGGGCCTAAGAAATCGTTTAGCAGTACATGTTGTAAATGCAACTGAACATTAGTATAACCTCAACCAGATGTGTTCTGCTCCCTCCTAGGCCCGTGGCCCTTCTCATTTTTGTAATGAGTATGCTTTACTCATTATTATTGTTATTATTATTATTGACAAGGTCTCATATAGCCTGGACTAATCTGGAATTACTTTGTAGCAAGGATGGCCTTGAATTCCTGAGGTCCTCCCGCTGCCATGTCCCCAGTGCTGGGATTGAAGACATGTGCCACCATGCCTGGTTGATGTGCTGGTGGGCAGTGAGCCCCGGGGCCTCATATGTGCTCAGCAAGTACTCCGCCAACTGAGCTACGTCACAAGACTCTCTTGTTTCTAAACCTTGCCATAAGAAGAGCCTATTACACTTGTATTGGTTGTCTTAATATAAGTAAGTTCTTTTCTGAGCCCTTCAGACACGAATGTGGAGAGTATTAATGATTATCAGAATTTACACATGATCACAACCAAAACAGTGAAGTGATCCAATGAATGAAACTTTGAACAGCCTCCAAAACAGGAAGTTGCAGTTTCTTGTGAAACTGTGTTATATTCATCTTAGCTCTTATGTTTCCATAGATCCTTTCTGAGCATAGGAGCAAGTAATATTTTGCAATATCTTTCAAGTCTTTTAAAGTTTTATTTTAGTTTTTATTTACATTTGTTTACTCATTTGTGTGGGGAGGGGCCGCACACACCACAGTGTGAGTGCAGATGTCGGGACAGCTCGTGGGAGTCAGTTCCCCTTTCGGCCCAGGGAGGAACTCAGGTCATCAGGACTGGAGCGGTGGCCTTAACTTTCTGAGCCGTCTTGGTCCTATCTTCCAAAGCTTAATCCCACAGTCACTATTTTTATTTCAACTACGTGTTTGTTTTTGTTGTTTGGTTGTTGAGACAGGGTCTCACTGTGTAGCCCTGGCTGGCCTGGAACTCGCTTTGTATACCAAACTGATCAGTTACATTTTTATTATTCAACTAGGACTTGTGTGTTAAGCTACATGCTCCAGCAATTTCATGAATGAAATGTCAGAGAATTAAGAATTATTTATAAAGAAAATATTATTTCATTGATCCTTGTGTAATTTCAGAAGAATCACTTATTTCCTTAAAGCTGAGCTCACCTTGTAAAATTTGCAGTTTTTTAACTATAGGGACAGTCTGGCTGGTCGCACTGTTGGCAGCATGTGCGGGACACCGTGTGCTGCCACTGCTGACATTTGATACTGCCAGAGTAAATGACATCCTTCTTGACTGCAACTCAGATCAGCGTGTGCTCAAACCTGCACGTTGTGGAGACAGACATGCAGTGCCTTCCTGAAAGCTTCCACAGTAAGAGTTGAGGCCCTGCAGTCTGCCAAGATTCATGCAGTGGACATTACTCTCCAACAGGGGCATTCTGCAAGCACTGGGAAAACCACCCAGATCGTACATAGATAGGTGAAAGATGAAAAAGGAAGGGAAGGAACAGAAAGAGAGACGTCTGTAATCACAGTACTGTCTCCTCCACCCACCTGGAAAGCCGCCTGCCAGCTCCAGAATAAAAGCTCACGAGATTCCTGATGGCGGTTCAGCTGTTGTCTCTGTTCTGTCCCCAGGCCCCTTCCTCAGATCTGAGTGCTGGGCTGTAGTTCCTTGTGTACTCATAGTTTGCATTCTGAGCGCTGTCAGGTCCAGATTGGCCAACAACTTGGATACCGTTGCAATTAATGCTCGCTCCAACAGATTTGACCTTTACAAAGCAACCCCATGTTAGGAGCATTAGCAGGTCTCCAAAGCCTCTAAGGGCCACTGTGGAGGAGCTGACTTGGCATGCGCTTCACTGCTGTCTCCCTGACAAGGAAATGTGCTCAGGGAAAGCTGTCTGAGTGAGGGACCTGGCTAGGATACGGAGAGACAGATGCCCAGATGGCACTGTCTCGTGGCCTTCTGTATCACAGATAAAAGTGAAGTTAGAAGTTAGGGCTGGAGCAATGGAGGTTGAGTTGTCTGTCATAGATACTAGAGAACTGTAGACAGGAAGGAGATTCCGTAGGTTAGAGAAGAAGATGGAGCTTGAAAAGCCAAGACCAGGTGTTGTAATGCCTGTTCAGCCATCCTGTTGTTGTTTTTTTTTTTAAAAAAAAGCATATCTGTTTATTAGTGTATGTTGTGCCACGACACGCGTGGAGATAAGAGCTGGCTCCCTCTTCCTATCCTGTGGGTTCCAGGAAGTGTTCTCCAGGCATCAGGCGTGGCAGCATGCGCCTTTACCCACTGGGCTGCCCTTAGTCAAGCATTTTGACAGTAACTGTAGAAATTTAAGTCTGGAACAAATTGAGTTGGTTTTTCTAGATGTACAATGTCAGACTGTCGGAATTCATGTGCAGGCCACAGACTGCATGTCGTAACATCCACGCTCACAATACCATGTCATTAAGTTTATTGAGGTTGGGTGATGTTTTTGACTAAGAATGTGGAATTCTCCCTTTCAGAAGTTTTCCCCTTTCCTCTCCTCATGCAGGTAACAAGTTTGTTTTACTTTCTTCAAGGGATGTTTGTGGCAGGCCAAAAGCTAAAGGTACCTGCAAAACACCTTCTTCCTAGCTCTTCTTCCTCCTTCTCTCCTAGCCCTCCCNCCCACTTCTCTTAGTCTACGTGGCTTGTTGTTTTTACTTCTCATCCTGCATTCCTGCTTACTCTCTATCTCCTCTGACTTCTCTCCCTTACCTAGCTCCTCCTCCTCTTCTTCTTTCTCTCTCTCTCTCTCTCTCTCTCTCTCTCTCTCTCTCTCTCTCTCTCTTTCTGGAGGGTTTATTTCAGCTAATGTGGTGTGAAGGGCTTGTCAGAACAGGACAGTTCACATCCTGGCAGCAGAGAGAAAGGGAATGCTGGTGCCCAGCGACTTTTTGCTTCCCCCTTGCACTCAGCATGAGCCCCAGCCCATGGGACAGCGCGGCCCACATTCAGGGTGAGTCTTTCCCCTTGGTTCATTCCCACTGGAAATCCCTCACAGACCCACCTAAAGGCATGGGAATCTCAAGCCAGTCAGGTTTATAATAAAGATTAACCATTGTGGACTCAGTTGGTAACGTGCCTCCCATGTACACATGAGGACCTGAGCACAACCCCCATGCCCACATTCTAAAAAAAAAAAAAGTTAAAATAAAACCAAACTTGGAACTGCATGCTTGCAGTCCCAGCAGTGGGGAGACACCATAACCCAACTGACTTGGGAAGGAAAGGGTTTATTTCATCTTCCAGTTTGAAGTCCTTTATTCAGGGAAGTCAGAGCAGGAACCCAGACAGGCTCCTGGAGTCAGGAACTGACACAGGCCATGGAGAATGCTGCTTATGGGCTTGCTCCTGCTTCAGCTGGAGGGCCATGGTGTGTTTTGGGGTCTCTTGAATCTGTGAGAATAAGCCCCAACTGAAGAGTCCAAGAATAGGAAAATAAAAATGTAGATTCCAGAAATGAGAATGTAAAAATAAAAAAATAAAAGTTATAAGTCTAGGAGAATAAGAACTGACTATCAGCAGCTTTCTCAGCAGATCAAGGATCAGTCATTCACAGTGAGCTATTTCTCAGCCGCTTAAGAAGCTTCCATCAGCCTAGGTCATTTCGTTTTACAACTGGCTCTTCTATTTACAAGGCCGGAGCTTCTCTCTGCAAACTGAGAGTAGTGTCTTGGCCATCCTTGATAAACGACAGATATGAACTGAGTTAACCTCTAGGAGACAGAGATATGTGACCTCTGGGTTAGGCACTGTCTCTGTTATGGGAAACTGGCACCATTAAAGGAGAGGCATGGGGCTCCAGTATACACTGCCTGGAGGTGCCAGGAGAAACAGTGACCACGGTGCAAACACATGGTTTAACTAATGAGCTCTGATAATGGAGGCTGTGAAGTATGGCAGTCTGTATCTGAGTTTTACCTTGACATAGTGTGAAAAGGTTTCTGCTGTCTTCTAAGTTCCCAGCCTAAGAACCAATTCATTCTAATTTATTAATCCTCTGGTATTACTAGCGGTCCCTTTTCTAATTAATGGCTAAAGACACCTGTTTTCTTGCAATTAGCAACTTTCACTGTAATCTACTCTGAAACATATTTCATGATAGCTGTCTAGTTACCCATTGACATTAGAACTCACTCCCCTCCTTAGGGTCTCTGTTGACTGACTCGCGGGTCAGGGCAAGAACGTAAAAATTCCTTTGTTCAGGCCTAATGCTTGGTGCCCTAACTATAAAAGGTGGGTTCAAAAACCAGCCTTTGGCCAC
Organism: Alexandromys fortis; assembly: GCF_014885135.2. Lineage (NCBI taxonomy): Eukaryota > Metazoa > Chordata > Mammalia > Rodentia > Cricetidae > Alexandromys > Alexandromys fortis. The sequence goes on from NW_026067920.1 coordinate 20,784,650, forward strand.
AGCCTAACAAACACCATCTCTGGCTGTGGTCTGAGCTAGCTGATAAGCTTCTGTGCCCCACAGTGGGTTTTTTTTTTTTTTTTTTTTTTTTTTAAGTTTGCTTCTGGTTTTCCT
>NW_026067920.1:20784817-20792742 GCF_014885135.2 Alexandromys fortis
TTTTTAAGTTTGCTTCTGGTTTTCCTGGGATCTGGTTTCTGGAATAAAGTTTGCTTCTGGTTTATTAGACTTTGGTGGTCTGTCCCCATCTTTGCGCAACCCCTCTGGACCCAACACGACAAATCCTTTTTCCCAATGTACAGTTACTCTGATAAAACACTGTAGGTTCCTCTTGGGAAGGTATCAAGGTCCTTCCTCTGGGGAATTGCCTTAAACGGACACAAGTCTGGAGATGATTTGGCCCTCATTCCCTGCTACTAGGATCCAGTGTAGCCTCTCGTGTGTTCTAGAGCTCTTTCACATATGCAGACCAAACAAAACCCAAGACATCTTACCTATTTCATAAAACACCATGGGTGATCAGCCGGTCCCAAAGCTCCATCGGAACCATGACTTCATAAACATCTCTTTGCCCTGCTGCCCGTTACGTGAGCGCTCCTCTTGCCTTTGTGATGCAATGTTGTCGCCTGGCCCTACTGCTCTGCGGTACAATTAAACCTATACTATTTCATTCCTCCAGATGAGCAGCATCCCCCCCTTCCCCAGGCCCGACACAAGGAGAAGGGTGCCAGTGAAGTTCTCCAAATGTCTTTGTCTTACAGTCTTAGTGAAAGGCGTGTCTTCTGGGCCCTCGCATTGTGGAGGATTAGGTTTTGAGCAGCGAATTCACTTGGACATTCTAATTTCTCTAAGCCCTAAAATCTCTTCATCAACACGAAACCAAGGAATTTTAGGTCATTTTTAGTAGGCTATCTTTTCACAAATACTCCAACAAACTAATCAGATAAACTCTTTTTGGAATTGTGCCAGTTTCACTAGGAAACTTGGAATCTCTGCTCAGTGGCCCCTTGTTGATGGTAAACTCGGCCTGATCCAGCTTTAGGTTCCTCCACCATTAGCCCTCGCCTGCAAATCCATCACCACTCAGACGACCTAGACTTCCGCTTGAATGAATTAGCGAACACGTTAGGTTCTCTAGTGGTGTAGTGCGCTCCCTCCGGGATCACTTCCTATTTTACCTCTAGGGGCTTGCTTAACCTTGAGTCTAGTTACAGGTCAGGAGTGGTTCCTGAGGGGCGTCAGCATTGTTGTGCTTGACATCTTTAGGAAAAGTTGTTGCCTACTCTACATAGGGGACAGGATTGATTATCTTAGGCAAAGGCAGAGAAGGCAACACAGCTGGGATTGGGGTGAGGGTATTAGCATCTTCTAATACTGGAGAGACTATTTCCTGGCAGAGAGGACCCATGAGAATATGAGGAGTCAACACCTTCAATCCCGTTAGGGACCCCCTCCCACCCCAACACACACACACACACACACACACACACACACACACCACTGCCCGGCTAGGATCCCCTTCTTTTAAAAATCAGTGCCCTTGCTTGAACTGCTGGTGCGCAATGAAGCTGGCAATTAAATTTATGTTGTAACTCAGCTAATTGTATAATGAGGGCTTGGTTTTGGTTTTCTGAAACGTGAGCTCTGTCACTACTGCAGGAGAAAAGATTCTCTCCCAGTGCACACTTAGAAACCTTCAGATAGTTTATGTGCATTTGGAGTGAATAAGTTTTATTACTCAGCTCACAGTCTTTTGTAATTTTGTTCAAAGATGCTAAAAGGAGCAAGCTAGCATTTTCCAGAAACGTTCAGAATGTTTATACGCAGAATCACTAAATTCCTTGCACCTCATAAGAAGTGAATTGCAAGCAAGTACATTTATCTCAATAAATTTGTTTTTTGTTTTTGTTTTTCTGAGACAGGGTTTCTCTGTGTAGCTCTGGCTGTCCTGGAACTAGCTCTGTAGACCAGGCTGGACTCGAATTCACAGAGATCTGCCTGCCTCTGCCTCCCTGAGTGCTGGGATTAAAGGTGTATGCCACCACTGCCTGGCTTCAATAGATTCCTTAAATAGTGCACACTATGTATTTCAGCACTCCAAATACTATCTGAGGCGCCTTTAGTGACCATAGGTTCTATCCCGCTGAAGATCTAGTTCTAGGTACCACTAAGCCCACTAGAGAAACTCATCCTTAAAATTTTCTTTCGCGATAACGATAATGACTTTTAGTACCGATTTGTTTTAGCCAAGCTTTCTAGAGGAACCTAAAGGAGATCAATTTGTGTGTGCATTTGTACATGCATGTGTGTATGTACTTGTGCATGTATATATGGTCGTGTATATATTTGTAAATGTGTGTATGCTATACATATATTTGTGAGCATATGTATGCTTATGTATATATGTGTGTCTCTATGTATGCTTGTGTATATATGCATGTATATGTATGCTTGTATATATATATGTGTGTGTGTCTCTATGTATGCTTGTGTATATGTGTGCTTGTGTATATGTGTGTGTATATATACATATATAAATTTATTAAGAGGACTTTAAATAATCATACCTGGGATGCTGAGAATCGGATACTCAGTCCTTGAGGTTGGGTGCCTCAACAGAATAGCTGTCTCTCACGGTGGGGGTGGTGGAGGGCAACAGCCAGTAGTCACTTAGTCCACAAGGCCCCAGCCTGGTGCTGAAATCCAGCAAGGTTCCTAGAGCAACTGGTCCCTGTTCCGCAATGTAGGTGTGCAAATGCTGGTTCTGCTACCGGCAAAGCAGTCAGCAGAAGGAAAGCCCGAACCAGCAAAAGGTCTCTCTGAAATGCCCTTTTTTGATATGGGCTGCTCCCTGAAGGTGCCACCCACCATCAGGGTGGCCCTTCCTACGTCGTTAAAGCAGTCAGGACAACTCCTCAGGTGAACTCATTACTCACACGATTCTAACTTGTGGCCGCTGACATTAAAACCAACCACAAGAATCTGCAGGAACCACATGGAAGAACGAGAGAACTCACTTCCCACAAGTTGTCCTCTGGCCTGTCCTCACACATACAAACCAAAATAAGTGAAAGTAAGTTTTGTTGGGTTTTTTTTTTTTTTTTGAGACAGGTGAATGTAAGTTTTTAACTTAAAAAGTCTACACAGGCCGGGTGGCGCACGCCTTTAATCCCAGCACTCGGGAGGCAGAGGCAGGCAGATCTCTGTGAGTTTGAGGCCAGCCTGGTCTACAAGAGCTAGTTCCAGGACAGGAACCAAAAAGCTACAGAAAAACCCTGTCAAAAAACAAACAAACAAAAAAACAAAAAACAAAAAACCAAACAACAACAACAACAACAAAAAAACACAAAACCCCAAAACCAACCCAAACAAACAAAAAACCTGTGCTGCTGGTTGACTATTGACTCCTATGGAAGACTTGCCTCCGTCAGATTGGCCTGTGGGAGTGTGTTCGAGGCATTTTCTTGATTAGTAATTGATGTAGGAGGGCCCAGCCCACTGTAGGCAGGGCCACCTCTGCTTAGGTGGTCCTTGGTTGGATATAATAAGACTCTCTGAGTAAGCCAGGAACCAGCGCTCTTCCATGGTCTCTGCTTCAGTTCCTGCCTCCAGGTTTCTTGTCCTGGCTTCCTGTGGTGAGCCACAAGCATCATACAGTAAAAGTACAGCTGAGATCAATAGGCAAACCCACAGGAGCAAATTCCGATGCAGATGTGCAAAGCTTTGGGAACACCTGTCTTCTGAATGGACACTGACATTTCTGTACAAATCTTGTGAAGACACAGCCTTCCTCCTTTTCATAGTGGGTTCACCCTGAAATTTCCCAGCAGTGCATACATCACTGAGCAATAACTTCTTCATGAACTGGCAGCTGGATGACCTTTTCCCACACTGTGGGGCCCTGGTGTGTAGGTAGGTATTCACTCCGTCAAAGAAACCTTTGTTCTTATAGTCAGATCTACATAGAACTAGTCTCTCATAATCCTCCCTATCGACAGGACTTCCGGCAATAAAAGGAGCCCTGAGCAGCAGGCACTGAGCAGGAGAGATAGCATGTCTGCTCTTTCTGATAAACAGGTCCGGCGACCCTAAACTCTCTTGTGCCTTTATCCACAAAAAATACCAGGAAAAAAAGCTTAGATTGCTAAACCAGCCCCAGAGAAAGGAATTCTTTCTCACCTGGGTGCCAGCAGACACAGCACCCCCATAGGACCCTGTTGGCCCCGGGGACCAGGCACCATCTGCTTTCCTTCCACAGGTTATACTGACTGGTTGCCTTGCCAGCACAAACGCTATGTTCCCAGCCGCTGCTGGAAGTGCTTAGAGAATACACAGTCCTGTATCGCTCTTCTTCCCTTCTCTGCGTTTGCCAATCACAAACTCTAGCTTAACTAACCACACAAATGTAGATAACGCAAAACTCTCTCAGCAATCATAGCCCTGTATTTACCCCTTCTCAGATGTGTCTGTGGTGAGCTTCACTGCCACACCCCCTCCAAGACAACAGTAAGTGAACTGGAGCCTGCTTTATCAGTCTTAATCCATCTCGTTAGCACTAAGAAATGCGTGTTTGGCATCAGTGCTATTGTTAATCCTGTCTGTATGGATATATAAACTGGAACCCTTGTGGGATTGGAAGGAACATAGAGGAGGGAGATGATCAGAACATCGAAAGCATTGAGGAGAACATAGGAGGAATAAATGGGACACGATGAAAAGATTTATGTGAGTTAATGTATTTACCTTCAGGTATCATTAGCTAGTTTTCCCCTGGTGTGGCGGTCCTTTTGAATCCTGGAGAGGTTCAGGGGAACTACACCCCAACATAAATCTCGATAGCTTCCCTTAGAGATGGACTGTATCCTGTAAACCCAAACAAAACCTTTGGGTCATGGTGTTTATTACAGCAACAGAGAGGTGAGCTAGGGCAGTGGTCCGTAGGGTGTTGAGGAAGTTAACGAAAACATGGGGTGTTGAAGAGATTAGTGAGAATGTAATATTGGAAGATATCTAGGGCTTAGAGTGGGGTGGATGCCTATGATCCCTACACCAAGGAGGCATGAAGACCGCCGAGAATTTGTGGCTAGCCTGGGATATATAGAAAGACCATCTATCTATCTATCCATCCATCCACGTGTGCACACATTTGGTTCTGGGGCAATTGCATTTGAAGTGCATGTGATTCTATGAAATAGGCTTTATCTTTTCAGGTATGAAGGGCTGACAAGTAAAGGAGTTTGAACATGCTGTTCTTTGGGTACGTGAGGGAATTTCACTTGAGAAAATGCTCCTGTAAGATCTTGCTGTAAAGCATTTTTCTTTCTCTTTCTTCTTCCTCCCATTCTTTCTTTCTTTCTTTCTTTCTTTCTTTCTTTCTTTCTTTCTTTCTTTCTTTCTTTCTTTCTTTCTTTCTTTCTTTCTTTCTTTCTTTCTTTCTTTCTTTCTTTCTTTCTTTCCTTCCTTCTTTCTCTCTTTCTCTCTTTCTTTCTTTCTTTTTACTAGACAGAGTTTCTCTGTGTAGCCGTGACTGTCCTGGAACTTGTGTTGTATACCAGGCTGGCCTCAAACCCAAAGATCCACCTGCCTGTGCAGTGCTGAGATGAAAGGAGTGCACCACCAACACCTGACTGAAAGGTATTTTGTTAGTGATTGTTGGGGAAGGACACAGCCCATTGTGGGCAGGGCCATCCGTGTACTGTTGGTTCTGAACTATAAGAAAACAGCTTGAGCAAGCCATGGGGAGCAAGCCAGTACATAGCACTCCTCCATGGCCTCTGCATCAGTTTCTGCCCCCAGGGTTCCTGTCCTGAGTTCCTTAGATGTGGAAGCAAAAGCCGAATAAACTCCTTTCTCCCCAAATTGCTTCGGTCATAATGTTTCATCACAGCACTAGAAACCCTTACTAAGACACTCAGTCTACATATCTAGTTCAAGGCCAGCCAATAAATAAACGAAAATGCAAGCCTAAACCAAACAAGACATGGAAGTAGAGAGGGGGTACGGGAGAGACTACTGTGTTCCCAACGTCAGTCACATGGTGGCTTATACTTGTCAGCATCTCTGGTTCCTGGGGAATCCAACACCCTGCCCTCTTCCTGGCCCCTGTGGGCACTGCCGGAACACAACACAGTAGTAGTACTGATTTATTGTTTCCCTTTCTATACTGGCAATAACGATTTCCAGAATGTCTTAGGGTTTCTGCTGCTGTGGTGAAACTCCGTGACCAAAGGAAAGTTGGGGAGGAGGGGGTTTAATTGGCTTACACTTAGGACAGAAACGGAAGCAGAGGAGGAGCTGATGCAAAAGCCACGGCCGGTAGGGCGCTGCTTACCCCTCAGTCCTTGCTCAGCCCCCCAGTTTACAGACCACCAGCCGAAGGATGGCACCACCCATAGAAGCTGGGCCCTCTCCCTTTAGTCACCAATTATGATAACGCCCTGCAGCCAGTCCTTATGGCGGCACTTTCTTTTTGAGGTTCTCTCCTTTCCCATAAGGCACACACCGCAACCGGTAGGTTCTATTGTGGAAGGATACAGGCAACAGAGGCTGTAAACAATATAGAAGCCGAACTTCCAATCACAGAGTGGAATGATAAATCTTATTTTGAACCGTAAGACCAGGGGAGAGCGCGAACGCAGTCCCCCACTACCACAAATTATGCAGTCGAGTTTCCCGCATTTGGGGAAATCGCAGGGGTCAGCACATCCGGAGTGCAATGGATAAGCCTCGCCCTGGGAAAACCACCTTCGTGATCATGGTATCTCCCCTGCCAGGTAAGTATGAGTTGCTCCGGACGAGCGCACGCTCTCCCTCACAACGCACACTCTTTTAACACACGGTGATCGGCCTCGCGCAACCGCTTCACCCTCATGCCATAGGGACCGCAGGATGTGCTCCTCGTCCCTATGGAAGTCACACTCACGACACACGGATTATTCAATATACGGGACGCGGACCTTAGAGTCCTGCGGGACCGGCAGCCCTTGCGCTGGTACTAATCTGCATACGCCCCGCCCCTCCTTTTCTTTGCCTAGCGACTGTGCCGCGGACAGGATATCCCCCCCCCCCCCCCCCCCCCCCCCCCCCCCCCCCCCCCCCCCCCCCCCCTCATTGCTGGGCTCTCCTCCGGAACACTACGCAACCTAGGATGGCCCTAAACTTCTGATCTTGAGTGTGTGACTACTAGGGATCGCACATTCCTTGTTTTTAATTACCTATAGGTTCTGATCAACTTAGACTGGAAAACACCAGAAGGGGCATATTTAATCAAAACAATAATATATGCTCACCAAGTAGTCTCAGGAGCTCGGTAATGTTGTTGTTGTCTAGATGAACTAACACATAAGGCAGAAAAGCAGGCATCAGAAAAAGGGGAAGTGCCTCCATTAAAGGTTTTGAATCCTAGACTAGTTTCAGCCCCTTGTAAGTCCTCTAACGTTAGAGTAGGCTGCAGCCAGTCACAGTGAGTTTTGTCAGTCAATGGCTGACAGTCTGGCTAGTTCCTATCCTGTGTAGTCCAGGGACTGGGTGTCTAAGGGTAACCATCAATTCTGGCTGATTTCTGCCTGAGAACGATTAACTCTATTCCCAGGGTTCCTTCCTGTGAGGTGGAATCTGATTCCCTGGGATTTTCCTGTTTCCCAAAGGCCAGAATCTTTTAAAGGAAAATTTTCAGAAAGTCTCAGTTTGACAACCCCAATTTTTATAACGGAGACTCCCTTGTTTCTGGCAACTAGGAAGTTCAGCTGTAGGGTGTGCGTGCATAGAATTGTAAATTTTGTATTTTTAGTTCAAAATATACACATATCTTTTCTTTTTCCTTTCATATAACCAACCAGACACTTAAAGTGGGCATCAGTAGGCAAAGGTCAGGATGGAATGTGGGTTGCTAGGCTGTAGTCGTACTAGCTAATATCTTCTCTTGTATCTCTGAGCAGAACACAAAATTCAGGAAGTGGTAGAGGGCCAGGTAGTGGAAGAGTCTGGGCCCAGTGAAACCTCAATTTAAACAGGTCCATAGTCCAGCAGACTGGTTTTGTTCTTTTACTCTTTTGGGCCGCAGCGGTGGGGGGGGGGCGAGGGGG
>NW_026067920.1:20803315-20913381 GCF_014885135.2 Alexandromys fortis
ACTAGCCTGTCTGGAGGACTGGAGGGCCTTGAGAAAGGAACGGCTAGAAAGTTCTGCCAACTGCTGCTCTCTGAGCTTGGGAGGCAGTGGGGAGGTCCTCCAGACATAATCCCATTAGGGGTAAGTCCCTCCCTATATGAAGCAAAGCAAAGGAAGGAGGCCTATCCACTCTTTGCTGAACTCTAATGAGAGTTTTGTTAGAGTTTTTGTTTGTTTTGTCATTGTTTTTCTTGTTTTTAAATGCCTTGTTTATTCTTTTTTACCTGACTAGAACTCTGTAGTCTATATGTACAATGAAGTTTTTAATCCATGTCTAAAGCTTTAGCTATTTTTTTTTAAATTTATCAGAACTGGATGGAAACTTCTGATTTATTTATCTTTATTTTATGTGCATTGGTGTGAAGGTGTCAGATCCCCTGGAACTGGATTTTCTCAGACAGTTGTGGGTGCTGGGATTTGAACCTGTGTCCTCTGGAAGAGCAGTCAGTGCTCTTAACAGCTGAGCTATTTCTCCAGCACCAAGCTTTAGCTATTAAATGACAGATTTTAGCTGTGAAAGCCAGGCCTTTATTGGACCCCATTGCGAGGGGGAAGTCAAATCAGGGGACTAGTTCCTGGAAGAGCTTTTTAGCTACTGTTTGAGTAGTTTCAGTCCAGGTGGAGAATGCTTCTACCCACCCAGAAAAGCTCTCTGTAAAAACCAGCAGGTATGCTTCTGTTTCTCCTCCTCCAGCAGGCAGGATCTCTGTGAAGTCAGTTTTCCCCAAGTTTGCTGGGTGCTGTTTTCTTATTCAGATCTCCTTCTGTGTAAGGGCTCTCTGTTTTGGATTCACTTGAGCACAAACCTGGCATCTGGCTGAGATACCCGCATGAGGCTTTCCAGTCTAGGTATACCATAACTTGGTGTGAGCAACTCCGAAAGTCTTGTGGACCCCAGACGAGTAGCCTGGTGAAGGTCATACCAGAGTCCTGCCAGTTGTTTCTGGGGAAATGACCTTCCTCTCTGGTGTGGGTTTACTCTCAACCTGTGGGTCTGAGCTGTCCGTTTCTCCTTTACCACGGAGTCTCAGGCCGCTCCGGGTCACGGTGTGTCGGCAGAGTATCGATAGGCCCCGCTGCTCTTCTGGTCATTTGTGGGCAGCCAGGTCTGCAGCCCAGCAGTGGAGGACAGCGATTTGTAGGGTTAGTCAAATAGTCTCTAGGATTCTAGGAGGGACAACATTTCTTAATGTCCTTTTCTCCAAGTAACGAGAAGCCCTCTTTTTCTGTAGATCATACCATGGACATGCCTGGTAGCAACCCCCTGCACCCCGTGGGTGGTTTTTCTACTTTTTTTTTCAGGAGAATGACGGGTTTTATGGATATTGGTTGAAAAGGAGATATAAATCAGGAAAGAGAAAGGAGTGGAACTTCCTCTTTTCCTTTGGGCTCAGGCCAGGGGAACTTTTCCGCTTCCCTGGGGCTGCAGGCATGGAGCAGAGGAGGGGGGAATGGGGATGCTCATGGGATTGGGGGGCACTGTTTACCCCTCCCCCTTCTACTTAGAAGATGGGGGAGGGGGGACCCTGGATGAGAGGCCTGGCCTCTCCCCACCTCCACGCAGGAACCAAGCCTCACCCCCGAGTAGGAGTCAGACAACAAAATGGTCAAGAGCTTCTGCTCCTGGAGTGGGACTGGTGGAGGACTTTGGGTGACCTGGCAGAGCCAAAAGGATTCAGGTCCTCAACAGGAGGGGGCACAGGACTCAAGCAGCTGGATTGGGGGAGAGTCTCACAGGAGAGAAAGCCTCCGGTCAATAGAGAAATAAAACTAACAGAAACACATAGAAACACACACACACACACACACACACACACACACACACACACGCACAGTGACATCTCACGTGGATCCTGGACACTGGGTCAGCAGCTACATCTGACCTCTCCTCTGTGTCCAAACAGAAGGTGCCTTAGCCAGACTTAACCTCGAGAGGTGACAGAGTAGGCAACTTTCTAACTTGTTTTCTTTTGGGGTGGAGGTGTCTGAATCATTAGCCAGCGATTCATCAGGGGGAGCCTTAGGGCCCAGAACCTCTCTGGCTGCTCATGCTCTGGGAGTCCCCTGCTCACTACACTCTTCCTCGCTCCAAGGAACTCTGGGAGCCTCAGTGTCGCAAGCTGGTCTCTGGGATCTCCAGAAACGTGGAGGGGTATTCACCAGAGGAGACGCCTCAGACATTGGTTTAAGCCAACAGAAACTTATTAGCCAGCCAGTGACTACACTGGGTGTTCAGGATCCCAGTGCAGCCCCGAGCCTTTGTCAGGGTGAGCTTTTTTTTTTTTTTTTAAATATTTATTTATTTATTTGCTATGTGTACAATATTCTGTCTGTGTGTATGTCTGCAGGCCAGAAGAGGGCATCAGACCTCATTACAGATGGTTGCGAGCCACCATGTGGTTGCCAGGAATTGAACTCAGGACCTTTGGAAGAGCAGGCAATGCTCTTAACCACTGAGGTGAGCTCAGTGAGCTTACAGGGTGAGCTTTTAAGCACAGACACTGTGTTCTGGTTTGACTTTTCTTAGTTAACAAGAACAGTCAGCCAGAAGCCGAACTACAGAAGCCAAAAAGCAAGGTTAGTACATTTAGAGACTTTCCCATTACATGGACTTTGATGGATTAGGTCTTTGTTTTCATTTATGGCAGATGGTGCTGTCTATATGCTGAATTTTACAGCCTGAACGGCACTTCCATCATGGAGTCAGTTGTGCTAAGGTCTGGCCCTGTTACACAGGGCTCCCCGACATGGCTGGGACGGTAGCTTGGTTGGATTCAGAGATTTCTTTTTTCTTTTCTTTCTTTTTTGTTTGTTTGATGATTGGTTGGAACAGAATCTCACATGGCTCAGGCTGGTCTCTACTTGCTAAATATTGGGATTGTAGGATGCACATACCCAACCTAAAGCAGGCATTTTTCAACTTTTCCATTTGTTTTTTTTTTTTTTTTTTGATTTTTTTCGAGATCAGGGTTTCTCTGTGGCTTTGGAGCCTGTCCCAGAGCTAGCTCTTGTAGACCAGGCTGGCCTCGAACTCATAGAGATCTGCCTACCTCTGCCTCCTGGGTGCTGGGATTAAAGGTATGTGCCACCACCGCCCAGCTTCACTTCTTTTTTTAATGTTTTTTTTTGTTGTTGTTTTGCTTTTTAATTTAGCATGTGTGTGTGTGTGTGTGTGTGTGTGTGTGTGTGTGTGTGTGTGTGTGTGTAGGTGAGAGGGCACCTTTCCAGAGTTGGTTTCTCTTTCCACAAAAGGTTTTGTGGATAGGACTCAGGTGGTCAGGCTTGGGTGCCTGACAGGCGGCAGGAACTTTTACCTGCTGAGTCATCTCGCTGAAGTTTTTCCTATTCTCTCTCCCTCCCTCCTTCCCTTCCTTCCTTTCTTTCCTCCTCCCTTTTCTTCTAACAAGAGCATTGTTGTGAAACCTCAGGGACCATTCCAGATCTAATCCAGCAGAGGGAGCCATTTCGTTATCTGATGTCATCCTAACCCCGTGGAAGCTGAGAGATTTACCCTTCCTGTTTGGAGGATTTCGCCTTCAGCCCTTGCTGCAGTCCACGCGTCTGCTTCCCCTACCTGCTCTGGAACTGTAATCTCTGTGCTCTCTCCGGATCATCACAATGTCAGGGCCCTCCGTGCACTGTGAGCCTTCAAGCACTGGCAGAATTTGATAAGACTTGGGAAGACTGGGTGCCTGCCAGAGGAAGCCATATAATTAACTTGTTAAATCATTAACCTTAACTTTAGACACATTCCTGAAGCTCTTGAGTGAGGCTTGGGAATTCATACATACCTGAGTTCGCTTTGTTTTGTTTTGTTTCTGTTTTTCGAGATAGGGTTTCTCTGTAGTTTTGGATCCTGTCCTGGAACTTGCTCTTCGAATGCACAGAAATCCGCCCTTCCTGGCTCTACCTTCTGAGTGCTGGGGATTAAAGGCCAGGCCATTCCTGAGCTCTAAATGGCTGAGTCTGACTGCCGAATTGAATGACAGACAGTAGGGCTCTACTGTGTGTGAAATGTGTTTGCACACAGGCGTCATTGCTGCCGGTTTGCACAGGGGAAATAAAAGGAGCCATTGATAAAAGAAGCCTGTTTCTGCCAGGCGGTGGTGGTGCATGCCTCTAACACTTGGGAGTCAGAGGCAGGAGGATCCCTGTGAGTTCAAGGCCAGCCTGGTTGACAAAGCAAGTTCCAGGACAGCCAGGGCCACACAGAGAAACCCTGTCTAGACCCCCGTCCCCCTCCAGAAAAAAAAAAAGGTCCTTTTTCTATAGGTGTCATGAAGAACAGCTCTCAAGCTCCTAAATAAACATTTATTTTCAATTATGTATGTGTGTGGGGGTGTGGGTGTGGGTATGTGCACAGTGATGTTGGAGGTCAGAGGCATCAGATCCCCTGGAACTGGAGTTGCAGGTGGTTGTGAGCCACCCATATGGGCGCTAGACCCAATTCCAGTCAAGGACAATGATAAGCATTTTGAGACTCCCAGCAGTGGGTTTCTCTGCCCACGCAGTAAACCAAATGGAGCCAAATTAAAAGTCAAGGACCAAGTTTAATCTGAGCAAAGCACCCTTGGGTAATCTCGGGGGGGGGGGGGAGAAATCGCGTGGCAGGTCTGTGGACGGGGGCTCTCAACACTGACCTTGTGTTGGTACCAAGAAGGTGGAGCTAGGCTTCTGGGTCCAAACAGTGAGTGCCGAGCAGCCCTAGTGGAGCAACCCAAATGGACCCAAGATCCAGGCCTTCCCTCTGCACTCTGCACCTGTTCTGCTTTCTTCCTCTGCAGAGCACACTCTCACACATTAATGAAACCTGGAAAACGGCGTCCAAGTGAGAATATGCAAAAGCTAAAAATAGCTTCCCACTCCTAGAAGATCTGTGTCCAGCAGCCGCTCTGGGGGAGCAGTCAGAACCCCGGGAGCACTTTTTCAGCATGAGAAGAAATCCTTTTCCCAGCGTCAGTGTGTAGTGATATCTCATTTGTATTTTAGTAAATAAAGCTTGCCTGAAGTTCAGAGACTGAAACAGCCGCACTGACCAGCCTTACACATGGTGACACACACTTTTAGTCCCAGCAGCCACACTAGTTTGCCATAGAAACTGGAAGGTAGTAGTGCACACCTTTAATCCCAGCACTAGAGAGGAATATAAGAGAGGAGGAGACAGCACTCACACACAACCTTGTTCTGAGATTCCTGGAGGCAGGATCACCTTTTCGGACTGAGGTAGAGGTAAGAGCCAGTGACGGACTGCTTTGCTTTTCTGACCTTCGGGTTGAACTCCAATATCTGCCTTGGGTTTTTATTACTTGTGCTACATCAGTTAGTTGAGGCTGTAGATCAACCAAGTTAGGCACCATTGATAACTATCTTTGTTGAAGTTTTGTTAAATTTATGGGGCACATGGAATAATATATCCAAAGAGCTGTAATACAAATGCCCTCACCAAAGATGGTGACAACACAGTAACAGCCCTGTGACAGGTTGACGCTTTCAGGGCCCCTTGGTGAGAATCTGCCTTTGTCCTGCAGCCAATGCTCAAGGGAGCCTGGAGCCTGTCTGGAAAAGGGAATGTGTCCTGCAGACACAGTGACACAGATACTGCAGACGAGTGTACACAGCCCTGTCTGGTTCCCACTGTTGGACCCTAGAGTCCAATCACCCAGGAGGAGTGGCACCAAGAGACCATCTCTCACACCACAGCTGATGTAAAAGCATGAGGATTTTATTAATTCTGTTGTGACAGGGTTTTCCGGCAGTCAGGAGGGCAGAAAGACCCCGAATAGCTGGTATAGGCTACTTTTAAAGAAAAAAAGTCACAGAAAAAAGGGGATGTCTGGGGAGTTGGTCTTTAACTATTATGATTGGCTTATTCAAAAAGGCTATTACCAATAATTGGCTGGAGAACGGTTGCCAGATCAGATGAGGTAAGAGAAAACATCTGAGGGTCACTTTGCCCCTATCCCAGGGCCTAAGTCAAAACATCAGTAACTGAGTCAACACCTAAGGGTTATCTTGCCCATATTCAGGGAGATGGAAAGATCCCAACATCTCAGTACAAGCATGTGTAGCTGTTAGGTCCTTGGTTCCCAGGGAAGAGCACTACTGCTGAGACTGAGGGGGCTCAGAATTGTCCTCAGAATTGTCTTAAAGTTTTACACCACCAGGTGTGTCAGTCTGGTCCTGGGAGACGGATGGCCCTAGGGGCTGTTGTCCATGTCCTTTCTGGGCTGAATAGACATATTCCTCTCCCCAAGACAACTTCCAGCGAAACTTAGAACCTGCGCTGGCTGATGTTTTTTTTTTTTTTTTTTCTTCAAGTTAAGGCAAGCTAGAGTTATCTGGGATCCTCAGCTGAGAAAATACTTCTATTGCATTGCCTGTCAACAAGTCTATCTGGCATTTTGTTGATTAGTGACTGATGTAAGCAGTCCGGTCCGCTGGAGGCGGTGCACCCATGGCAGGTGGTTCTGGGTGGTATATGGGAGCAGGCTGAGCCAGCCAGGAAGCAGTGTTACTCCATAGCCTCTGCTTTGGTTTCCGCTTCCAGGTTCCTGCCCCAACTTCCCTTCATGATGGACTACAGTTGTAAACAGAAATAAATCCTTTCCTCCCCAAGCTGCTTTTAGTCATGGGGTTTATCACGTCAGTAGCAACCTAAATCGGACAGTAGCTAAACATGGGTTCCTACGGAACCAAAGATGAATTCGGCACGATTTGTATTGAGCCAGGATTTCTAAGGAAAAAAAAAAAAAGACAGAAAACCAAATTCAGTGTTTGCGAGACTCTGAAAAGCTTTAAATCTTGAGAAAAGTTTGGTGACATGAAAGAGTGGTTCAATTTTAAAATTTTCTTTAAAAAAAAAGATTTATTTATTTATTATGTAAACAACAGTCTGCCTCCATGTATGCCAGCGCCCCTCCAGAGGGCGCCAGATCTCATTACACATGCTTTTGAGCCACCAAAGAGATCTTGTCTTTTTCTACTTCCCATAGTTCCAGGTTCTGCAAGAGCTAGTTCCAGGACAGGCTTCTAAACCACAGAGAAACCCTGTCTCGAAAAAAACCAAAGCTTTGCTCCCACCACTGCCACATGGTGTGCGGCGGAGCGGAAGACACCTAAGAGACACCCCACCACGGACCCCCTCCCTCTTCCCATCCTCCCCACCCCTCCCCACTCCCCACCTCCCACCCCTGCTGCCATGCACCTCAGGAGGGGTATAAGACACTGGAGAGGGCCCTGCCGGGTAGAGTGGGCACCCCTATGAGCAAGTGTGGGGTGGAGGAGAGCTGAGAGGGACCGACAAGTGGAATGGTTTGTGCGCTAGGCAGAACTGGAGTTTCGAGGGTGGTGAGGAGCAGCTTCAAAGAGAGTTCCTGCACTGCCACCTGAGGCCATGATGATGTCCCGGAAGAGTTGACCCCCGACACCTGCCTGGGGGACAAGGGAGAGCTGGCCCTGATGGTGCTGGAGAACTGGTCCTACCCCTGACTGGGGTGATGTGGAGAGTTGGCTCCGCCCCTCGTGGGCTGCGACACTAGGGAGAGCGGCCCGCACCTGGCCTGGGTAGCTCAGAGGAGCTGGCCCAGGTGGCAAGGGGCAGGAGAACCGCCCCAAGGGCGTGAGAGCAGGCAAACAGGCCCTTTCCCTTGTCAGCTGTGGCACTTGGGTGAGCTGGCCTCATCCCTGGTGGTGTGGATGAGGGAGAGCTGGCCAGTGAGCGCTAGAGAACACGTCCCGCTCCCTGCCAGCTGCCACAGACAGGAGAGCTGGCAGCTAGCTCTGCAGCAGCAGCAGAGCAACGGGCTGACAAAGCCAGCAACCACCCAGGCCCACATCCTCATCCATGAACAGCCGGAGTGCACAAGGGGCGGGTCCTGCAGAACCAACGCTGGGGGATCTCCATGTCGCAGGGCAACAACAGGGTATCAGAGAGGAGTCCCAGTGAGGGCCCTATACTGACAGTGTATCAGAAGCCAGGGGCCTCGAACCAGACCAGTGACTCTTTGCAATGACCATTTGCAGTAAAGCTATTTGGACAAAAGGATGTATACTGTAAGACACACCGCAGTTCCCATGGTGAGATTTTGGGTATGGTCTTATTTATTTTCTTTTGGTGTTTGGAGGTTGCAAGGGCAGAGAGTGGATATGGAGAGACAGGGAAATGAGTGTAATTGGGGTGCATTAAGTGAAATTCACAAAGAATCAATAAAAAGGTTTTTTTTTTTTTAAAAAAAAAAAACAACACTAAGCTTGTCCCAGGGGCAGTAAGTCCCTCCAGAGCAAGCTGTGCACATTTCTCTCTAAGAGGATACAGAAATTGTGGCCAGGCCTGGCCAATAGAGAGACAGCAGAGACTCACAGCTTGGCCCAGAGACTGTCACCCAGCACTGACCTCCCAAAGAAACAGTTGCTACAAACACCGGCATCTTCGCATGCTGTGTTTGACCCGCAGGCATTTCTCTTTAGTATCTGCTCAGCTGGCCACTTCTGAGACCAAGGGACTTTTGTTTGGCACAAGGGGTAGTGGGACTTTGTAAACCCTTTGCAAATCTGTTTTATTTCAGGGATGATAGGCTGCTAACCTCTGAGGTTTAGTTTTTTTTTTTTTTTCTTATAAAAGCATCCAGAAGATGTGTATGAAACTAAAGGAACAAGGAGAGGGAATCAACTCATACAGTCAGCCAGGGCACCTGGGAAATTCTTGGGAACTTTCTAGTTGGTAAGATATGATTGACATACAACAAGATGAATGGGAGGAACCCTCAAACAGCTGGTGTTCTTGTGCACACTAAAAAAGGCCCCTAGAAACCTTAAGGTTATTAGATGAAAATCCCAAAGCTGGGAACTGTTGGTCAGGGAGGTCCCAGGACCTCCTGACAATACCAGCTATTGTCACCGCTGTTGCTTGCTTCCCATGGTAAAACCCCATGGCTGGAGTCACTCTGGGCTTTGTGCAGGCACTGGGAAATCAAGCTGGGACGGAACCATGAGGCTACCCGCTACCCGCTACCTTCCACAGCGCTTGAAGGTCCAATGCAGGCTCCTGGGGGAGAACTGTTAACAGTCCTCTCAGCTGCGGGTCCTGTGTGCCATGTATACCACCAGTTTACCAGGCAAGATGGTTCAGTGGTGATGTGATTGATATGCAGGTAGTCAGCTGCTTTCTGATTGGACTTAGGGCCCATTCTACACGAGGGAACTCATAGCTGGCCCAGAGCCTGAGGCTGGGAGGTCGTATGCTCTAGTGGGCGAGGGACAGCTGTTGATTTGCTTACTGGATGTGACACACCCGTGAAGCTGCCTTCTGAACATTTACGCTTAGGCCTGTAGAGTAGTATTGCTATCAGCTCTAGTCAGAGAAGCTTCTTTTTATGAAGGGTAACAGATACTGCAGAGACCTGGAAGTCATCCGAATAAGCGGCTGTTGAGTGGTCAGCCTTCAATGGCACAACCGTGTCATTTCCATGGCTCAGGGAACATCAGGGAAGAGGGAGTGGAGAGAGTGTGAGCTGGACAAAGGGGTGGGGAGCTGTGGAACACTGTCTTCTAGGTGTGACATGGCCATTGTGCCAGCAGCTACGCTTGTCGAAGGGGGACCTGCTCAAGATGGCGCCCATCGATTTTCCATCACAGGGGGTGGGGGAGGATTCATGAGGCCATGCTCCAATCCAAGATTTACAGGTAGTTAACAGCTGTGGAAAAGGGAGGTGTTTCTATTTTCTTTAGTGGTGGAACTATCTGTAAGTTGCCCAGGACTCTGTATGGAACCCTAACTAAACTCATTGTTTCCCAGGCTAGACTTGAGTGGAATTATTTCTAGACTTGAGTGGAATCTGTTGTAGGAGGCCCACGTGGGTAACTATATGTTTGTCTACACACACACACACACACACACACACACACACACACACACACACGGGCCCAGGCACAAAGGCACAGACTGGTAAGGACGTTTGATGTGAGGATTAGCTTGCACACAGAACCCGGTGCTTTCCCAATGACTTAGCACTCATGTAGCTTGTCTGCTCTGCGTGTTGACCTGTTCCTGCTGCAGCTGTGAGCCACACTTCAGCCTGAGGAGGCCGAGGCACTGGGAGGTGACTGTGCTTAGCCCTGCAGAGAAGCTAACAGCAGAGTCAAGACCTGACTGTTTCTGCTGCTCCTGGCTGTGTGGTTTAGGCCATGCATGAAGAGAACAGAAACTTCCCTTGAGCAGGGGTGTTCTAACAGATCTACCTCTGCCCAACTACCGGGACAGAGGAGGCTTGAGTCAATGGGACAGCGGCTCTCGCTCTGGCTACCTTGAGAAGCTGAGTCACCAGGAACTAATCTCAAACCTCCGAACACCCCAAAGCTCCAGGAAGCAGACTAAATTGTTGTCATGGCTCCCATCAGGCCTTTGATCTAGGCAAACTCTCTCATCCTTCATGCTCGACCTGGAATTAAAGCCAATTTCCAAGCTATATGGAGAGCTGGTGACCCAGATCAGAATAGACGTCTGTTTCTCTAGAACCCCAGAGTCTGGAAACCACAGTTTCTGGTGTGAGCTTGCAGGATAATCCTCTCTGGAGCTTCTAGATAGAGTTTTTCGTTGTGCAGGAATGTGATGTCACTAAAATCGGAACGATGTAAGATGCTAGCTGCCCGAGAGCCCCGTGTTTGTGAAGCTTTAGGCTAGAATTTCATCAGTTCAAGATCAATTTAGGCCACAGAGTAATTCTCTAACTCAAAACACAAAAACAGATTTCTTCAAAAAATGAAGACAAGATTATGTAAGAGAATACGTTGGGTGTGGTGGTGACCCTAGGGCAGGCACGGGCAACTTTACTAATAGGGACTTGCCCAGTAACGTATGGCCTGGGGCGTGTTCTTGCTTCAATGCTTGGCTTAGCACCAATGCTAACTCCTGTCAACCTAAATGTTCCGACAACACTTAATGTTAGAGGTTTGTGGCAAACCCACACATCTCTGCCAGAGCCCTAACCGTCACGGGTTGCAGCCACAGAGGACTAGTGACATCAGTTATCAAAGAGGCTTCAGCGTCCTCCTTACCTCAGGGGCTCATGCTGCCTGAAAAGCGAAAGGAAAACTGTATTCCGTCCTCCTAGGTCATCCCCCAGAAGAGCGACAGCTCCGTGAAATACAAGACAAGACTCAAGGACAGGCAGGTGCCAGTAAAAATACGGTACTCATTTCTGATGGCTGTGCTATGTTTTAAGGCAAGTGTCACACATATACAAAACATCAAGAGATGAACATGTTAGAAAAATAGCAAGGAGACATTTCAAACGGTTACAGTGGAATCTTTCTCATGACTCAACCCCATCCACTCTTCCGGGAGCCAAAACTCAGCTTCTGGCCTCCAAGAGGAAGATCCCATGTCTGTCACCTTCCTCCAGACCACGGCAGCACTCTTAATAAAGAGTCCAGGTTGGGACCCAAGTGTCTAGCCAGTTCACTGTCCAGCTCCAATCCCTACTTAACAAGAGTCTTTAGAAACTGGACTATCAGGATGACAAAGACATAATTTGTATTAGTTCCCCCTTATCTGAACTCAAACCTGCTTGGAGTTAAAAACCACGCAACGCACACACACAAACACTATACATAAAATATATGTAAATACTCAAGAAAAGGATTCACTGAAACTTAAAAAATACCAAATGCTCATTCATAATCAAACATTGGGATTGATTCCCCATTAAAAACAGTGTTGGCAACGAGGTCTGGCCACTCTCTCCTTAGTACACAGTCGCTCCTGGCTCCACAGCAGAGGAAGCGACTCTGTTGTTTTAAGAAGCTGGGCCTTCACACTTGGGGCTCTGTTCCTCGTGGATCTTCCCCATCCCTTCGCTCAGCATAGTCCCAAGTCTGTTGGGCCCAGCGAGACACACACCGGGGAAGAGAGAGGATGAGCAGGGCCAATGACTCCAGTCGGGGCTTAATCTCCTACTCTGGGTGGGGTTGGCAGAACTGTGGTGGGAGGTGGTGGCCCGCCAAGGAAGAGGCCGTGTGGATGGTTATCACGACTCTTTGGAACACAAGTTGACGAGAACAAAGTTCTGTTCAGGAGAGCCTCTCAGACCAGGAGGCAGCCTCCATGGAGAAAGCTGTCTCCCAGGTGAAACAGGGCGCTTACAGATGATGCAGCACTTGACTTCCAAGAAGCAAAGTGGTAATTTCCACAGATTTCCTGTCTGCCTTACCAGATCAGAGTGAAGTAGGTAAGAGGCAGGTAACGTCAGACCCAGGACTGTGGAAACCAAAGCTAGGGGCCTGGGCACAGAGCTCCCCCCCTTGACTAGTGTGTGAGTTTATTGGGGGGCACATGATTCTGCTGGTGGGGGTTTTAGTGAGGACTTTGTCAAACTGTAGCAGTAAAGTGACCGACCAATATGGGTCAGCAATGCAGTGACCACACCCCCCCTCCCAGAAAAAAAAGGTCTTAGGGTCTGTTGCCAAATCAGAATGGAAATAGGAGGTGCTGGCAGAGACCCCCGTCTCAGAAGGAGGGAGTTAAGTGCCTCTGGTCTCGGATGGGAACAATTCTGTTTTGTCCTAATTGGGGTGCTCTCTAGTCTTCCCTGACCTCAGACTTGAAACGGCTTACTCAAGCTGAGACCCCGGCTGTGCTTACCACCACCTGGAGTAAAATCCACCACTGGGCAGCACCTCTGGTCCCTCAGAAGCCACCCTCACGGGCGGAGTACAATTCTTTAACCTGAAGGCCGGCTCATGAGATTCAAGCCAGTCTAAGAATCCGGGAACTTCTTCAGTGCCTACTGCTGATGATACGGCGTGATAGGCAATTATAAACCCCTCTGGTTCGCCCAGGAAGCACCAGATGCACAGCGAGCCAATGAAGAATCCATCTGCCTTGCCCTGACCTTCACCCCTAGGCCTCCAAGAACCTGGAATTCCCTCCAGGCCTGGCAGCTCGAGGGGGTTTCCCAATAAAGTTAAGGTATATCTACAGCTCCACTGAGACATGGATCAAGTCAAACGTCAGAGTGTTCTGGTCCTCAGTGATCAGTCCTGGCCTGGGAGCCCAAGGCCTGTGCTGAGGGATCACCCTCAGACTGGTGATTGGGCCAACGCCTTGCTCGGGAGACGAAAAGTCTGAGGGCTAAGCCCCTGTCTAAATGATGGGCAGGCTATCTGGGCGGGCTGCTGGCAGCTAGCTGGCTGGCCCAAGACCCAGCCCCATCACAGCACCGACTCCTTGGATTCAAGTTCTGGAGCAGTGGCCACGGGGCCTGCCGGGTTCTGGTGTGTCACCAGAGGCGAGGTCTCCTCCTCCGACTTGGAGTTGGGAATGGCTTCCACCTTCACTTCTTGCAGCTCCTGTTCACCTTTCTTCGTTGCCTTCTGATTCAGGTGGTTGAGGATTCCGGCTCCCAGGGCATCCCCCTCCACGTTCACCACAGTGGTAGTGCGGTCCCTGGTGGAAACAGGAAGGAGAAAGGACTGACGTTATACTCGGCGTTACCAGTGGAGGGCACTGTCACAAGCTGGTGGCCGGAGGAAGTTGTGCAGGGTGAATGTGTACTGTCTCACGTGGGCACGGCATGGCAAGGACTCCAGGGCCTCAGACCCACGCGAGTGGAAAGCCTTCCCCACGTGGGCCTCAGAAGGGATGGCAAAGCCTTCCCCTGGTCCATGTGAGGATGTGTGTATACACACACACACACACACACACACACACACACACACACTTTATGGCCTGGAGGCTGTTCTCTTAGAGACTGTCCCTACTGAGGTTAGCTAAACTTGTCTCCTTAGTCAGTCATTTACCATGAACTCTGCATCCCTAATTCAGCAGTTGGCAATAACCTTGCCTCCCTGATCAAATGTATCCAACATGCTCAACTTCCTGGGTGCTGTGGATTCTCCATCCAAGAGCCTAGTACAATGGATCCCAGCCTTCCTGTATGTTTGTCCTTTCTCTATGTCCTCGGCACCCCCGTCGGGGCAATCCCTACCCCTGGAGCCCTGCTGGATGTGGTTGTGCTACTGTGGAGTCCTGCTGGATGCGGCATACCACTAACAGACCTGCTCTAAACTGCTTTTCTTTTTTTTTTTTCTTTTTTCTTTTGGTTTTTCGAGACAGGGTTTCTCTGTGGTTTTGGAGCCTGTCCTGGAACTAGCTCTTGTAGACCAGGCTGGTCTTGAACTCACAGAGATCCGCCTGCCTCTGCCTCCCAAGTGCTGGGATTAAAGGCGTGCGCCACCACCGCCTGGCTAAACTGCTTTCCTTGAGCAGCATTTACGCCTAGGAAAGTAATAGACTCTTGTAGAAAGTGCCAGAAAAAGAGGAGTTGAAGGTAGCAGACAATCCCTTGCGCATATTCCACAGCTCCGGGCCTTGACCTGAGCAATGCAATCTAGTTCCTTCCAGCCACCTTCCCACACTGTTCTGTTACATGCAATGCGTCCCACTACAGAGAACAATGGATGCATTTGGGAGAAGAGAGAAGATGTGGTTTGTGCTCGGTGTTCAGTACACTAGAACTTCAATTCTGCTTCCGTCGGCAAGAGCATTCCACGGCTGTGGGCAAGCATGTCATAGAAAACAGCACTGGCTTCCCCACAGCCTACTTAGCGCAGGTTAGCTCAACATCTACCCCAGTCACTGGAGCTCAGAGAAGGCCATTTGAAGACAGGAAAATGGTGATCTTCCCCAAAGACCCCAGAGGGCTAGAGTCCTGATTGCGAGCGGCCTGTGTGCCCACAGGCCTCTCTCTGCTGGACATCCAGCGTGGTGCCAATTCCCTTCCCTGCTGGGCAGCTCTGAGATCCATTCCCCAGGCACAGGAGGCAGCAGGAAGGATGAGACAGACGATCCCTGCCATTGCTTTGGTCCTTGCCAGCCCAGGGATGCCTCTGGTGAGGCATCCAGAACTTATTGGACACTTCACCCCATTTCTGTGAAGAGCCGTCAGAATTTGGCAAGCGAGCTGTTTTAAGTTGGAAAGGCTACCACTTCCAAGTACCCTCGCAGACCGAGTGCCAGGCACCTGAAGTGAGCTCCACCCAGCGTGGCTGTGGCAGTCCAGCAGGACTGTCCTCCTTGTTAAATGTTTACCGAATGCTGCTCCACCTGCCCCATCTTCTGTGCACTGCACACATGCTGACTCATTTACCCTCGCCACGACTGGTGTGGTTACAGGACACACAGATGGGCTGTGGTTTACCCTGTGATCTGTGCTTTCTACATCACTACCTCAGCCAGCTTTCCTATAGGACAGTAGATTTATACCTACAAAAGGTATCACAAGGCTCAAGCAATCAATATCTAGAAACTCTTGTGTCTGCACGGAACCTCAGGGACAGCAGCCTGGTCATCTGCTTACCTAACATCTCCTGAGTTCAAGCATAAGGTGTTTGCATGCTCTCCTTGCATAGAAACCATTCTTTGGATGTTTGCCAAGGCCAAGGCCAGCCACTGCTCCAATCAGTTATTATTCTACTCTGCCATCACCTGCATAGTTCCTTGTACCTACTTAATGCTACAAGCAAGTTCTGATGATTGTGTCTCACGCCATTCATGGATGTCCACGGGCTCTTGACTATTATACTGCTGACATTTTTTTTTTCTTTTTTTTGAGATAGGGTTTCTCTGTGTAGCTTTGGAGTCTGTCCCAAACTTGCTCTGTAGACCAGGCTGGCCTCGAACTCAGAGATCCACCTGCCTCTACCTCCCAAGTGCTGGGATTAAAGGCATGTGCCACCACCTCCTGGCAGCTGTTGACTTCTTAGAGTTCTAAATCTGGTTTTGCCAGCTTAACTATAGACTCTTTCCCCAGCAAGGATGGTTTTAAGTTTCTCTGCACATTCCGGGCCCAGTGGAGCATCAAGTTCCCAGGGGCCTCAAGAGACTTTCTTTACTCCAGGGTCCTTGGTATCAGCTACTTACACAATCCAGTCCACAGCGAGGATCAGAGAGAGGTATTCTGTGGACAGTCCAATGGCCTCCAGGATAATGGCAATGGTGAGGACCCCTCCAGCCGGCACACCCGCTGCTCCAACACTGGAGGCCGTGGCAGTCACTCTAGAGGACGGCAAAGCAAAGTCAGCCATGACCACAGAGCATTGCAGCCAGCACTTACAGAAAACACCCATACGCTCTGGGGCAGTGCTTCTCAGCCTTCCTAATGCTGTGACCCTTTAACACAGTTCCTCATGTAGTGGGGGACCTCCAGCCATGAGATTATTTTCGTGACTACTTCGACTGTAATTCTGCTACTGTCAGGAATCACAGTGTAAATATCTGACATGCAGGATATTAGATAATTGGCCGTGAGAGGGCTGTGACCCCCAGGTTGAGAACCACTGCTCTAGGGGCTTAGGGGATGACACACAGTCTTCAAGTGCACTCAGACCTCTTCTCTTCAGGTTCTGTGTTCGCAAATTAAACCGACCACAGATCACACACAGTGAAAACAAACTGTCGCTACTCAATATCTACAGGTCATTTTCTTCTTCTTTTCTTTTTTTTATAATTTTTTAAAATGATTTATTTATCTTTATTTTATGTGCATTGGTGTGAAGGTGTCAGATCCCCTGGAACTGGATTTTCAGACAGTTGTGAGCTGCCATGAGGGTGCTGGGAACTGAACCCGGGTCCTCTGGAAGAGCAGTCAGTGCTCTTAACTGCTGAGCCATTTCTCCAGCCCCCTCTTCTTATTTTCTTAATGATACAGTGTAACAACCACTCCCATAGCACTTACATCATATTAAGTATAGAAGTAGTCTAGAAATGATTTAAAGTATAGAGGAAAATGTATACAAACTATAGACAAGACACAAGTTTGGATCTGAAATGTCCCTGAAGGCTCATGCTTTAAGTCTTGTCTCTCAGCTGGCTGCTGTACTTTGCAGGCTACGGAGTCTTTGAAGGTGGGGCTTGGCTGGCCAAAGTAGTTCACTAGGGGCGGGTGGGCCTTGAAGGTTATATCTGCCCCATGTCCTGTCTGTCACTGTGTGAACACAACATCATTCTTCTCTCTCACGATGGACTAAAATAAAATCCCTCTAAGCCATGAGCCCCAATAAGCCTTTTATCTTTTAAGTTATTTCTGACAAATACTTTGTCATAGCAAAGCAAAAAGCTAACTACTCAACCATCCATTATCTGCGGGGGGGGGGGGGGGACAAAAGGCCCTTGGTCAGCTGATTTGGACAGTTTGCTTAAATTGGGAAACACCTGGGGCCTTAGTGGGGCACACTTCCGGGTGTATTTGTGGGGGCATTTCGAGACAGGGTTAACTGGGGTGGGAAGACTCATCCTAAAGTTGGGGAGCACCATCCATAGGCTAGAGGCCTGGACTGCATGGAAAAGAAAGAAGGAGAATAGCAACAGAATGCCGTACACATCTCTCCCGGATCCACTCAGCTGTGAGCAAACAGTCTTATACTCACTAACTCATACGTCCATACCTTTTCCACAATGGCGACGGACTGCGTCCGTTCAAACCGTAAGCCAAAACATAGCTTTTTGCCTGAAGTTGCTTTCTGTTGGGTATTCTGTCCCAGCAGTAAGACAACTAAATCCCAAGATACGAGGGATGATGGTGATGAATTCTCGCTGTCTTACAAATGAGACACTGAATAACGGTGAGTCTGGCTTTTCAAAGGAAATCACAATAAACAAACCAACCAAACAATAAAACATTTTTTTTTTTTTAAAAAAACTGAAGTTTTAAGTCAGGCCTAGAGATACAGGAAAGAATAACAGGCTCACAGAATGGTGAAGATCTGTCCCGCGTTCAGGTCCACGTTGTTGAGCTGGGCGATGAACACGGCGGCCACACACTGGAAGATGGCTGCCCCGTCCATGTTCACAGTGGCCCCAATGGGGAGGATGAACCTGCTGATCCTCTTGTCTACACCATTGTTTTCTTCAATGCACTTTATCATAGACGGCAGGGTAGCCGAGCTAGAAGTGAACAAAACAATCCAGCATGAAAGTAGTCCTTCCCGGCCAGGTGAAAACCACGTATCTCAAAGCCAGGAGCAGGCAATGGACAGCATCCTAGCAAGCTTCTCTTCCCTTGAATTAAGACTTTTTTTCAAAGTCTCCAGTGTAGCCAAAGGCTTTTGCCAAGCCCCACTAGATTCAGACATGACTTCCAGGGTCCACTTATTCCATTATTCACATAGATTCAGCCAAGAGCCACATCTTGCCTCACTATAAAATTGTTGGGGACTGCAGACTCTCAGACCCTGAGTTTTCTGTGACCCCCTTGCCTGCACGGAGTAAATGGTTTGTTTTCCTGTGCTTGCAGCTGCTCTGGGCACAAGACCCTCATGAGTTCCTGAGGCAGGGGAGTGGTTTCTGGTAGGTTTGCAGCTGAAAATCCCAAGAGCTGGGGCGTGGCCATTAGTCAAGGAGAGCCCTATGTAAGCTTCCTTGGAACACAATAGAGGGGGCATTCTTGTTTCAAGGATGACCTGTGTCTCTGTGTGTGTGTTTCAATCTCCAGCCCCTTGCCCGACTCGCAAACCACCCCATGGTGGACAGGCAGAACAGTACATCAAATGTCCCAAAGAGAGCCACCTGACTCCACTCCCATAGGGTTGAGTAGCCAAGGACGTTCCCGAGCTCACTCACCTGGAACAGGTGGCGAAAGCTGTAGCAAATGGTGTGAGGAGGCCCAGCAGGAATCTGTAAGGGTTTTTCCGTGTGAAAGCAAAATAGACAAGAGGCAGAACAATTCCTCCATGAATAACATGGCCCAGGATAGATGCGAAGATGTATTTCCCAAGGCTGGTCACGAGCATGATGATGTCCTTCATTTCCACAATCTTGCTTCCAATCAGGAACGTGATGCCTATCGGTACGTACCTAGGTCACAAGCACAGACACTCAGCAGGGAGGTGCTGAGGAGGGGCTGGGAGATGCTGGGTCTTTGGTCAAGTGCTGAGGAGGGGCTGGGAGATGCTGGGCTTTGAGGGAGTTGCTGATGAGGGGCTGGGAGATGCTGGGTCTTTGGCGAGGTGCTGAGGAAGGGCTAGGAGATGCTGGGCCTTTGGGGAGGTGCTGAGGAGGGGCTGGGAGATGCTGGGTCTCCCAAAAACAGGAACTTTCAACTGGTTATTTTCATCACTTCCTAGAGTTACTCTAAAAACAGGAAAAGATGGAGCTGACCTTTTTTTTTTTTTTAAATAGATTGCGTGACTGATTGAAATGAAGGTCTCGCAACTGAGTGCACTGACAGAGTTACAGAGCGTGCATCAATGGATACAACAAGCATCTGCACACGTAGACCGCTTTTCTTTGATCTATGCACACTTGCTTTCTTTGAGTTTTTCTTCTCTCCTCTCCTTCTTCCCCTTTCCTTCCTTTTAGACAAGGTCTCACTACATAATCCAGATTAGCCTGGAGCATGAAATCCCCCTGCCTCAACTTCCTGAGTGCTGAGTTTATAGGCATGTGCCATTATACCTGGCTCTACATATGTTCCTGACTGATGGATTGCTACCAACTACCTGGCAACTAAAGGCCCTGAGACTACAAACTTGACTTTCAGCTTCGCTCAGACCTGTTCTGAGAACTCAGAAAGACGTGAATTCTGCAAAACTGCCGTAATACAACGGAACATAGCCCGGGGCTTCTGGGACGGTCTACATTCTTTTTGGTTTAGCAGACATGATTCTGTGGGAAAAAGTCATTAACAATGAGGTTCTGGGAACACTGCCAGAACAAGGATCTTTTTTAAAGTGAGAAAAGGCATAAATTATAGAAACTACAAAGAAAAAAAAATCAGTTCTGTAAATTTAGCATCAATTCAGTAATAGTCCTACAATCGTTTTAATTTATACATTTTAATTTTTACTTAATAATGCCTCCTAGTTCAGATTTCCAGGGGCACAAAGGGTGAGTAGCGTGAGCCTCTCCCGTCAGCCCCTGAGCGCCCAGTGGAGACGGCCAGTGTGACTGGCTTCTTGAGTTTTCTTTCTAGAGACATTCTACGCGGTGTTAGGAATTTTAAGTCTCATCTTCAATAACAGTTCATCCTCCAGAGGACAGGCACACTGCTCTTTGGCGGCCACCTCCAGCCAGCCTCTCCTTAGACAAGCACTCCACATTATGCTACCAAGATATTTTCATATCAGTATTTAGAAAGCTACCTTTGCTTGCGACGAAATACACACAAAATTTATCGTTTAGATGACCCACTGCGTAGAGTTGATCGTCACTAAGGACATTGGGGCAGCCATCACCACCCAGACCAAGGGTATTTCCATCGTTCCTGAGTAAAGCTCTGTTCTCGTTGGATTGCGGCTCCCAGGCCCTCCACCCCAGCTGGCCTCTGGTACACAAAAGCAGAACACACATTTTCGTCCTTCTGTGACGACCTGTTTCATTAGCCTAATGCCTTAAAGGTGCCTCCATGCTGTGGTGTACACCAGAGGGTCATTTTTACACCACTCCATGTTATAGATACAACATCTTGTTTATCCACCTGCTTGCTACTGATAGACATTTGCTTTGCTCCTAACCTTCACCACGCTGCTTTCTTTCTTCAAAGGAGGCTGGGTTTGAGGCAGGGTCACGTGTAGTCAAGGCTGTCCTTGAACTCCTGATCCTCTTACTCCCACAAGTCACGGGCTGGGATCACAAGTGTGCATAGCTCATGGCCTTGTTTTTAGTATTTTCTCAAAATGGAAGTGCCATGGTTTCTTCTTAGGGTCTCATCTTTGGAAACATACCTGCCGGTGCCCATATGCCTGTGTTCTCTAGTCAAGATATCAAGTAGGGGCCCTGCTGACTTGAAGGTGTGCACATTTTCAATAGTCAGCGGTGCTGTATTGTTCTCTGAAGTGTGTGCCAATCCTCGTTCCCACCAACCGTCTAGAGGGGAGCTATCCACCCTACTCCTGCCCCAGTGGCCACCCAGGGGGGATTTTTTTTCTCTTAGGGTACTTTTGGAGTTGTCAGGAAGACATTGTCATGACTTTGAAGGCCAGTCAAGATGGCAAAAGTACCAGGGTTAAGAACCTTATTCTCATCCTCATCAATTCCTCACAAAGCCAACTTGCTATTACTTGATTTTCAACTGGGTAGGCACCCTTAGGATATGACTGCCCATGCCAGCTTTCCCTTCTGTGCCCTGCCGACCCGTCCATTCTCTAACAGTTCAGACACTCTGTTTTCAGGAGTAAGGGCACTTATGTGGGTGTGCTAACGTAGGTCTGCCAGTACTTGGGAGATTCAGACGTGGGGATCGGGAGTTCTAGATCAGCCTTGACTGCACAGCAAGTTCAAGGCCAACCTGGGCTACGTGAGACTCTACTTCAAAAAACCGAACCGAATTAAACCAAACCACAGTTCTCTCCTCAGAACAATGGCAACCAAGTGAAGAGGCACACTTGCAGTGAGAGTTATACTATGTGATTTTTACCCTGAGCAAGAGAAACACCATTGATGGGGTCTGGATTTGGCCTGTCAGTTTCAAATTTCTCCTAAATCCAGTCCAATTGGAACCTAAGTCATCAGAGAGAATAGCTCTGGGATTGTTAGCAGTCGACAATAAGAAATACTTTGTAGCCGGGCGGTGGTGGTGCACGCCTTTCATCCTAGCACTCGAGAGGCAGAGGCAGGCGGATCTCTGTGAGTTGGAGGCCAGCCTGGTCTACAAGAGCTAGTTCTAGGACAGGAACCAAAAAGCTACAGAAAAACCCTGTCTCGAAAAAACTTAAAAAAAAAAAAGGAAAGAAAGAAATACTTCATGTGTGAAAGCATAAACTAATTTTTAACAACTAATGGATGGAGGTTAAAATTCTGAGGTTTGCTCAGCGGATGTGCTAGCTAGTCTTTAAGGTCAACTTGCCACAGGCTAAGTCACTTGGGAGGAAGGAACAGCAATGGAGAAAATGCCCCCACCTGATTGGCCTGTGGCGTAGGGTATTTTCTCGATTGATGGTTGATGGGAGAAGGCCCAGATGACCTTAGGCAGAGCCACCCCAGGGCAGCACCCCTCCATGACCTCTGCATTAGCTCCTGCCCCCAGGTTCCTGCCCCGACTTCCTCCCATGATGGACTGGGATGGGGAACTGTAAGCTAAAATAAACCCCTTTCTCTCCACGCTGTTGATGTCATGGTCTTTAAGACAGGTGAAGTGCCGGAAAAGCTTTGAAGACATGAGGTCAGGGACTGGCTGGTTTCAGGGAAGCTGTTTTGAAGGAGATGGTCAAATCATGACCTTTCAGCAGGAATCAAGCTAATGATCTCTATCGTGCGATCGCCCTTCCGTTAAGATGACACAGAGGAGCACTTATAAACTAGAAGCTTTCACAAATGGCCGCTTCAAGTTTTACCCAAGCAGGGTGAGAAGAGTTTGTCCTCTTTGTTGTAAAAGGTCACACTGGCAAACCTCCTCAAATCTTAATGTTTATCATTTGAAGATACAAGGCCCTTCTTTTATTCAGCAGACCACAAGCTGGACGTGGCAAACACATGTGCCGACATGGGAACCCATACATGGACGGTGGTGATCGGAGACATGGAGTCAGTGTGGACACCACACTGTAACAATGGGCACACCAGATCTCTAGGAGATCCAGACAAGAGGACAGATGATTGCACCAGCATCACTTTTTGAAAGATTTAAAACGTCATCATCATGGTGTGTGCGTGTGTGCATGTGTGTGTATGGGATGTCTGGGTACATATGGAGGTTGGACAACAACTTTTACGCATTTGTTTTCTCCTCCCACTGTGGGTTCCAAAGATCAAACTCAGGTTTTCAGGCTTACTCTTAGCCACTGAGCATCACGTTTTGTACCGCGGCTGGTTTGTATTTCATTAACTGCACACCGGGCATGAGGCCAGGAGTCCCACAAGGTAACCCAGAGTATCAAATCTTTCCTAGATGCGAGGAGGACAGAGGAAGAGAGATGGCAGAGTGACACTCACCACATAATCCAGGACACCAGCACCATTGTTGCCTCGTTGAAGGAATTGAAGAAGCGAATGAGCTCTTCTCCCTCGGGGCCTAGCTTCTTGAGAGCCACTCCCAACACCAGGGCAAAAAGGACCAGTCCTAAAATGTTCATCCCTTCAATGTCGGTGACAATGGGGACCTGCAGACCAGAAGAGACAGATTTATATTCAACAACAGATGGGTCACTTTGGAGTGGGTCTGCTTGGGGTCTGGGGCACTATGTGTCGAACAATCAAATGCTTATATTTCCTTTAACCTTTAGCGAGTCAAAATCAAGGGAGCAGAAAACAATGGGACAGTCGAGGATACACAAAACCAACAAATAAAAATTTTACCTACGGGCCTGGAGAGATGGCTCAGTGGTTAAGAGCACTGACTGCTCTTCCAGAGGACCCAGGTTCAATTCCCAGTACCCACATGGCAGCTCACAACTGTCTGTAACTCCAAGATCTGACACCCTCACACAGACATACACAAAGACCTTGAACTTTCCAAAGAGACCAAGTTGATGTAAATTCAAGGAAGACACCATTTTGTTTTAACTTTACCAAGTGTCATTTTCCACTTTAGAAAGGTGTGTTGACAAGGTAAAGTATCAAAATCCAAATCCCTGGCACAACATGTCCACCTGCAGGAGCAGCTGTGGCATTCTGGGTTACCGTACACATGATAGATAGGGAAGTATTGGCTTAGCATCTATTTTCAAAAGATGCAAAAAAAGTTCTAACACTATTAGGCGAGATTCTGCCTTACTGCTTTTGTTTATTTGTGACTCTTGTTATTCTGAGATGGGCCCTTCGACTATGTAGTCCAGGCTGACTTGAAACGCCCGTCTCAGCCTCCTTAGTGCTGAGATTTTAGGACCTACAGCAAAGAAACTTTATTGTATTTATAGTGATGGGGTTTTACCATGCGGCACTGGCTGGTCTTCACCCTGGGCTCCGGATCCTCTTGCCTTATTTCCACATGTCACGAAGCTTTTTTTTTTTTAAATAATTAATTTTATGTCTGAGACAGAGTCTTTCTGTATAGCCTAGGCTATCCTGGAACTCACAGTGATTCTCTTGCCTCAGCCTCATAAGTGCTGGGGACAGTGCCCTATCAGTACCAGGCCCCACTGCTTTTTAAATCCAAATTTATTAATTCCAAGTAGATGGAAATACACAAAAACTTTGCTATATCTTCTAAATTGTCCATTTACATGGTAAAATATGTATTGGGTTATTATGCTATTTTTTTAAAGATTTATTTATTTATACAGTATCCTGCCTGTAGGACAGAAGAAGGCACCAGATCTTATTACAGATGGCTGTGAGCCACCACGTGGTTGCTTGGAATTGAACTCGGGTCCTCTGGAAGACCAGTCAGTGCTCTTAACCGTTGAGCCATCTCTCCAGCCCTATTGTGTTATTTTTATTTCTCCCTTATATCGTGTTAGTTTTTTTTCCAAGCTCTGTGTGTACACTGTCACTTTCCACCGCATTAGGAAAGAAGGAGTGTTCGGAAAGAGCTCACAGACCTCTGAAGATTCCTGTGCTCCAGACTCTGGCATTGGGCCGTGGTGGTAAGGAGCAAACCTAACCTGGGGGCTTTACATATCCCATTCAGAACCTCCAGTTTCCAACCCCAGGAAGTAAAAGACGTATGGTGGACATCTTTCATTAAGGAAGCTGATTTGCTTTACACACCCTTTGCGATCTTCTGGAGATTCTTACCTTCTCGTAGGTCATGTTGCCCGAGCTGGTGTTATGGGTCATCATTTTGTAACTGGTTGCAGACTGATAGAGAGGGAGAGAACCCACTGTCAGTGAACGAGTCTAGAGGCACCGAGGCACCGAGGCACCGAGGGCACAGTGAGGTCTTACTCTACTGCTATCCTGTGAGTGTGCTGGCCAGGCTGCACTTGGCTGGCCCGACACTGACCTCTGAAGCCTGCACAAAAGTCCCATTAACACCAAGGCAGCCTGCCCTAAGAAGCTTTTGGGTGAGTTAGCGACCCAAGGAAATAGAATTCCCACCTGTTCCTTGGGCAAAAGGTTAAAGAAGAGGTGCCCAGTTTCCTGCTGCTAGTTTGGTACTCTAACAGCTCATGCTTCAGATTATTTGAGGTTTGGCACACATTCCAGAAAGCTAAAGTCCATCACGTTTTTTTCACTCATTCATTTCATTCTATCCACTGTGTTCCAGAATTGCTCAAGCGTGGCTGCTCTTTGGCATCTGTTTCTAACCTGGTGTGAGCTGTCACCTCCAGAGGAAGGGGCATGAGGCAAGCCAAGTCTCCTGGGCCCTGGCCTACTGTTGGCTGAGCAGACACACCTCTGCAGGGTGTGAACTGCCCCCACTATGGCGCGGGCTCTGTAGCAGTGCAGATCTCATCACAGCTACTGAGGTTGTGTGGCTCCAGAGCGGTCAGATGTCCAGACAGCACAGACCCAAGCGCCTGCTTGTGCCCATGTTTGATGAGCTTTGGCCTCTCTCAGCTTTATCAAAGTTTCGGAGAGACAGATGTATGTAGCTGTCTCATGATCGGGGTGTCAGGGAAACCAACCCCACCCCATCCCTTTTGTGACAAGCACCAAAAGCTCTATGTAGCTACTGTTCTTTCTACCTCACATTATATATACAGTTCACCCTGTGCTCACATGCAGATTAAAAATGCAAAATAGGTCGTTTTCCTCTGTGTAAAAAAATATGTAAAACAAAAACGAAGAAAATAAAAAGTAAGAATTTTTTTTTCTCATAAAAATCAATGCCTGGGCCTGTCTACTCATTTTCTGTGTGAACAATGGCTCGAGGTCCTTCTTTTCCACACTGCTTAAAAAGGGGGGAGATCTATAAACAACCTGTACATCCTACAGGGCACAGGCAGAAAAGTGTGCTATATTCTTACAGCCACCAGCTTCTCGGCGAGAGGGAAAAGGTTCGTCCTAGGCTGCCATAGAAAGGGTGCGTCATAAAGCTTATCTGTGCATGTATATGTGGGAGCCATATAAATTATGTTTAAAATCTGCATTCACAGGGGTTAGAGAAAAGGTAGAGCACTAGCTGCTCTTCCAGAGGACCCGGATTCAATTCCCAGCACCCACACGGGCGCTCGCAACTGTCCATAACTCCAAGGGATCCAATGTCCTCTTCTGGCCTTCCGAGGGCACCAGGCATGCATGTGGTGCACAGATATACATGCAGAAGAACATTCAAACACAGAATTAACAACTAACTAACAAACTAACTAACTAACCTGAAGAATATACACCTAAATGTCAGTGAAAAGTTATTCTAGGTAGTGACTGTGGGAAGCTTTCCTCCTCCTTCTTCTTTTTTTCTGGAACATGTTCAGCAGAACAAAAATACTATTTCTAAAAATTCTACAATGTTTAGGACATTCTCCAAACAATGGTTTGGGGGCATTTTCTAAAGACTGTAGGGGGCTTTGAAGCCCCCTTTCTACATTTTAGAGTTTTGTCATTTCTTAATCTTGTTCCAAGTATCCTTCTATAGAAACCAACACTAATGTTTACTTATAACAAGATCCCTTTCTATCGTTCTGGAATGTCTGTGAAGAGGTTCCTCTGGCCTCCCGGCTCATCCTCATGGCACTCCCATCTCTTTTATTCTCGCTATTAATGAGACTCCTCTCCAGATTTCACAGGGAAGCCCCTCCCTTCATGACCACACCGTTTGACTCTATTACTGATTGTCCATTGTGTGTGTGTGTGTGTGTGTGTAATGCCCTCCTTGCCTCGTTGAGGCCTGATCATGATTTCAGGGCCATTTCTCCAAATAAGACTCATTCCTGAAGGGTTTGGGGATGGTCTACAGTAGGATCCATCCTTACTCGACATTATCACATTCTGGGCACTAATTTATACAGTTCTTCAATCAAAGTTTTATGTAGCAAACCTTACCGTAGAGAATGCTGCAACCACAAGATTGGAAGGAAACAGGTTTCTGTTGAAAAAGAAAGCATTTCGTCAGGAATGTATATTTGTTTTTTGGGTTTTTCTTTTGTTGTTGTTGCTTTTCTTTCTTTCTTTTTTTTTTTTTTTTGTTCCTTTTGTTTTGTTTAGTACTAAG
Source organism: Alexandromys fortis (assembly GCF_014885135.2). Lineage (NCBI taxonomy): Eukaryota > Metazoa > Chordata > Mammalia > Rodentia > Cricetidae > Alexandromys > Alexandromys fortis. Next base: position 20,830,378 of record NW_026067920.1, read on the forward strand.
GTTTGATAACTTGGGGCTCTGCATACAACAGGCAAGTGTCCTAACATTGAACTATTCCCCCAGCTCATTCTTTAAAAATTTATAGTATCTCAAGTAGCCAAGACAGCCTTGAACTCGCTGGGTAGCAGAGATGACGTTGAACTTCTGAGCACCACAGGCTTGGGGTTTTGTCGTTTTAAGATTTACACTTATGCCATGGTTGTGGTGGCTCATGCCTTTAATCCCAGCACTGGGGAGGCAGAGGCAGGGAGATCTCTGTGACTCAGAGGCCAGTTTGGTCTACAGAGTGAGTTCCAGGACAGTCAGGGCTACACAAAGAAACCCTGTCTCAAAAAACAAAAGCAAGATTTCCTTTTTTGTTTGTGCATTCTCCCGGCCACGCCTGTGTCTGTACAGGCACTCCCGGAGATCAAACAAGGGCACTGGATCCTGAAAAGCTGTCATTACAGCAGAGTCACCTGATGGGGCCTGGGAACTCAACGTTAGTCCTTCACAAGGGTAGTCAACCCTCCTAAAAGCTGCACCATCTCTCTGGTCCCAGGGATTTTTGTTTATTTAATTGTGAAACAAAGTTTACTGTGTAGTCCAGGCCGACTTTAAACCCTCCACCTTCCTTCCTTGGCTTCCCAAGAGTTGGAAATACAGGTGTCTATCACTACCCCTGCTGAACCAATGGATTTTGTTTTGTCACAATAACTGAGATCCATTTATGGAACTGAGGGACTTTGGAAGGGAGAGTACCAGGGTTCTGAAATTTGTCCTGGCAAGCACAACAAAATTCTTTATGATTAACTTTCTCAAAAACTCCTAGACTCCCCAGGGTTCAGCATGATAATAGCCTTATTTATAACCACCTGAGCCTGGACTAACTCCAACCAGGAGACTGTGTTCTTTTCATTTTACAATTTAAACACACGTTTAAAATTCCAGGAATACAACTACTATGTAAATTACGGGATAATGGTTTGTTTTGTTTGGAAAGTCTCCAAGAATTTCTCATCTTGCTAAGAAACTGCAGCACCAATGGCGAATTATAAAATCTGAGTCCTTCCTTTTCCACTGAAGTCCAAGCATCAGCCTGCATGTCAGCTTAGTGGTGATTCTTTTTTTAAAAAAGATTTTTATTGATTTTATCGAGCTATATAGATTTTCTCCCCTCCTTTCGACCCTCTCCCATGGTCCCCATGCTCCCAAATTACTCAGGAGAGCTTGTCTTTTTCTACTTCCCATGTAGATTAGATCCACTTGTTTCTATTAGTGTCCTCATTGTTGTCTAGGTTCTCCGGGATTGTGGTTTGTAGACTGGTTTTCTTTGCTTTTGTTTAAAAACCACTTATGAGTGAGTACATGTGATAATTGTCTTTCTGTGTCTGGGTTACCTCACTCAAAATGATTCCTAGATCCACCCATTTGCTTTCAAATTTCAAGATGTTATTTTTTTCTGCTCTGTAGTATTCCATTGTGTAAATGTACCACATTTTCCTCATCAATTCTTCGGTCGAGGGGCATTTAGGTTGTTTCTGGTTCTGGCTATGACAAACAAAGCTGCTATGTACATAGTTGAGCACATGTCCTTGTGGCATGATTGAGCATCCTTTGGATATATACCCAAAAGTGGTATTACTGGGTCTTGAGGAAGGTTGTTTCCTAATTTTCTGAGAAATCGCCACACTGACATCCAAAGGGGTTGTATCAGCTTGCATTCCCACCAGCAATGCAGGGGTGTTCCCTTTACTCCACAACCTCTCCAGCATAAGTTGTCATCAGTGTTTTTGATCTTGGCCGTTCTTACAGGTGTAAGATGGAATCACAGAGTTGTTTTGATTTGCATTTCTTGATGACTAAGGATGTTGAGCATTTCCTTAAGTGTATTTCAGCCATTTTAGATTCCTCTGTTGAGAGATCTCTGTTTAGATCTGTACTCCATTTTTAATTGGACAATTTGTTCTTTTAATGTCCAATTTCTTGAGTTCTTTGTATATTTTGGAGATCAGACCTCTGTCTGATGTGGGGTTGGTGAAGATCTTTTCCCATTCTGTAGGCTGCCATTTTGTCTTGTTGACCATGTCCTTTGCTTTACAAAAGCTTTTCAGTTTCAGAAGGTCCCATTTATTAATTGTTTCTCTCAGTGTCTGTACTATTGTGGTTATATTTAGGAAGTGGTCTCCTGTGCTAATGTGTTCAAGTGTACTTCCCACTTTCTCTTCTATAAGGTTCAGTGTGGCTGGCTTTATGGTGAGGTGTTTGATCCATTTGGACTTGAGTTTTGTGCATGGTGATAGATATGGATCTATTTTCATTCTTCTACCTGTTGAGACCCAGTTATGCCAGCACCATTTGTTAAATATGTTTTCTTTTTTCCATTTTATAATTTTTGCTTCTTTTTCAAAAATCAGGTGTTCGTAGGTGTGTGTGGATTAATATGTGGGTCTTTGATTTAGTTCCTTTGGTCCTCTTGTCTGCTTTTATGCCAATACCAGGCTGTTTTCAGTACTGTAACTCTGTAGTAAAGTTTGAAGTCAGGGATTGTGATGCCTCCAGAAGTTCTTTTATTGTCCAGGATTGTTTTGGCTATCCTGGGTTTTTTGCTTTTCCACATGAGGTTGAGTACCGTTCTTTTCGAGGTCTGTGAAGAATTTTGATGGGACTTTGCTGGGCATTGCATTGAATCTGTAGATTGCTTTTGGTAAGATGGTTAACAATGATTCTAATCAGAAAGAAGGGTCCAACCTCTGATTTATAGAATTTACGTATTTTTTAAAGACTCGTTTACTTATTTGTTTCTGTGTATATGCTCACTCGGCATGTGTGTACGAACGCACACTATGGTCACACATGCTGACACCAGAGGCTGAAGTCAGGTGTTCTCCTCAATCATGTAAGATTTCTGTTAGAAGAGGCTTCTCACTGAATCTGGAGCAAACAAATCCCCGAATCCCAGCAATCCTATCCCTTCTCCTCCTCAGAACTGGGGTTAAAGGCATACATGGGTGCCTGGTTTGTTCCATGGGTGCTGAGAACCAATGGTTCCCTATGATATGCAGCGCTCACTCTAACCACTGACCATTTCTCCAGGCCTGCATTTCTATAGTAAACACATTTCTGGGTGCCTGGAAAGTGGTTCTTAGTGATTAAGAGCATAAATGAGTTTTTAAAAGAACTAAGTTCAAAATAATTTTTATTGATGTCTTTTTCTTAAAGACATCTCACTATATAGACTAAGCTGGCTTTGAACCCCTGGAGATTCATGTGCTTCTGCCTCCCATGTGCTGGGAGTATCCCCTTTGGAGCCAGACTCTGTGTAGGATGCTGGTGTTGATTTACAAGCTACCACACTCCAGCTGTGTACTTCCAGCAGGAACGGGAAGTCTGGAAGGATGAAAGGCTCAGGGTCATCATTACACAGATGCTGATGCTGGGCTTCCCCACCAGTTCTGACTCCTGTCGTGTGAGCAGGAATGGCCCCCCTGCTCTCAGGCTTAGCCCACAGGGAGTGGCACTATTAGGAGGTGTGGCCTGGTTGGAGTAGGTGGGCTTTGAGATCTTTTTTTTTAAATTAAATTAATTAATTTATTTTACATCTTGACCACAGTTTCCCCTCCCTTCCCTCTGCCCCTGACCCAATCCACTCATCCTTCGTTTCTGTTCAGAAAGAGGCAGGTCTCCCATGGATATCAACAAAGCATGGCATGTTAAGTTGCAGTAAGGCTAAGCATCTGTCCATGTATTAAGACTGGGCAAGGCAACGCAGTATGAGGAATAGGGTCCCAAAAGCCAGCCAGGGCTCTGAGGTCTTATATGCTCAAGCTATGCCCAGTGTGACACACAGTCTCCTTTTGCTGCCTGCAGATCAAGATGTAGAACTCTCAGCTCCTTCTCCAGCGCCATGTCTGCCTGCATGCTGCCAAGCTTCCTGCCATGATGATAATGGACTGAATCTCTGAACTGTAAGCCAGCCCCAAGATATCTCTTCAAAGCAACAGAAATCCTAAGGCATCCTGTCGTTGAGGTGAGATGGTGAAGTCCATTATCAACTTGGCAGCATCTAGCAGCATGTGGGGGAAAGGGCATTCCTTTCAGGGATTATCTTAACTGGGTTAATTGAGGCGGGAAGACAAAGCCTGAAAGTGGGTAGAGCCGTTCTCATGGGGTCCTGGATTGACTAGAAAGAGAGTGTGCGTTTAGTACACACGTTCCCTATTCTGTTTTCTGATGTGGAGGCCATATGCCCGGCTGCTTCAGGCTCCTTCCACCTTGGTGGACTCTCCCTTGAACTAGAAGCCAAATAAACCTTGTCTCCCGTAAGTCGCTTCTGTTAGGGTGTTTTTTATGACAGCCACAGGACAAGAAGCAAACACTAACAGACAGCACCGGAGTTTGGACACAGGATGATGTGGTTATAACCGCGTGATGGGCAATCTAAGATAGCTTTTCAGTATTTGGTTTTGTGTAATCCCCTTTCCTTGTGTGATGGGGTCGATGACTTCCCTGTAATTGGTACACTGCTCCAAAAGCGATAGGACAATCCTTCCACCGTTTGGTTACCTAACACAGGAGCTTCCCATCCTGTTAGCATGCTCTCCTGCCAGCCGTCTGAGCTCACGCACTTGGCTATAGGAAGCAGCTCTTCTGGAAAGCCCCACCTGACGAGGAACCGAGGGTGGCCTCTAGCCAACAGCCAAGTAGGAACCAGGGCTCTAAATCCAAACCTCAAAGAGCTAAGCTCTGCCAACATCGTCCTCCAGAGTAAGTCTCCCTGAGATGAGCCTTCAGATGAGAGCCCGGGCCTGGCTGATGCCTGGATTGGAGTCCTCTAACAGAGGAGGCCGAATGCCAAGATTCTTGCCTCACAGGTCTCTGGGATGATATCTGGATGGGGTTTAAGCTGCTAGATTGCAGTCCATTTGTTATGTGGCACTAGATAGTGACAAATGTATAAATGAGATGAAAACCAACCCCAAACTTCTTTAGAACTCTCACTGTGCTTCCAGAGGGCAGCCAGCATGTACAGCCCCCCCCCCACCTCCTGGTTTACGAAGCCTGAATCGTTTTCTGTATCCTTAAGGTCAACCACCAAGTATACGCCTACACGAGAGCAGAAAAAAAAAAATGGAGATTCTTGGCTGAGTTAATTGTTGAGAATTGTGATAAATTCCCACCTTGGGCATATTTTCTTTAAACAAGCAGATGTGGACTGAGGGTGTAGCTCAGTTGATAGCACGGATGAGCTGGGTTTGGTCCCCAGCAGCACTTAAACTGGGCACATACCTAGAACCCAAGCCCTTGGGAGGTGAAGGCAGGAGGATAGGAAGCTCAAAGTCGTCATTGGCTATATGGTGAGTTTAAGACTGGCCTGGGTTACATCCCCCCCCTCTTATTTTGAAAGATAAACTAGCAACTTACATTGGGTAGTATCTGGTATATCTGTGAACAGCAACGCATTTACCGTCTTTCCCTTACAAACCAACTTCCTGTCGCATCTGCATCCTGTGGCTAGGTCTGGCATCGGCTTCTGTTTGCTAGTCTCCTCAGGGGCAGCGAGAGCCCATGCCAGCTTTCCCTGTCTTTACCAACTACTTGCCAATTCTCAGTTCCCAGATCCAGCTGGCCAGAGAGTTCTCTTTCTGTGAGGACAAGGAAGTTATGGAGACTGCCAAGCCAGAAATCCTCCACCTTCGGACTTGACTAGTTGTATGTCAACTTGACCCAAGCTAGCCCTTTCACAGGGGTCACCTAAGACCATTGGAAACCACAGGTATGTACGTTTTGATTCACAACAGTAGCAAGATTACAGTTATGGAGCGGCAATAAAAATAATTTCATGGTTGGGGGTCATTACACCATGAGGAACTGTATTAAAGGGTCTCAGCATTAGGAAAGTTGAGAACCAATGAGCTAGAGTCATTGGAAAGGAGGAAACCTCAGTTGAGAGAAAAAAAAAAACCCTGCCTCCCTAAAATCCTGCTGTAGGGCATTCTCTTAATTAGTGGATGGTGGAGAAGGGCCCAGCCCACTGTGGGTGGTATCAGTCCTGGGCTCGTGGTCCAGGAAAGGCCTGCATGGCCTCCGCAGCAGCTCCTGCCCCCAGGCTCTTGCACTGTTTGGGTCCCTGTCCTGACTTCCTTCAGTGAGGAACAGTGATTTGAGGTATAAACTAAATAAACCCTTTCCTCCCCAAGTTGCTTTGTCATAGTGTTTTATCACAGCAATAGAAACCCTAACTAGGAAAATCTTTCCCTCCTCCAGGAAATAAGTCCCCATGCACATGCTCTCTGAGATATAGATGTAATATAGGCAAAAGACTTCCTGACCCCCCCCCCCCCCCCCCCCCCGCCCCTGCTGCCCCTCCAAAAAGAAAAAAGGGTAAAGGTCAAAAGAACTCAGTGTATTTTGGCAGTTCAAATACATTCAGCATGACTCAGCACTGTATGCCTGGGTCTCTGTCCAAGAGAAGTGGAAATATGTATCTGCGGGAGGACCTGTGCGCATGACAGCATCGCTGCTAAGAGTCCCAGCACCATGTCCGTCACAGATGAGAGAGCGGACGTGGTAGATCAATACAGCCGAGCACCAGCTGGCAGTAAAAGAACCCAGCTGATAAACATAACACAGAGCATCTCAGCAGCACAGTCCTGGGCAAAAGGAGTCAAAGCAAATGCATACTGAAGAAGCACGCTGACGAGACACAGGATGGCCAAATGGCCAAATTCTTAGTAACAGATCTCAAGCCCTTGGGTGTGTGGGTGTGTGTGCGTGTGCGCATGCGCGTGCTAGCTTCCTCGAAGCCGTGTCTACACGCCACGATAGAACAACTTGAAGGGAGGAATTATTTACTGACTCCAAGGTTTCCTAAGGTTCAGTGTTTCACAGCGGGGAAGGCACGGTGGAGCAACTCACATCCCAGCAGACAGGAAGCAGAGGAAGCGCTCCAGAGCTAGGCGAGACCCGAAGAATACTGACTCCTGGGAGCTCCTTCCCCTGCCAGGCTCTTCCAGTCCCAACGCCCCCTAACAGCCCATTCAGATTTCGAGTCCATCAGTGAATTATCCACTCCTTACACCAGAAACCTCACGACCCACCACCCCCGGAAACTCCCTTACAGCCACGTTTAGGAGCGTGCCTTCCCCATTTCCTAGGTTCTCCTCAATCTGTTTAAGTCGACAGCAAAATTAACCCTCACAGCGCTCACCTAAAACCTACTTCTTTCACTCTGGGCCCTGGCTGTTACAAACCAGGGGTTGGAGGGCCTCCCTCTGGCTGGCTCCCAGGGACTGCAGCGGGAAAGCACAGATACTCATCTCAGCGCGAGCTCCTGGACTCCAGCAACAGCGGCTTGCCAGGCAAGCAGTTTCATTCCTTCAAAGCTTCGTCCGAAGGCGCTCTCCCCACTTCGTGGGCTTTCAACACCTAGCGAGCGGCAAAGGATTCTGAAGGTGACTTTTCACCTTCCCAGGGCCCAAAGTCATGAAGTTGATCTCCTTCCCTTTGTGGCTTTACCTGGACCAGCCCTGACCAGTAGGAGTATTCGTTTGCGTATTGCCCAATGGTGACTGTGGCTACTGGAAACTTCCGGAAGCAGGCAAGCATAGCTTTGCAGGCTGGGACTCAGCTCAATTTGGGCTATGCACACTTCCATTTAATAATACGCTTGACAACCCAGGCCCTTTACCTACATATCCTGTGTACACACACGCCTCTGAACAATGCACCTGGCAATGTTAGCAACCTAAGTCCTTCTCCACCTGCATCAAGCTCTATCACATGCCACCACAAACAATGGACTAAGTTTCTCCTCCCCTCAATGAACATCAAACACAAACAGGTTCTATTCAAACGTATTTTCAATACCTCCTGTAAGAGCGTAGGAGGGCCAGTCTCTCCAGAACTAGTTTGTGTGAATGAGCATAGGACAAACCATGTCCTTTGCATGAATTGTTAGGGGGAAAACTACTTACTGTCTTATACCTGTGCTTAATTGAGAATGCATATGATTACAATTAGACACATTATAGAAAATATGCACAGTGAACAAAGGTTTACACTGTGTTATTCATAACAGCCCCAAGTGCCATCCATTAATGTCAATCAAAAGACTGTCGGTTAAAACACAGCCACCCATGCTATGCCCCTTAGCAGCCAAACTCTTCTTTCTCTATTTGATTTATTAATATATTTTATGTGCGTGGGTGTTTGGTCTGTGTGTATGTGTGCCTGAAGAGGTGAGAAGAGGGTATTGGATCCCCTAAACCAGGAGTTTCGGATGGCTGGAGGCTACGATATGACTACCGGGAACCATAATTGGTACTCTTTAAGAGTTCAGTATGTGTTCTGACCTACTGAGCTATTTTTCAGGCCCCTCTTCTTTCTCTTGAATCCCACCAAAGGCAGTCTCAAACTGTAACCGGGGCCCTATAGTAACCTCACTCATGTGGCCTGCTGTTTTCTTTCTGATTGGTACTATCACTTGGCTTTCGAATAAAGTTTCCTTACTACTTTGTAGGTCAGTATAACCCTTTATTTTAATTCCTCAAGTAAGAGGCCAATAACCTGAAAACACCTAGACTGAACATTGATAATCAGTTAGCAATGCAACTGAGGGAATGGAACTTTACTTACTTGTAAATTTATTATTCTATTTTGAGACAGGATCTCATGTATTGTAGGCTAGCCTTGACTATGCCGCTAAGGATGGCCTAGAACTTTTGCTCCTCCCAAGTGCAAGGATCACAGGCAAATGCTACCTTTATGCAGTGCTGGGGTCAAACCCAGGCTTCATGCTAGAATTCTAGGCAAGCTCTCTACCAACAGAGTTACCTCCCTGGCCCTAATTTCATTAAGTAACTACACATGACTAGTGTATGTCCCCACTGGGCAGCACACACATGCAGTTCTGAGACCCAGAATCTGAAATACCAAACAGTCTTTCTGGACTCACCTCTAGATGCACTAGATCTCCCTGAGCATAGGTTTTTCGTTTTTGTTTTGAAATACAGTTTTATGTAGCCGATCGTCCTGTCTCTACTTTCAACAGCTGGAGTTACGGGCGTGCACCATCATGCCCAGCTGTGTTTCTAATCCTGGGGCTCTTCATCTTACCTAGCTTTCCATCTCTCTCTTCTTTCTGTTGTTTGATTCCAACTTGCCTTGAGTTGCAGAACACCGTTCAGGCATTAGACCAAAGTGTCTCACACATGAGTTGGCCACAAAAATCAATTTATTGGCAGCATTTTAGAAGGGATCAAGTACCACACTGAAAACAGTGTTTACTGTAAACTTGCTGTGATTTGTGTACGTGGATCTGGGGGATATATATATATATATATATATATATATATATTACATGCCGTACTATAAAAAGTATGTCTCACTATGGGCCAAAATGCAAACACAAAAATGCTGAGTGTACCATTCAATCCAGAGAGTCAGTCACCTGGCCAAACCTGGGCAGAGCGAATGGACAGGTCTTCACAGAACAGTACGAATCTCTGGATATCTCACTTAAACAGGAAACCAGGTGTGAGGCACATCTGGACTGGCAAATGGAGAGCTCAGCTGGGGTGCTAAAGACCTACAAGCACCGTGCGGAAAAACTTCAAAAACGTTTCTTCTGTATACACCTGGAGCTGTCTGTCCTTCTGATCTATTGTCAAGGGTGGTATACGCATTTCCCTGTTCTCTATAAGAATATGAAATCGTGAACTTTTGCTCCTTGCTGTTGCTGCTGCTTCAGAAGGATTTCCTTTTATTTAAGTTCAAAACTTCTTTACTAAGTCTGTGGGAACTTCAAAGACTCCCGAACAGGATAAGGCATGGTATGTATATCTGCTAGGGATTTATTAGCCCTGGTGTTTATTGTCTCAGAGCTGGTTAACAAAGATGTCTCCCTTCAGATCTTGGCACCCCCTATGAGGATGGAAGCTGAGGAAGGGCTGGGATGGGAGACTGGCGGGGCTGGTGTTGGTGATAATAGCAGGCAAGCAAGTGTTCTCGAGCTTGAGGCCAGCTTGAGCTATGTGAGTTCCAAGACAGCCAGGGCCAGCGTGTGAAAGCTTGTCTAAAAACAAAAACAAAACAACAAAAATGGGGGGGAAAACTGATCTAGAGACTCCCTAAGCCCAGGAAATACTTCCAGGTGGTTTGGGCCTGTTTCCTGTCAAGATACTGGAATCAAATCAAATCTGAGCAGATAGAAGCAAATGTTCCATCACTCAAGTGCTTCATCCAAAGGCCCAGTTGGAAGGAATAGGCACCGACCTAGCTGAATGGCAGTTCCTCTTTTGCTCACAGCAAACATCTGTGAGACAGTGGCATTAGACCAGCCACGTAATACCATTATCATCCACGCTGCCTTGGGGAATGAGCAAGATAAACGTCCAGGAACCACGGGCAGAAGACCCATTGTTCTCTTAAGTCCCCATCCCTGGTGAGGAAGGTCAAACTCAGGGCCTTCAGCATGCCAGACAAGCCCTCTCTCACGGAACTATAAACCCTTCTCTTGGTTAAGATTTCACTAGTAGCCCAGGCTGGTCTCAACGCTGGAGATGCTCTGGCCTCTGCCTCCTGAGTGTCCTCCATGGGCCTCTGTCTCCATGAGAGCCCTCTCATCCCTAATGTTCGGCTCAGTTTCCTAGACTGGAAGCAGGATTGTACCTCCTGTCCTGCCCTCATCAAGTGGAGCTAGTTGGGAGAAGTCTTAGAAAACACTATTCCACCCTCACAGGCCAGAGAAAGTGCTTCCACGCCTTCTCTGTGCCGGGTGTGGTCCTTGTCACCGAGAAGTTACACCTACATTGTGACCCTTATTGACCCTTAAGCCAGGGCACTGGGTCACCATCCCCTTAGAAAGCAGGAGCTGAAGGGCTTGGGTCTAAAACCACAGCAGTAAAGCACTAGAAGTCCTTTCTCTGATGGCAATGAGGTGTATTTCATGCCTCGAGGCCCCAATTTCTGGTCAGTTCCTTTTGCAGAGATGAAAGAACATTATTAAGGCTCGCTGTGAATTACCAAGAGATGCACAGATGAACACCCTGGGCCACAGATCATTAAAAAAAAAAAAAGAATCCTGGAACCCCCCACAATTGCCTTTCCTCCCTGATACAAGCCAAAGGGGCTCTGGATTTCAGTGGGTCTCATCCTCTAACCCAGAAGTAACTGTAGTTACTCCTCAACCCTTAAAACTCTCAGAATATCGAGCTGCCTGGCGGGGACGAAAGGCTCCAATCCCTTTGACATCCCCATAGGCTACCTCCACTTGCTCTGTTTGCAAGAATTTTTTGGTGCTTCTTCTCATCAGAATTTTTTCTCTCAATACCATGTCTCAAGCTTTTAAATTTTGTTTTAGATGAACAATCGCTTTCTTAAGTGGCAGACAGTTGTCACATTTTCCAGATGAAGACATGGAAACAGGGGAAAGGCAAGTCGCTGGCCCAGAGTTTTCTGGTTCTCACCACATCAGCAGTGACTCAAGACAAAACATACCACTAAAACTCAAAAATCTGGAAGGGGAGCCAGCTGGACTCCTCACTCAAATGGACCCGGTTGGATAAGTAAACGCCGGCAGGCTTCTGTTTCCCCATCTGTGAACTTTGGATTAGTGTAGAAACGCAGAGGTGAAGCTCTGGAAACTACACCATATCATCTAGGGATGAAATACAACCTCTGAGTGAAACAAAACAAAACAAAAAAACCCAGCAAAGCTAAGTGAAGACTTGACTCTCAACCTTCTGGATCTCACACCTTCCCACAAAGAAACAATGTTAGACACCCATCCTGACGGAGTCACCAACCTGTCCCAAGCCGAAGGGAGAGTTATGTATCTGGGCAACGGGCCCCACATAACTAACTCCAGGTTTATTATTATTGGACACATCCACAATTCTGCAGAAAATTGCCAACTTCCTTCACAGACCAAGGGCAGAGAAGCCTCAGACTGAAATGGCTCCACAGGCAAATGTCACTCAATGTGCCAGACGCTTTGAGGTACTGTCGGGGAGAAAAATGAAGACTTTCGAGTCATGATGGGTACAATAAAAAAAAAATTAGTGAGAGCAGCCCATGTCTAAAGAGTAGACCTAACGGAAGACTGGTACCAGCCAAAAGCTGTGGCCTCCAGTCTTTAAAGGTGTGACTAGCATGCAGCCTGGGGGGCAATTTTGATATTTCACGTTAAAGGACAGCAGTAGCTGAATTAACTCTAGGTGATGTGAGTGCACGTGGCGGAGGGCATTACCTGAGTAAGTCGAGGAAAGAGTCCACCGTCTCTTTGGAGACCGGAGGAGACCCCGAGTCATCCAGTCCCAGGCTGCTGGACTGGAGGGTCTGCGCGCCCGCCCCTGGCTTGATGATGAACGCCAAGGCGACCGCGAGTGCAGAGGCGCTCAGCGTGGTGAGGCCGAAGTAAGCGACTGCGATGCCGCCCAGACGCCCGAGGGAGCTGGCATCCAGGGAGGCGGCGCCCGACACCAGACTGCAAACCACCAGCGGCAGGATGATCATGCGCAGCATGCGGAGTAGCATCTCGCCGGGGAAGGCCAGGTAAGTGATCTGAGTGGGGGTGAGCTGCAGCCTGCGCAGAGCCGCGCCCATTCCGGCGCCCACCAACACCCCCGACACAGTGAGCAGCACCAGTGCCTGGCGCCGAAAAAAGCCAGCGCACCGTTGCGTTTTGCCAGCCGCCGGCTCGGGCGTGCGGGGCCCGGCTGCAGGCTCTGCCTGGGTGCTGTCGAGGTAGCCGTTGGTCTCGCTGCTCTTCTCCATGTCGCTGCCCGCCGCTCCAAGCTGCAGCACGCAAGGAACTTGGACTCGGAGAAAAAAACCGGCTTCCAATGAATGGATCAGGCGGAGACAGGGGCCTGAGCCAGCTGCGGCTCCGTAACTCTGTGAGTCCCTACAGGAACAATTTCTAGAAAGATGAGGAGAGAGGTGGGCTGTGGGCAGAAACCGAGGCAGAGCCCACCGCGCCGCGCCCAGCCTTCTTTCAGACCTGCTGCAGGCTGGAGATGATGCAACGCTGGAGGCGCGCCGGAGGCTGCAGCCTAGGAAAGAGCTCCGGCCCCGCCCATATCACCCCGCCCCCGAGATTACGACCAATCAGAGCCATGAGACTCGGGGCCCCCGACTTTCCCAGGCCCCGCCCTCCTAGAGGCACCGCCTGGGGAGTGAGACAGGCAGGCGGGGCTCTCCCGAGGCCGCGGGGCGTGCGGCTGTCGGCCAATCCTGTCGCTCGGTCGCTTCCCGTCCTGGATAACGGAAGCGGCTCCCAGTGTAGGCGGAGGTGCGGCTCGAGAGACACCCTCCAGGGCGTCTCCAAGCTGCACACCGCCCGGGCCTCGCGGTGTGCACGGAACGCCGCGGTGTTTTCACCCCGGCCGGTGGACGAGAGTGCCCGCCCTCCGCTTTGTGCCAGGGACGGTCCACTCTCCCTCCTGCGGGAAATCCTTTCTTCCAAGGGTCCTGTGTGCTTCCGTGAGGTGAAACTTGCTTCGGTGCAGAGACAAAGGAGTGGGTGAATGAGAAAGTCTCATCGCGTGCACGCACAAGACTCTAGCAGAACTTTTAACTCTTAGGTGGCCGGGGACTCCCGGTGGGCTCCAGCGTCAAGGTTGCGCCATCGCACGCACCAGCTCACTCCGGGCGGTTCCTCGGGTCTCTGGGCAACAGCCTGGTGTAAGACGCAAAACTCAGAGAAACAGAGCTCTGACGCCACCACTTTCGGTGGCGTCTCTGCCACATAACCTCAGCAGAAACACAAGTCACCGGATTTTAACTATCTCCTCCCAGGGTTTCAGACTTGGCACAACAACACAACCAGGTGTTTGGCCAGTCTAAAAAACGGTTTCATGTGGTTACAGCCAATTTTTTTTTTTTTGAGACAGGGTTTCTCTGTAGCTTTGGAGCCTGTCCTGGAACTAGCTCTTGTAGACCAGGCTGGCCTCGAACTCAACAGAGATCCGCCTGCCTCTGCCTCCCGAGTGCTGGGATTAAAGACTTGCACCACCACAGCCCGGCAGGATTTTTTTTTAAATTTATTTACTATTTTTTTATTTACTATCTTGACCACAGCAGACAGAAGGGGAACTGCTGCAGTCATTTAATGTATAACTTATTTATTTAATTTAATGTATAGCTTATCCTACCCCCGCCCAGATGCCCGAGAAAGTCTTAGGTGTAGCTAACTTAAAATAAAGATGAAGACAATGTGCAGAAAACCCTTAAAGCATGTCATAACGGATACCTGTGTGCAAATCAAGATGACCTCGTGAGGAACTTTAAGACGTTGTCCAATTTTTGAGAAAGCGAAAAGCTCCCTACTTGAAGGCCTTTAGCTGTCGGGTAGAGCTTGTTGAAGCAGAGGCTTATGGGTGGGAAGGTGGTGTGCACGATAGATGAGAACCTGTACAGGTTTTTTATCTTGTTCCCCAGAACATGATTTATCTCTCAGTGTGCAAGGATGAGTAATTTCTACAGGCCCATACTCTTCGCTTCCACGTATCTCTTCCTCCCTTTGTAACTCTTATGCAAAAACTGAAGTCACGCTCCGTAAGTGGGTTTCCAGCTGTCCGATTTACACCTCCACCCAGACATCATGCAGCATCTCAACTCGGCACACTCAGAACTGATTTATGATCGCCTCCCTCCAGCCTGCTCACCCGTTTCTGCTACCACCGTCATTATGATCTGCCTCTGTGAACCTTCAAATTGCAGACTTCTCTCACTGGTCAGTTGTCAAGACCCAAGGACACTCCTTTTGTAACGTTTACCGGGTCCTTTCTCTCTTCCACTCCCGATGATTCCTTATTAGTTTTTTGGCAGAATATTTCCATGTAACCCAAGCAGCCCTTGAACTCAGCCTCCCTGCCTCTGCTTTCCAAAAACATGTATGTGTCACTGCACCTTGTTTATTTCCATTCTTCTAAATCTAGGCATTAAACAATGACTATTTTATGTGTTTATTTTCTGATGTATATGTGTGTACCTTTGTGGAGGCCAGAGGAGGGTGCCAGATTTCTCGTTTTATTATTCTTTGCCTTATTCCTTTAAAACAGGGCCTCTCGCTGAACCTAGAGCCAGGCTGGTGACCTATAAGTCACAAGCAATCCTCCTGTCTCTGCACCACAGCCTTGGGGTTACAGGAGTGCATGGCCACATCCAGACCTTTGAGCAGGTGCTGGGATCTGAACTACGCACAGAGCCGTTTCTCCAACCCCCTTAGCAAGGCTTTTGAAATTTTGAGATTTTGTTGTGGTTGTTGTTGTTTTGGGTTGTCATGAACTCTCTAGGTAGCTACAGATGACCTTGAATTCCTAATCCTCCTGAGTCCAGCACACAAATGCTGGACTCATAGGTGTGTGCCACCTGACTTGGCTGCACCCAGGGCTTTGTGTATGCTCCACTATTCCTTTAGGGCAGGGTCTCTTCCTGAACCCAGGGCCAGTGATCGCTTGACTAGGCTAGAAGTCATCAAGCTCCCAATTACCCTCCTGCCTCTGCCACCCTTAGAACCAAAATTCTAGGAGAGCACAGGACTCCGATTTGTTCAGAACGGGGCTAGGATCTGACCTCTAGTCCCCCAGATGGTGCAGTAAGTGCTTTTAACTGCTGAGCCATCTCTCCAGCTTCTCTCCTTTTAAGAGAGAGTCTTGCTATGTAGCCTAGACTAACCTTGAAGCTCAGACTGGACTCTTGAGTCTGCAGACCCCTGTGTGTTGGGATTAGAGGCATGAGCAACTATACTCAATTATTTCCTCTCTTGTCTGGTCACCTGAATTGTTCTAAGCAGGCTGTGCCATCAGTGATTATGATTTCTCACTGTGTTTTACATTTGCTCCAGGGTAATGTTCCTTGAGGCTTGGTGGCAGTGAAGACATGAATTCTTACTTTACCTTAAAAAAAAAAAAAAAAGAAAGCCAGGCATGGAGGCACATCGTTGTAATT
Source organism: Alexandromys fortis (assembly GCF_014885135.2). Classification (NCBI taxonomy): domain Eukaryota; kingdom Metazoa; phylum Chordata; class Mammalia; order Rodentia; family Cricetidae; genus Alexandromys; species Alexandromys fortis. The sequence continues at coordinate 20,846,311 of NW_026067920.1, forward strand.
AATCCTAGTCTTTAGGAGGCAGAGCTCGATCTATTTAGGTTATATAGTGAGAGTTTTTTTTTTCAACAAAAACAAACAAAACCGACAACAACAAAACCCACATTATTTCATTTATACTCATTAATGAGAACTTAGCCAAATGACCACACCCAGCTGCAAGAGATAGAATCTTTATTTGGCACTGTGAAATATTGGGGCTGATGTCACTACGGAAGCATGGAAAAGGCTCTGGGGCTGTAGCTCACTTGGCGGAGTGCTGACTTAGCATGCACAGGGCCCTGGGTTCAGTCCCTGACTTGGTGGTGATTGACTGTAATCCCAGAAGTTCAGAGATGGGGGAATGGGAGTGTGGAGGAGAGAATATCAGGGTTATCCTCAGCTGCACAGGCAGTTGGAGGTGAGGCCAGCCTTGTTTATATGAGACCATGTCAAAAATGAATAAATCAATCAATAAATCAAAGAAAAAGCACCCGAGAATCATGGTAGATCCATGCTCCTTGTTGAAAAACTTCCATCGACATCCGCGGAATTAACGCATTTTTCATCCTGACGTTCCTGCCTGTCAACATTGGGCTTCATCTGGCCCTCTTGCCTTGTGCCTCTGGACACGTGTTGTGGGCCCTGCATCATAAAAGTCCCTGTTTTTAGAAGCCTGGTAGCTCTTGTATCTCTTTGAAGAACTCTATTAGAAAGTTTCTTTGGACCATGTTCAATGGCAGTACTCGGAAAACTGGATATCCGTATGCAGTGACTAGAATTAGACACCCCCACACACACTGCATAAATCTATCAAAATGAACTAAGGCTTTAAATGTAAAATCTGAAATTGTAAAACTGCCAGAAGAGAGTTGGAAAGATCATTGATATCTTTCTGGAAAATGTCTTTTTTTTTTTAATATGCTCTCCAAATCACAGGCAAAACAATAACAAAATCTGACCATTAAATTACTTCAAACCACAAAAACTACACTGCAAAGGAGACTACCAACAAAGCCAAGAAGCCACCTCTAAAATGGGAGGATGTGTTCTGTCTAGCTTTCTGTCTACTCGACAGAGTCCTTTGGGAATAAGAAGGAACTTCAACTGAGTGAATGTGCCACTTTCCTGACCGGTGGGCAAGCCTGTGCTTTATTTCCTTGATTCAGGTTGGTGTGAGATGGCCCAGGCCATACCACTCTGGACAGGTGATCCTGGGGTGTATAAGAAAGCAGGCTGAGCAAGCCGTGAGGAGCTAGCCCAGAAACAGCACTCTTTCAGCTCCTGCCTTGATGTAGGTGGGTCTTCTTTCTATGTGTTGCTTTCATTGGTTAATTAATAAAGAAACTGCTTGGCCTGATAGGTCAAAACATAGGTGGGTGGAGTAGACAGAACAGAATGCTGGGAAGAAGGGAAGTGAGTCAGACGCCATAGCTCTCCTCTCCGAGATGGATGCAGGTTAGAATCTTCATGGTAAGCCACCACCTCGTGGTGCTACACACATTAATAGAAATGGGTTAATCAAGAAGTGAGAATTAGCCAATAAGAGGCTGAAACTAATGGGCCAGGCAGTGTTTAAATGAATACAGTTTCCATGTAATTATTCTGGGGCTAAGTTAGCCATGTGGGAGCCAGATGGGACAAAAAGCAGGCCTGCTCACCTCATCACTACACCACCTCCAGGTTCCCACCTTGAGTTCCTGCCTTGATTTCCCTTGGTGATGGAGTGTATGTAGCCTGAAAGTTCTAAGTAAGTCCTTCCCTCCCCAAAGCGTTTTATCACAGCAATAGGAAGCAAATTAAGACTGATATACTGGAGAACTACTTGATAAGGGGTTAACTCCCAAAGATGTAAGAAATTAAAAGAACTTAATAATAAGAAAACCGAATAACCTGACTGGAAAATGGGGTGGGAGTTGAAGCGATGTTTCTCAAAGGCACGAATGGCCGTTACCAATCTCCAGGGAAAACGTTATAGCCATGGTAAGATTCTACATCTGTAGGAGGAGCTGTTGTTGAACCAGGTATGGCAGGTCCACGCCTGAAACCCCAGGCCTAGTTCTTGGAAAGTTGAGGCAGGAAGCTTCAGAGTTTAAGGTCAGCCTGGGCTACCTAGAAAGATCTTGAGTAAGAGAGAGAATGGCTATTACAAAAACTGTTGAAATAGGAGCGGCGGGGCTGCGACCCCAACACCCCGGCCGCTTGGCTAGCTCATGCCCGAAATAACAACACACAAACTGTATTCATTTAAGAACTGCTTGGCTCATGAACTCTAGCCCTTACAGGCTAATTAATTCTCGCACCTGGACTAGCCCATTTCTAATGATGTGTGTAAGAACCCCAAGGTGCGCTTACCGGGAAGAGTCTAGCCTCCGTCCATCCTGGTGTCTCTGCTCCAGAGAGCAGAGTTGTTGAGTCTCTCCGGGAGAGCTGAGCTTGGCGTCTCTGCTCCCGAGCTGTCGGCTCTCTCTGGGAGCAGAGCAGAGTCTGACCTCACTTCCTCTTCGGCCCAGCATCCTATTCTGTTTATTCCACCCACCTATGTTCTAAGCTATGAGGCCAAGCAGTTGGTTTATTATAATTAACTAATTACCTTCCTCCATCAAAAAACAAACAAACAAACAAACAACAATAAGAAAAACCCTGAAAACCCAGTACTGATGAGGATGTGTGGGTAGGGAACCTTGGGCTTAGTTGGTGTGTGTGTAAATTAGTATGGCGTTATAGAAAACAGTATGGCGGGCCCTTAAAAATTTAAAAGCCATTTGATCTATAAATTCCAGGTATAGTCAAAGCAGGTAAACTCAGCATGCTGAGTTCATTTATTAATATTAACTGGCACTTAATATTTTACATTTATTTATTTGTGTATGGACACTTGGGTGCTATGGCACTTCCTGTGGATAACAAACAGCAACTCATAGAAGTCTGTTCTCTCCTCACGAGTATTTAGGGATGGAGTTCAGCTTGTCAGTGGCAGGTGCCTTTGCTCACTGAGCCATCTCACCAGGCCAACATCTGTGATCCTACTCACAACACCCAAGAGACAGAAGCAAATTAAGTGTTCATCTGTGGATGAATAGATAGATAAGGGGACCATTTCAAATGCTGAATCTGATGCAACCTAAATTTTATGAACCTGAAGGACACTATGCTAAGTGAAATAGGAAAAACAGACAAATATTGTGATCTCACTCGTACGTGCAGGTTTATGTGTGTGTGTGTGTGTGTGTGTGTGTGTGTGTGTGTGTGATTCAGAGGCTGTAAATTTGGCCAGAATGGAGGAAAAGGCAGGCTGAAGCCAAAGCAGAAACCTCATCCCTAGTTTTAGGAAACAGCTGAAGTGTGTTAGCCGATGCCTTCTTCTTCGAGAAACTCGATAAGGCAGAAGCATTGTAGAAGATGAGCTAACCAAATAGGATGTAATTAGTCTGGTGTCTAGGATTTGTGGGAGAATTTTTGAATGTAGAGATTTCATTCAATGATACAAGGAGATGTCTATGGAGTCATGGAGAGCAAAAGACTCTGTGAGGCCCCTAGAGCTGGGGTTAGGGGAGTAAAAGCTGAGATGGCTCATGCCTGAAATCCCAGCATTCCAGAGTCTGAGGCAGGAGGATCACTGAATGTTCAACATCAGCCTGGACTAGATACTAAATTCAAGGCTAGCTGGATTTACACAGTTAAGTCCCAATATTGCCCGGTCTACAGAACAACCTTGTCTCAAAACAACCACAAACCAAGTCCAAATCAAGAACAACAGAGCTTACTCCCTCCATCTGTAAAAGAAGATAAGACTTACTTGTCTGGAGCCAGTCATAGTGGCCTGGATCTGTGAGTCCAGGTCTTGCTAACTATGACAAAGAACTCTGGGTCTGAGGGCAGCCTGAATATGGAGAACTCCAGACTTGCCTGACCTACAGAGGAAGACCTTGCCTCAATTTCCCACCTTCAGGGGTGGTTGTGAAGGGCTTGAATGGTTGGCGAAAATGCATATTCTGAGGCTAGACTAGAGATGGGGACCCTTGACCTCAACAGATGAGCCTTTCCTCCTTCCTCCTGCCATTATTTAATTAAGGTGTGTTTACAAGGGTGCCAAGTGGACAGATTAGAATTAAAGCAAAGCCCCAAATCTTATTTGGGGTTGTTCAAAAGTCTGTTAACAAAGTCTGTTCAAAGTCTGCTCTTCTTTCTAAGTGCAAGGAAGTAGAAAAGAAGTGAATTCCACTGAAAGCGAATCACAGATTTTACTAGAATTTGGCGCAATAACTCACTGAAGTAGATTAAGGTCTACCGGGAGAGATATACGTGGATACCTTTAACCGGTACAAGGAGAACCCAGTGGTCCCCAGCTTGGCTGTTGCAGAAAGGATTTGAAATGATAACAAATTACAGATTCTGAATGCTACACATGAAGGAAGCCAGGACTGGTGCTTCATACCTGTATTCCCGATGCTTGGGAGGTGGAGGCAGGAGAATCAGGAGTGCAGGGCTAGCCTTAGCTACACTGCAAGCCTGAGGCCAACCTAGGATATATGAGATCCTGTTTAAAACAAAACAAAACAAAACAAAACACAATATCAATATTTGTGTAATTCTGGAGCAGGACCCAACCATCTGTACATACATTTTCTTCTTTCCTTCGGGCTGGAGAAATGACTCAGCAGTTAAGAGCCCTGGCTGTTTACCTTATCCTGTTTGGCTGAGACTTGGCGTGACTAGGGACATGGGCGGGGTGAAAGAACAAACAAAAGCTGAAATCAGGTGGGCTGTACGCACTGGGATGGAGCTGCACCAACCACGCAGCGGCCTAGAACCTCAGCTTGTTTCCTGTGTGCAGTGCAGAGAGGAGTTAGCTAGGCTAGGGTAGGAGGTCTCTCTGGGCAGCTGTCTTCAGGCTGTAAATACCAAGGAGGAGGAAGCTACAATCACTTGCCTTTTCATACTGGCCAGTTGTTCATAAATGATTATACTTATACACATATATACACAGAGCATCCATAAACATAAAATCAGTAAGTAAATTTAAATTGAAATTTTTCTTTATTTTTGAGAATTTCATCCCTCATATTCATATATATGTGTGTATATATATGGGAATATCCTCCAGCTTCTCCCATATATCCCCAACCCATCCCACAATGAACTTCATGTCTTTCTCTTTAAATACTCATTAAATCTAGCTAATGCTGCCTATAAATGCACAGGTATGAGAGCATCCACCAGAGCGTGGAATTGCTATCATCGGCCCTACTCATTACAGAGAATGATTCTCTTTCCACAGAAACTAACAGCTGCCCATAGCTGCTCAGTATGGGCGGGGCCCAGAGACTGTCTATCCCGGTTTTGCTGGGATTTTGGCTAGCTTGGTCTTGGGCTATCAGTTATGAACGCACAGCGCTGCAGTGGCTTGCCGCTATATGCGCATATTCTTTCAGGTAATAAATGAAAGCGATGTAGCAACCAGATGCAGTGAAGTGTAGGTTGAAAGGGAACTGAAGCATAGTCATGACCCAACCGGGAAACATTTTATGGACTAGGCGTGGAATTCAAACGTTTTATGGACTAGGCGTGGATTTCAAAGATTTTATGGACTAGGTGAGGGTTTTGGGTGTGACGTCAGTGCTCTGGGTAGTGGAACCGTGGCCTCGTTCGTGAGAGGGTAGAGAAGTCTTTGGGGGTGAAGTTCACGGCATCTGCACACGGGTCCCAGATGTGGCATGTGCAGAGAGGTGGGTGGAAGGGGCAAGGTGTTAAAATTCATGAAACTGGCTGACAAGTGTGTTGGTGGCCACTGCTTTATTCTGGAAACTCATTTATATTAAAAAATGCTCAAGCTTAAAAAACAGTTGCTTATAAGAATGAACAAAGGACGCAGCCTGGGCCTCAGCCTCGATCGTGTGGTACTACAGGGGTGGGTAGCCTTAGCAGAGAGACACAAATGACAATCATAGAGAGGTCACTGTGACCTGTGACTGGGCTCCTCCACCCACTTTCTGGTATGCTAGCTATGAAAGTTGAGGCTGTACACAGGCACAGGTGGGTTCAGGTAGGGTAATTCTTGGCCACCAACCCGGAACATAGCAGATGTCCCCTCCACTTTAAATAAAGAATGTTGGCCTAAAAATAAGCGACGTTATTACAGGAATAACTGAATCTATTTGAATTTATTTTCAAAACAAGCATGTCCTAAATTTTGTGTGAAATGGGTTTGAAGAGTCAAGAAATAATTTTGATGTACCAATGAAATATAGATTCTTTATTGTCTGTAACATACCTAATCTTTGTCACAGACAGACAGGGTCCTGGGTCACTCACTGTACAGAGCTAAAAATGTCTTTAACTCATGAGTGGCCATGATGAAAATCCTTCCTGGTTTAAGTTGCCTGTGATTCAGAGTCTTTCTGTAATTTCAGACTCTATGAAGAAAAGAGTGGATGATGATCTGATATGAAAAGTTGTGAGTGGTTGGCTAAGTCCAGTTTTGAATCTGGTCCAAGCCATGGAATTTTCTCCAACCAATGGGTCGAGCTCACCTGAGGGAGGCAGAAGTCTCCAGTGGGTTTCTACATGGCCTATAACTTGCCTTTTACATTGCCATGAGAACAGGCTTGGGCTCACCCACTCACACAGAACACACACGAGTCCTCCCGGTCATTATAGTGTGGGTTCTCCCAGGACAGGTGTCAATCAGGCCACCCCAGATGGGACAAGCATGGCTGAGATCCCCCCACCACACCCATGACCTGTGGAACGTCTGAGGTGGTGCCTATCCGGTGGAAGCAGGGTCCTACGAGCAGGCTTGTGAAGCTTCCTCCTGCTGCTGGTTTTGCCCTTGCTTTCCATCTCTCTGTGTGCTGTGATTTGAACAGCCTCCGCCACACTATCCCGCCTCTGGGAACTGATCTGAGCTACCTTACCATGCCTCCCCAAAGTGATGGAGCAAAAAATTCTGAAACTCTTAGTCAAGATAAATCTTCCCCAGGGTTGGAGAGATGGCTCTGCAGTGAAGAGTGAAGAGCGCTTGTTGCTCTTTCAGAGGACCTGATTTGCTCCCCAAGACCCATATTGGGCAGCTCACATTGGCTTCCAAATCTGGCTCTATGGGATTTGATGTTCTCTTCTGGCCTCTGGGGGCACCTGTACACATGACATATATACTTATGTATACACACACATGCACACATGGAAGCTGGAAGCCTGAAACTTACTGCACAGCCTGCAGACAGCTCAGCATGCTGGGGCGTGTCCTTTCCAGGGGGTTCAGTTATTCTGAGCCTCTTGTCTCTGCAGTCCTTTTTGCTTACATGTGGTTGGGGAGGGAGGAGCCTAGTGAATGTGGTCAGTTTCAGGGACTTCCTGAAATCATTGAGTTGTTTCCTTCTTAATCTTAATGAGCTTCCCCGAAGGGCAGAATGCATCCCCTCCCCTTTATCACTCTGTGTCTTCAACTTCCCTCCAACCGGGAAGGTTTTCATCTTAGAGGATGCTGCTGTTCAACAGACTGGCACCTGTCTGTCTACTCGCAATACAATCACCATGTCTCAGAAGGGCAGTTCTGCCTCCAGGAGCATTTTGGAAATGTCTGCAGTCAGAGATATATGTAGAGGACTTTAAAGATTGGTTAAGAATTTTGGATTTCACTGTGACTGACATAGAGAGCCATTTGAGAGTTTTGAGTATTCTTGACTGATCTTAGGGAGCTCTGTGGTTATGGAAGGGAAAGGAGCCTGGGGTCAGGGAGATAAGAGACGGTGATGCACTATTCACCTCTGAACATATATGTAAGATAGAGCCACAAGGACTTGCTAAAGGATGCAAGAAGTCTAGGGATAAGGAAGACTGATTGGAGCATGGGCCCTTGGAGAGAGGGAAACGATATTTAGCGGATACAGGGAGGTCGAGTTGCACAGGGATTTCTGGAGGGTGGGAAGGGAGAGTAGAAATTGAGCCAAGAGTTTATTAGTCCTGAAATGGCTATCTACTCATCTGGCTGAAGATGCTGAGCTAGCATTTGAAGTCTTTCTAGAGGCAGGAAGAAGGTCTTTCCCGGCGTCTCACTGAACTATTCCTCATGGTAGGGTTCTGAGCCATGTTGGTTCCCCTCTGTGATGCCGACTGAGGGGCTTTAGTATCGGAACTGTTGCTACGGCAAGAGAAAGAGGTGAAGTCTCACACTAGCAATGAAATACATTTCTTAGCCAAAGTCAGTCATGTGGTCACGATGAATCTTTAAGAGGATGAGGAAGGGCTGTTGATGTTTGGGAAAGGAGGACCAGAAATATGGGTAAATAACACTAGCACCTGCTGGATATGGAGATATAGGACAGACTCACCGGCACACAGGATTTAAAGCTGTGGGACTGGCCGAGGTGACCAGGAAGTATAGAGACATAGGAAGTTCAAAGACAGAACCCTAGGGAACCTCAATATCTAGAGCTCATGAATTCAGTTGATATGATAACCTTTAAACAATCGCTCTGTTCCCTTTGGCTACGCAAACAATCCTAACTCTAGGATGAAGCAATAAGACAAAAACCTTGATAAGCTATGTAGATATAACATTTTAATCTTCGTGTTACTCATAAGGATCTCTCTCTCTGTTATGTGGTACCTACACACACATGTGCATAGGTATGTGCTTCTGTGTGTATGTGCAGAAGTCAGAGAGGGGATATTGGGTAGCCTCTCTTACTCTCCATCTTGTTACTCTGAGGCGGGATTTCTCTTTGAACCCAGAGTTCGTGTTTTTTGGCTAAACTGGCAGCTGGCAAGCCTATGAGCCCTTCTGTCTTTGTTCTCCACAGCACTGGGGTTTGTGAAAGATCATTATCCCCTTGTTATGTGGATTCTGAGATCTGAACCCAGGTCCAAATAGTTCCTCAGTAAGTGCTCTAAAGCACTGAGTCATGTTTCCAGCCCCTAGTTGTTGTTTTTTAAATTGAGGCTTTATATTATTAAGATAACCTGGTTTACTTATAAAATGTGTAAATCAACTTTCCTAGAATCATGAAGTTTCACACACTAGATTTCTAGGTCTGCTTTGGATGTCTGAAGTTCTTTCAGATAATTCAGTAATGTTATATTTGTTATAATTCGTTATAATTCGGTAATGTTATGTATTCAAATGTATGTGATTTGAAATCTCTAAAGGAATTTAATCAGACTTGTGAAGTGTTGACTATTTTAGGTGCAAAATCTGTCAAATGTCGAAGCTTATTAAGTATAAACTAAAATTAACGTGGAAATGTGTTTTATGTTAGCACAAGACATTGCTAGGTCTATAAATAAATAATGCTGCCGGCTGAACTTCAAGGCTTTTAAAAGCACTAACTAGTATCAAGCATTCTTTCCCATGGAGTATTCCCACCCAGTGAGAAGCTCACCCGGTACCCGCAACATCAGAAGAGCAACAAGCCAACCTATGGGGATGCAGGACCCCTTGGGCACTTGCTACCCTACCTCTGAGGTGCTGTTCAACATCGCTTTGTTGTTAGTCACTGTTCTGTCTGTCTCCTGATGGGTGGAGGGCTTTTTCTGATGGATTGAGACTGAACTAATTAAGCATTTTGAATATTACTGGCATGTCCCATGCCGTGTCCTCTACCTTCAAATCCCCATGCATTTGAGGTCATTATTATCCTTGCCAGAGAGGCCTTCTTTTGATAGTGCTCTTCCAATAGCCTTGGGTCTGCTCCTGTTCAGGAACTACTGAGTCCCCCATCTTTTTGGGAATAAGGGAGTCAATGGTAAGTCCTTTTTCTGGGACCCTGTGACATCCAGCTTCCAGTTCTTAGCACTTTGCAAAGCTGTTGGGAACACTGTTAGCACTATTAATGACCTGAGGTGATTGGGCAGTGTAGCAGGATTATATAATGGCTTCCTGTCCCGCCCTCTATACGGATACCGTGGTGATCACGGCAGTGTGTGTAGCTAGAGGGTGTGGTGTTTATTGGCCAGTGGAGATGCAGCGTGGCTGGGTTTGAATGGGGCAGCAGTGTGGAATGAGGAGGGAGAGGTGCTCTACCCTTTGCGTCACACCTGTGTGCTGTGATCTTCGGCTCATTTAATCATTGGGTGTCTTGTTTCATCTACAAACTATAGCTAACAGATCCATGGTATTGTTGAGGATCAAATGAGGCAGGCACATAAACTAATCACCATGCTTTTTTTCCTTTTATGAACTAAGGTCTTGCTGTGGTCTGGGTGGGTAGCTACAGGATCCTAGATAGCCTACTTGAACATGATAAAATGCTTAGTAAGTATTAAATAATTCTATTCTTTTATTATTATTTTCTGTCATCTATTTGAGTTACTTCAATTTGCCTAGTATGCCAGTATAAAGGGGGTGGGGGAACCCATATCCGGATTCTTCTATTCAAGGAAAAATCATTTGAATTCTGGTTCATAATTCACTTGAATAAGGCAAGGAAGAATCCAAGAAAGCCTTACTGTGTGATGGGGAAATTTTCAGATCTAATTCCTCGCTTTCTTTTTCTAATTCCTTGTGTTTTAGCCGAGTCTTTCTGAACTCTCACAGCCCTGATGAATGCTGGGGATGAATCACCAGGCACAGGCAGGCCCTTGCAAGAGACAGGAGCTCAAAACTCAAGCTTCACCATGGAAGGTCACTGCTGTTCATTGGGAAGAGGTTTGGGCGTTTAGCTTTGTTGGCAGCTGGTCTTGGTCCTTGGCAAGCATCTCTTGTGAGTTTGGCATGAGGCAGAAGTAGGCAGGTTCTCTGGATTCCTCTCTCTACATCCTCCTCTCATGCCCGTAGCCAGCACGAAGGTCGCAAGTCTTTTAAGCCACTTGCGTGTTTAGACTTCCCAAGTCATGCTGACTAAGCTACTATTAAAACCCCGGGCCACACCCAGTCCCCCCCCCCCCTGATCCTGGACATGAAAAACACAGGGAAGTCATTTGTCAGTGTGTACAAAGCAATCCATCTGCATAGGAGGCAAAGTCAGCATCAATATTGTTGAGTCATGGTGATAGTGTGTATCCTTAGCCTAATATGCTGAGAATGGTCCCCTCTTTAAACCCACGACTCCTGTCTCATCATTAATCAAACAGCAGACATATCCCAAATGAGGGGATGCAAAATGCAAAATCAGTGCCCAAAGACATAAAAAATTATGGAAAATCTGAGAAATTGTCGTAGCCAAGGGGGGGGGGCTTCAGGAGATGTACTGAGCAAATGCATAGGGTGGGATCCCAAACTGGACCCTGGAGCCGGAAGGAGCATTGAGTCTAATCAAAGGATGTGCAAATCCAGCATGGGATACAGTCGCTGCGGGCTCGTCAACTGTGAAAAGGAGATCATACTGACACGAGATGTTGATGACAGGGAAGTGGCTGTGGGAGTTTGGGGATTCTTTGTACTATTTTGGCAATTTTTAAATGCATCCAAAAACATCCTAACATTGAAATACTTGTTTTCAAAACTCTGTGCTGGAGAAATTGACAGTGCCGCACCTTGGCCTGTTGACTGTGGTTGTCACTGGGAACAGGACGGAGGTGAGGGTTGAGAGCCCCTCATGGGTGTCAGACAGAGTGAAGAGACAAGAGAGGAGGAGATAGGCAGGCTCTGTCCTGCAGAGAAAACTGGGCATGCTTTTACTATAGCTGGCTTTCTTTCAATGCACATGACCTACTTTCATAATCTGATTTTTTATGAATTAAAACAACATACGAGATCTGGATGTAGCCATGGATCCCTGTAATCCCAGCACTTGCAATGTGGAGGCAGGAAGATCAGAAGTTCAAGGCCACTCTGGGTCATGGGAGACCATGTCTTTAAACAAAGCAAAATAAGACTAACCCAAAAAGTAACTTCAAGGTGGTTGGTTTTCTTTTTACTACTCTTTTAGAGTAAATATTTTCACTTAATTTTAGAGTACAAACTGTATTTTAGTTTTGAACCTATTGCTTTCTACTTAGACTGCTAATTTTCACATCCGAATTCCAAGTGAATAAATCGAAGCACACTAACCTCTTACTAGATAACTCTTCCCACAATATGACCCAGGCTGGCTACAAACTCAAGATCCTCTTGCCCATGCTTCTGAATGTGGCACTCTGAGCTAGATGGGCCATCACATCTGATTTCATAGTATTTAGTTTAGTTTTGTTTTAAACGGCACATGGTCTGACATAGAAGGGCTTCTTGGAAAGCTGTGTGTATGCGTGCACACATACACACGTGTCTTGCGACACTGAGATTGAACACAGGCACTCACACATGGGAGACAAGTCACTCTACCACCGTGCTTTCCCCAGCCTGGAGTAGATTCTTTCCCTTGGTACAGACTCGGGCACCTTCGGCAGTCACAGCCTTTACTCGTTTTATCAATGCTGGTCCACTTCTTGCATGAAATTGGTTCCCTTTGCCTGCATTCAATTCTAAATGATTTCATTTCTTAATTAATTTATTTTTAATGTGTATGTGTGTTTTACCTGTATGTTACAGTGTATGTGCCCCACATAAATGCGATGCCTGAAGAGGCCAGAGAGGGCATCAGCTCCCCCTGGAAACTGGAATTATAGTCAGTTGTGAGCCCCACGTGGGTGCTGGGAATTGAACCCAAGTCTTCTGCAAGTGCAGCCAGGACTCTCAATCTCTGAGCTATCTCAGCCACTAAATTATTTTATTTTTAAAATAAATAAAAAGATATGGCCTGTTACTTATAAAAATACGACAAGCTTGTTATAAAGATATAAAAAGCATTGCCAATATTTTTATTTTAACTTGCAAAGGTCCACCCACACAGAAAACAATGACCTTATTTATCTTCTTGTATTTCATCAATTCATGTGTATATGTATAATATATAAAAAGCACACATAAAGATTATCAGCCGTCGACATAACCTTCCCTCCCTCCCTGTCTCTTAAAACCCAGGCCTTCGTGCATGGGTTCTACCACTGAGCTGTAATCCCAGCTCTGCCCATGGACATCTGAAAACACATTTTGTTAGGAAACTCCTCTTTTGTACCACAGGTCGGCTTAAGAAACAGCAGATGAGGCAACTTGGCCAATAAGAGGCTTAAAAATAAGTTCACTGGTAACTTCTGGGAAATCCTCCTCATCCCATGAGGAAGAAGCAGTTGCTGGTCCTCCGCTGGATGCTGCTTGATCTGAACCACCTCGTGTTTATATGGGAAACCTCTCCGACTTGTTGAATACAGACTTCTTGTAAGGATGTGGTTGAAGATGGTTCATGTTGATAAAATGTGGTCTTCTTAATTCTGCAACTAAGAACATCTTGGTGTGTGTGTGTGTGTGTGTGTGTGTGTGTGTGCGCGCGCGCGCGCGCGCGCGTGATCAGTCTTTAAAGAGTCTAATCTCATTGCCTAGGTCGATTGCTTTGTTGAATGGCGCTTTCCAGTTCTTAAAACTGAGCGCTCTGGGTGTTTAATAGACTAGGTTATAACCTGGGTCCTGGCTGCTCTAACAAGCGAGGCTTGCAAACCTACAGCAATCTGCCAGCTAAAGTGGCAACGATAGAAAGAAACGGAGAAGGGAGACCTTCCAATGCAGCCTCATTGGGAAGGGGGACAAACAAAGAGGCCCAGTGACCCCACCACTATGGGAAGGTTCCATGAACATAAGCTGTATCCTGTTGAGTGTGAGAGAGGTGTGTGTAACTAAGTAGTCCGGATCACAATGGGCTCCTGCCCTTCACTGACCCTTAAGTGTCTCAGCACTGGTCTGTCTCTTCAGCAAGATTGTCCGATAAGTTGTCTTTACTGTGAAATCTCTGGTTCTTTCTCTGGCTGCCCCCAGGCTTCAGCCTTTCCCTCCCCCAGAATGAGGGAATTTTAATTATTTGAGAACCATTGTTTTGAATCTCTGCTAGCACAAGTGTCTTATTTAAAATACCTTTTCTCCTGTCATAGCGGTTATATAACCCTTTGTCTTTAGAGATCCCACACTTCTGCAGTTATCTTTCCACATTGATACATAAGTGCTTATACTTTGCTAATTTGCAATAATAATTGCTCTGGGTAACTCATCTCGCTAGTACACATTTAAATTTTTAAATTATTGTTACATGTGCACGCAAGCGTGTATGGTGTGTGTGTGAGTGTGGGTGCAGGTGCCGTGGTTCACACATGCAGGTCTGAGACAAGTTTGTGGAGATTTTTTTCTTCCATCTTCATGTGTGGGCAGGGACTGCGCTCAGGTCTCCAGTATTACACAGCCCTTTTCCTGCTGAGCCCTCTCACCCGTCCTCTCTAACACACATTTAATCCATCCGGTCTATTCTTTCTGACAGTTCTATCACCCCTGTTGGTTTTAGAAGAAGAGTTTTGTAAGCATTCACTTCTCAAATCTCTTTTTCTCTTTGCTTGCAAGATTTTATAATATAGTAATTGTCAAGTCAACAAATCCATAGATGAAAGACACCAAGATTCCTTAGGGAAGAAAGGAACTTTGTGTCAAGTGTGACGGCCCAAGGTCAGTCCTTGGAACCCCCCTGATGGAAGGGGAGCACCATCTCCCAGAAGTTGTCCTCTGTCCTCACACATGGTCAGTGGGATGTGTGCTGTCACGCGTATGTCCACACACAACAATAATATGAAATATTTGACAATTTAAATCTTTAATTTGCCTTGTTTCTGTCCTATCTGCCCCCCTCCCCCACATCTGAGACCTTTCCTGTCCCACCCAGAATTTGCCATTATCCCACAAAAGGACTCGGTCCCTCCATATCACTCCAAACAATGTTTCTAGACTTTCAAAGTTGAAATGAATTTGTGGGAATTTGGATTTTCCCTCACTTTGAAGCTTACGGCAGAAAATGATAGAGGTTTCTAGGGAGTAATTAAATCAAGAAATGTTCTTCAGCAACAAAGTCTTCAAATTACCTCTGTGGGAACCAGAGGTTGGCAGCTCATCCCTGTAACCTCAGCACCTGGGAGGCTCAGAGAGCAGACTGCTCTGTGTCTGAGGCCAGCCTGGGCTATGCAATGGATCCCAGGCCAGCCTGGACCGCAGACAGAGATCTTGTCTCAAAATAAAATAAAACAAACAAAAATGAACTCAGGAGCCGGGAATGAGTCAGCAGGATACAGGCTCCAGTCACCAGAGCCTTCTCCTGAGTTCCTTAGACTGAACGTAAAAATGAAAAGCGGAAGGAAGGACCTGACAGCTCCTAGGTGTGGAGGAGAAGAAAGCTTACTGCAGATCTACGGGAGAGCAGAACCAGAGGCAGGGACATATGGGGAGTCCAGAGGGGACATGACCAGATGGAGCTGGGCCATGTGAGGAGGGAGAGGAGAGGAACAGGGGGATGAGGTGCAGCAGCAAAGAGGGCAAAGGTACCAAAGGGCAGGTAACCAAAAATGTCTGGATCATGTAGGGAGGAGCCTCTGGGGGAAGGGCAGCCAAACCCCTGGCCTGGAAAGCTCAGGAGAGAGGGTGTACGCTAGCCATACCCTGTAACAGGTAGGGACTGAGGGATGCTGGGAGAACCTGGAGGCCGAGTGCCCTTGGATAGGTTAAATAGGCATCTCGGCTGTTGGTCCTGGGTTTGAAACTTAACATACACATCTACACATGGCCCCTGGAAGGAAAGAGAACAAAACCAAGCAGGAGGAAGAAAATGCCAATGAGGATGGGAAGGGCTGTTGACTGGGCAACCAGTGGTGTCCCCTGAGCAGAGGATGGCACCCCGCACTTCATACCTAGGGAAATGGGAGTCGCTCAACAGTCTTTCATATAGTGAATTATGACCTGGGGGGGGGTTACATATAATTACCTGGAGGGGTTTCTGTGGCCTGTTCATTGATTCTCAACAAAACATTAATTAGCGACTGCACCTCTAAAGCTCTGTTTAATTGTCTTGTTAAGCCTCTCTCTCTTCAAATCAACTTGGATTTTCAAATATGGAGAATTTAGTGGGTGGCTTCTTGCCCTCAGTCACCCTCTGTGTTCTTCCAGGGCAGGAGCTGATGCAGAGGCCATGGAGGAGTGCTGCTTATTGGTTTGCTCTCTGGTTTCTTATACACCCCAGAAACACCTGCCTAAGGATGGCACCACCCACGATGTGTAGTGTGGAGCAGCGGGCTGGGTTCCTGCCGCCTGGCTCCCACACAGCTAGCTTTGTGCCCGGAAATAATTACACGGAAACTGTATTCTTTTAAACACTGCTTGGCCCATTAGCTCTAGCCTCTTACTGGCTAACTCTCACATCTTGATTAACCCATATCTAATAATCTGTGTAGCACCACGAGATGGTAGCTTACCAGTAAGATTGTAACTTGCATCCATCTTGGAGAGGAGTGCTATGGTGAATGCCTGACTCTGCTTCTTTCTCCCAGCATTCTGTTCTGTCTACTCCGCCTACCTAATTTTCTGTCCTATCAAGGCCAAGGCAGTTTCTTTATTAACCAATGAAAGTAACACATAGACAAATGACCCTCCTCCATCAGTTAATGGTGAGGCTGTTGACATTGTCTCGTAGAAGGGTTAGCAGAGTCAGAGGTCCTCATCTGGGGTTCTAGTCGCTTCTTTCTCTTTCCAGCACAAGATTGATGCGGGTTTTCCTCTCTGTATGCTGTCATTGGTTAATAAAGGATCCGCTTTGGGTCTATAGCAGAGCTATGCACACAGATGACGATGCGGGAGGGCACACGCCTAAACTGAATGCTGGAAGAAAGGAGGCAAAGTCAGGGAGAAGCCCTGTAGCCACCCCCAGGTAAGCCACAGCCTCATGGCGGCGACATACTGATTACTAGAAATGGGTTAAATTAATATGTAAGAGCTAGCAAAGAAGAAGTTAGAACTAATGGGCCAAGCAGTGATTTAATTAATACAGTTTCTGTGTGATTCTGTGTGATTATTTCGGTTCTGGGCGGTCGGGACTAATAAGCAACCTCCTCACACAACACAGGATGCTGGAGGGAGGAGCTAAAGCCAAGAAAGGTTGACAAGGAGGTGAGGACTTTTAAGTGGCCCAGCCAGGCAGCCCTCCTGCAATTGTAAGCAACACCAGGAAGTTCATTGGTCCGACCCTCTGCCAGCACCTTCCTGTCCTGGCTGCATAGCAGTAGAGATCTCGGCTAGTAGGGGGGATGGAGGATGATGCAGATGCCAAGAATAGAGACATGAATGAGCGCAAGGCCGTGTGCGCAGGAAAGGACTTCTCAAACTGCCTCACAGCGAGCTGCAGACCCGCTTCTCTCACAGCCTTCTATAAGCTGTAAGACCACCATGGTCACAGGGGAGAGAAAAATTAGCTTTTTCTTTCCATACTTTGGACAAACTGTAAGTAAATCCTCTCTCTCTCTCTCTCTCTCTCTCTCTCTCTCTCTCTCTCTCCAATCTCTGTTTCCTCATTTCCTTCTGAGGGAAGCAAAGGTGACAGATTATGGTCCCGAGGGCCTGGTAGCAAATGTGATACTTTACGTCACTCTCAGTGAAGCCATACAACTCTCCCACGAGGGTTCTTGGAAGACGGGGCTGATGCAGAATGGGCTGGGAACAGTTCCTGACACTTAGTGAGTACTGCGTAAATATTTGTTATTCTAAGTTTTGGTTCAATTCCAGGATAAGTCATCTGGTTTCCTAACATTTGAGTACCGAATTAAATAAAAATAGCAAGTTAAAGCGTCCAAATGGCAGACCAACATCTTGTTCCTTTAAAGTTCATTCTGAAAGATGGCAGGTGAACACACTTCATGGGAATTCAAACCAATTCATAGACATTTAAAAGAGGAAGGGCGTCCTGTTCTTGGGGAGTTCCAGAACCATTTCCCTCCTCTTTGGATCATTATACTTTTTATGCAGCCCAGGCTGGCCAAGGGCTCACAGTTCTGCCTCAGCCTCCTACGTGCTATAGGCCTGTGCTCTACAGCACAGACAACAGCCACAGAATAGGAAAAGAATGTGATTTCAACCCAACCAAAAACAACATTTAGGAGTCCCAGGTGCATGCTCTGTCACGTCAAACCTTGCCAAACAGAAAGACAAATATCACACTTCAAGAGATTTGGCAGCGTTGTTACCAGGGGTGAAGTCGAACCCAAGAGACTGTGGTTCTGAGATGACACCTGAAATGAAGAGGAATAAGCAGGCTGTCGTGGCAGTGGGGAGCTGGGATCCGTCTCTTGCTTCAACTGTGTTGAGATAGATCCAACCCAGAAACTCCCTCTCTTCCAACCCCCAACGATCCTCCATTCTCTTTTCCAGGGTCAAGCTCCAAGGGCATCTTCTCCAACTGCTTGCTTGCAGAACCAGCAACAAAGCTTTCTGGGTGATAAACTCCTTTCTGCCCACCCACTGTGGCCTGCCAGTTTGTCAGAATGAGTCTCTATAGCTGGAAGCTGCAGTAGGCTGGTCCAGTTTGCATCTGTGGGTTCCTGTACCTTCCTCTCTGGGCCTTTATTCCCAAAGATTGGCCTTCTCTTCCTCCTGTTGGCCAGAGGGTGCCAAAGGTCTTAGGGATGCCGCAGTTCCTCCAGATCACTCCTCTCCAGAGGACAAAGCCCTGGACACCAGGGAAGCCACTGGGGCCCCACAGAAGAGCCAGCAGGAGGCTTTCTTGGATCTTCATGGCCTGGGTGTGGCCCTCACTGACCTCCTGCTGTGACTTCCTGTAGTGCCACTACCCAAGGAAGTGAAATTCCTCAAGGAGATTTATGACCTGCTCATGAGCCTCTTTAGTCTGGTGTGTGTCCAAAGTGACCAAGAATCCTCTCTAAAAGCTCACGTTGGGCCGGAGATGGAGCAAAGTACCGCCTACATGTGTGAGGCCCTGGGCCGGAGAGGGAGTTAATCTCTGCCTACATGTGTGAGGCCCTGGGCCGGAGAGGGATTTAATCTCTGCCTACATGTGTGAGGCCCTGGCCTGGAGAGGGAGCTAAGCATTTGTGTTTGATGGCTTGCACTGTTTAAAAAGGGGTAAGGGGTGACAGGATTGGATAGTGTAGCGATTTAAAGGGACTATCTTCCCCATAGGCTCACATATTTGAACAAGTGGTCCCCAGATGGTGGCATTGTTTGATAATGGAATCTTAGGAGACAGAGCCTTGCTGGAGGAAGCACATCACTGGTGACGGGCTTTGAAGGATTACAGCATTGGCCCGATTTCTCTTCTCTCCTTCTGTTTCCTGTATGCTGCTAAAATGTGATTAGCCAACTTCCTGATCCTGCTGCAATACCATGCTAGCCCCACCATGACGAGCCCTTTCCCTCTGGAGCAATAAGCCAATGTAGACCTTCCCCCCTCTTTACGTTGCTTTTGGCCAGAGTGTTTTATTTATTTATTTATTTATTTTTAATTTGAAAGATTTTGGTTTTGATTTATTTTTCTTTTCTATGTAGGAGTGTTTTGCCTGCATGTGTGTCTATGTACCACATGCATGCAGTGTCTGTGGGTATGAGACGAGGACATTAGATCCCTTGGAATTGGAGTTACAGATGGCTGAGTCGTCAAGTGGGTGCTGAGAGTTGAACCAGGTCCTCTGGAAGAGCGGCCAGTGCCTATAACCGCTAAGCCATCTCACAGCAACTGAAAAGTGATTAGTAACCATAGAATAAAGCATTTCAGATGGAAAGAAAATAGGCAAAACACTTGCAAATAATTCAAATTTCTGTTACGCTTTAGTGTTTTTTTTTTTTTTTTGGTTTTTCGAGACAGGGTTTCTCTGTGGCTTTGGAGCCTGTCCTGGAACTAGCTCTGTAGACCAGGCTGGTCTCGAACTCACAGAGATCCGCCAGCCTCTGCCTCCCGAGTGCTGGGATTAAAGGCGTGCGCCACTGTCGCCCAGCGCTTTAGTGTTTTTAATTTAAAATATATTATTACTACTTGCTTGTTTTGAGACAGGCTCTTATTTATCCCAGGCTGGCCTTGAACTCACTATGTAGCTAGGGCTGGTCTTGAACTCCTGATTTTCTTGCCTCTTCTTCCCACAGGCTGGAATTACAGATGTGCCACATCTGCTTTAGGGCTTTAAGAGGGAAAAGTCTCTTACTGATTTTTGTGTTTTACATTGCGTATCACATCTGCTCTCCAAATGAGAAGGAAATGAGGCACAGCATTGTTGGGCATTTGTAGGTCTGGGTATTGTATGGTTGGTTTTGATGTCAACAAAATTAGAATCACCTATGTAGGGAGCCTACCCTGAAGATCTGTCCTGATGTGGGAAGGCCCACCCCTGTTGTGGGAGAATCTTCACATATCAAAGGACACGGCAAGAGGAAGATCGTCTCCTCCTTTGCTACTAAGTTGACTTGCCCTGCTTCTCCTCCTCTTGCTGCTGTTTCCAGTTCCTTCTATGATTGCAGAATCAGCCTCTCTAGGTTTTCATCACAGACCAAGTACCAGCGGTTCTTCAAGAACCTTCGGTGTCTCAGGTGTCAGATCAGGTCTACTGAAATACCCTGCCTGGTTATGGTTGTAGATGGAGAAACCATGGTTGATGTCTGCCTGGAGACAGCTATTGTGGGGCAACCTCAAGGACCAAGTAACAGCCAGGTTCTCAGCTCTTGAATGAAATTCTGCTGTTGTTGTTATTTTAAAGCTGGTGTGTGTGTGTACATGTATCCATCCCGTGGTTCTGTTCCTCTAGAGAACCCTCACTAAAACTGGCTCTGCCTGCCTCGGAGCAGCAGGTTTGGTCACATCCTTGTTTTAGTCCCAGTGCTCTGGGAAACCTTCCAGATACTTGCAGCTGACCCAGGTAGGCAGAGGCCAAGGTAGCGATAGGGGACTTTTTGCAGGAATACAGAAAAAAAAAAATCTTATTTTGTTGCTTTGATACAAAATTTAACATTGATAATATCAGTAATGCTTGTTTTGGTGGTACATACCTATAATTCCAGCCCTCAGGAGGCTAAGACAGAAATATTACAAGTTCAAAGTCAGCCTGGGCCACAAAGTGAGATACTGTCTCCAAATAATAATAGTAGTAATAATAGCACATTTCTTTGGTAATTGATGTGATTCCTAGTGTTTTGTTAAGTAGACCTTGTCTTTTTATTTAGCAATTCCAGCATGCCAATGGGTTCTGTAGCCAATGCGTTTCTGTATTTCCTAGATATAATTTGGGTGTCAGCCTCCCTAAGAAGTCTCTACCAAACAATCTCTCAAACCTTTTCTTTGGTTGAACCATGGCTATCCATGGAATTGAGGGGATTTGGATAAAGACCTGCTGGACCTAGTTTCTTTTGTTATTCACTTCCCTGACCACAGTCATCATCTCCTGCTGACACCTGGAGAGTCCCCTGGGGCAGCATCCCCTTAGCCATCTTCTGGAAGGACTCACTATCAGAGCCAGTCAGGGTTACCTCTGATGGAGACTCTGTGGTGTACAGGCAGTTCCCACATGACCTAACTTCCCCAGCAATGTTATGCAATGCATACTTTTAAAAATACTGTTGCTGGGGCCTAGAGAGATAGTTCAGTGGTTCAGGTTCTTCCAAAGGACCCAGGTTAGATTCCCAGGGCCCACATGGCAGCTCATAACTGTCTGTAATTCCAGTTCCAGGGGTTCTGATGTCCTCCTCTTCTGGCCTCTGCAGGTACTGCCGCATGTGGTATAGAGATATACATGCAGGAAAAATAGCCAAACCCACAAAGGAAAAGTAATTGAAAATAAATCTAAAATAGTATGGAAAAAAAAAAAAACCGTTTTGCAGGGTCTGGGGATGTGGCTCTGTAAATAGGTCTCTTGCCCTGCAAGCATGAGAGCTGGAGTTCAGATTCCCAGTACCCATGTAAAAGTCAGCCGGACATGAAGATTCCCAGGACAAGCTATCTGTATAGACATGCTGATTCAGTGAGCTCCAGGCTCAGTTAGGGACTCTGCATCAGTATATACAGTAGGAAGCCATCATGGAAAACACCGGTATCAAATTCTGGTCCTCACACATGTGCCCACACATGTGAACAAGTACACACACACACACACACACACACACACAATGCATACATACATAAAATTTGAAAAACAAAACAGTTTGGTGAATGAGAAAAACTGAGCTTTGAAGAGGTTTGTTAGGTCGGTCAGTTCAGACAGTGGAGTCTTGGCTGCAAATGCACACACTTTTTGGCCAGCATCGGAGCTGACCTGAAACTAGTTCATAGAATCAATAAGCTGCAACCTAGGCTAGCCAGTGGAGACTACTGCAACCAGCTTGCAGGAATCCCTCTGCAACACCCCCTCCCTGTCCCCAGTGGCCATAACTGCCACCTGGGGCCTGCTGATCATCACAGGCATGTCGTGAACTTGACTGTTGGCAGTTGGTAGGCACTGAGATGTAAAATCTCAGTTCAGGAGTTGGTGACTCAGCAAATGTCCTCCAGTCTCAGGAATGAAATGACCTTTGGCGACAGCCCAAGTTGTGTGAGAAGCAGGAATCTGGGTGGATGTTTCTGGGTTTGAGTAACATTGACAGGGCCCCACCCCGAGGCCCTTTCCACTGCAGGCTCTCACCCTGGGGGCCATAAGGCTCTTCTCCAAAGACTGACCTGGAGAATGACCTTCCATGACTTGGCAAACTAACTCCTCGGTGTTGTACAGCCTCTTCTCATGAGTCATTGTTTGTGTTTCTTGGGGCTTTGAGGACTTGGGTCTAGCTACAGATCTAGGAAGGAGGGGTAGGACCTTTGGAGGAGCTTTATGTGATCTCCAGACAGTTGGGGGACTAACCTGAGGTGGGGAGGCAACTTCTACTGGTGAGGGTGCCTGGAGTTGTGGGTTTACAGCCCCCTCAGCTCCACTGGAATCTTGCCCATCTTTCCTCACCCCAGGGCCCTAGTCCTTCTGGATCAGTAGTCAAACTTGAACAAAAGAGTTGCTCCACTGTGGCTAACTGGATTGACACTGTTGTCCAGCCCTGGGATCAGCCTTTGTGCTGTTTCCCTGTGGCTGCAGGGGACCAGAGCTGCTACGAGGGTTGTCTTCAGAACTTCCAGGTTCCTAATGTGGACTCTGAGCTGAACACCCCAAGATCATCATTTCACCCCCTGTGTTCCCCAGTCCAGGGAGAAGCAGATCCTCCTTGTTTCCATGAAGATGATTTACAGTAGCAAATGCGTGGTCATCAAACGCCTCGCCTGCTAAAGGCTCTTTATTGCTGGTATCTTTAGTACTGAATCATCTCATCTGGCAGGCCATAAAGTGTCAGAACCTGCTTTGCCTTTGAGAATAGATTTATCCATGCCCGGAAACCAAATCAGGACTGGAAGCCAGCTCTAGGAAAGCCAGAAGCATTGACTAGGGGCTCTAAATTCACTGTAACGGCGCTGCTCTTGGTCTTGGTGGGAGATGGAAGATTCCACACCAGTGTAGACTGTCATCCTTGAGATGCTGGCCCTCAAAAAGCTTTCCTTGGTTATCTGCCTTTTCCAGGACATCACCGGACTCTGGAAAATGGGTCCAAACAAAGTTTGGGGTTCTAGAGGGATTATATTGCTTCAAAGCAAGGGTTTTTTTTCCAAGTCAAAAGTGTTCAGAGGTGGGTGCTAGAATTGCTTTCTGCTCCTTGTTGATTTCTGAAGTCCCAGAGGGCATGTCTGAGTTACCAAAGAAAGGGCCGCAGACTTATCCAGGCACTGAGACTCTCTGGGTGATTGTCTCTAATTTATTATTCAGCTGAGAATAGCCTAGAATTCTTGATCCTCTTGCCTCTGCCTCCGAAGTGCAGGGGCGGTAGGTGTGTAGCATCATGCTAAGCCTGAGCAGTCTGAACACTAACTCATTGGGTAACCCAGGCCTGATGGTGTAGGCTTGTAATTAAAGCTGCTTGTGAGGCTGAGGCAAGATAATCAAAAGTTTAAGGCTTACCTAGGATACAGAATGAATTCAAGGCCAGACAGGGCAACTTAAAGAGGCCGGTTCAAAATAAAAAGCAAAAAAGAGGGCTGGGGTCCAGCTCAGTGGTAGCATGATTGGCCAGCATGCACAAGGACCCGGGTTCAAGCTCCAGAACTTCAAAGCAAAACAAACTCCTGGGGCCAGATAATTCAATTTAAGAGCTTAATTCCTTGAGATATTGACTTATTTTTTTTTTTTTTTACTTTTGTTGCCGATTAGATGTCTCATTAGTTAAGAACTCATAATGCGCAGGACAGCGGTGGTGCACACCTTTAATCCTAGCACTGGAGGCAGAGGCAGGAGGATCTCTGAGTCTGAGGCCATCCAGGTCTAGAAATTGAGTTCCAAGACAGCCAAGGTGGTTACATAGAGAAACTCTGTATCAAAAGAAAAAAAGGAAACTCATATTGCTGTTACAGAGAGAGGACTGAGTTTGGTTCTCAGTATCCACAGCAGGCAGCTCATACGCTCCTGTCATTCCAGTTTCGGTGGCCTCCATGGGCGCCTTCTCTCATGTTCATGCCCACCCCAAACATAGATAATTAAAAATAATAAAGATAAACCTTAATTTTTAACTTCGAGTTCATCACAATTCATTAAATGGAGTAATTTTCAGGCGCTTACCACCAGGGAATTTGATAGTGGCAAGGAGTATCCGCACCGACATCTGAGCCCTCTCTGTTAGAGGGAGTTGGAGTGTCTTCTTGTCTAGTTGTCTGAAGAAACAAGTGGCGGGCTGTGTTAGGCGATGGACCTCTAATGTAGCTGAATGTGATTTTAGATGGGAAATAGAATAAGCTTTGTCCAACCGTGACCTTGAAATGTGGCCAATTGTGTTTCATAAAATCCGTCCCAGAGTGAAGTAAATCAAACACAAAAGGACAGCTGCTGTTGGTTTCATTTTCTGAACTACGTAAAATAGCCGGGCTCAGACAGAAGGTCCGATGGGCTTGCCAGGGCTGGGGGAGGAGAGAGTGGGGAGTTCCTGCTTAATGGCCTGAGTCTGGCTGGAAGGTGGAGTTCTGGATGCTGCTGATATAACACGTGCATGCTTGATGCCACGGAAGTGCACACTTCAAATGGTTAGAATTTGCTGTGCATTCTGGTGCCTGCCTATAATTCCTACCACCTATGATGCTGAAATAGACAAGACCCCAACTCAGAAGCAAACAAAATGGTTACAATAATAAATGTGTGTGTGTGTTTGCACATGTGCACGTATGCATGTGTGCATGTTTGAGGTTTATATTTGGTGTCTCTCTTAGTCATTTTCTACCCTTTTTAAATGTTTATTTTATATGCATAGGTGTTTGGCTGCATGAATGTTTATTTACCTTTTCTGTGCATCGTGTTTATTCAGTGCCTACAGAGGCCAGAAGAAGGTGACAGATACCTTAGAACTGAAGTTATGGACAGCTGTGAGCTGCCATGTGGGTACTGGGAATTGCATGGTCGTCTGGAAGAGCGGTTAGTACTCTTAACCACTGAGCCACCTCTCCGGCCCTGACCCCTTGACCTTGAGTTTGCATTGCTGGTGCTTTCCCAGCTGAGCCATCTCCCCACACTGTTTGTTTTGAGACAAGGTCTCTCTGGTAGCCCTGCCTAGCCTGGCGTTTGCTCTGCAGGGCAGTTGGCCTTCACCTCACAGCAATCCTCCTGCATGTCAAGTGCTGGGGTCACAGGTGTGTGCTACCATTCCTAGCTCACAGTCCAGATAGGAGACTGGAAGAAGGCAGGAGGGAGAGGCCCCAAGCCTTGCTGCTCCCGTCAGAACTGGAGCTTCTGTTTCTGTAGAGGACAGCGGGAGCGAACGATGCTATGAGTCCTGAAACTCAGGCGAAAGGAAGATTCAGATGTGGACTGGCTCTGCCCTTACTGCTATGTGCACCGAGGGACCTCTGAGCTCTGTCCAGGACACACATCAGGAGGCTGGGTAGAGCGCACACACAAGTGGAGGGGGCTGCCCAGCGGCCTGGGGTTAGCCTTCCTGGCTCAGATGCCAGTTGTGAGTGGTACCTAACCAGTGCCAGAGTCAGGGTACGGAGGTGCCAAGGGAGAGGTGCAGAACAGCCCAGGCGAGCCCCAGAACTCAGAACAAAAATAACAGATTGTTGTTTTCTGACACCTCTGGGTTAAATGTTGGTTGACCCAAGGCCCTGTTAGAAAAACCGATTTATTCTACACAGCAGCAACATCTCAGGTCCCAGAGCACAGGCTGCTCCAAACGGACTGAGACTGAGGGGAGCCTGCCTAACCCCTCTCAGGCTGAGGGAGGGAAGGCAGGGAAGAAACAAAATGATTTAGTGTTGTGATGATTCATTAACTCTTGGGGTCACCTATGTCAGGACTTGGGGCAAAGTGTACCCAGGCTAGCAGTACTTCCAGAGGAACATTCTGGTTTCAGAAGGAGGAGCCGCAGCCCCTAGGCTGTTTGCCATCTCTTCCTTCCTAAGGGGATCTTAGCATTTGTGGTTGAGGGCATAGCTGGTAGAGAAATCCAACTCAACGGGAAAACAAAGGATGGGTGCTGTGACAGAAGACAGTTGTTCCTCAGGTTTCATAGGGGCCTCACCTGGGCCGCCCTCCTCACCACCCCAGCTTTCCTCTCAGAGTGATATCTGATAGGCTTAGTCTGAGAGGCAGAGCAGGTAATGCTGGCCTCAGCCCCAGCTCTGCTTTGGAAATGGCTTGGGTTCTGGTTGGAGCCTCTGGTATGGCCACTGTGTTGAGTAAATCATTTGCCCAGGGTTTGGAGGAGGGAGCAGTCTTGTCATAAGTTAAGCTTTGAAAGCCCAAGTGGCTGCAGGCATTGGACTTCTTGTTTTATGACTTTGTAGATAAGGGACATAATTTTGGTTTCCGGTTTCCACAGTTCTTGTTGATCTAAAACTCAGGGAGGGAAGTGAAAGAGCAGAAAGGTTCATAATTCTTGTCTTTGCTTCAAATAGTTTTCTATCCTTTTAGACACAGGCCAGTTGCTCTCCTTGATACCCTTCTGTGGAAGCAGGCACGGTCGGCCCTCACTCCGGGCATGCAAGAACCTGCTCTGCCCTTTTTCAGACACTTGTTGAGTCTAATTCCAAGGCTCTCTGTGGACTTACCACCCCTCTGTGTTACAGACCATAGCTTGTCTTCATCTGTGATGGGTAGGCTTCTAAATCACCCAGCTAGTGCTGGAGAGACAGGTCAGTGGTTAAGAGCACTGGCTGCTCTTCCAGAGAATCTAGGTTCGATTCCCAGCACCCACATAGCATCTGACCATTGGCTTTAAGCCCAGTTCTAGAGGATTCAACATCCTCTTTTGGCTCCTGCAAGCATATAATGCAGACATTCATACAGGCAAAACAGCCAAACACAAAAAATAATAATATAAAATATACAAAACAATAATATAAAGTGTTAAAAACAAACAAAATCTAAGCTAAATCTGAATTCAAGTTCAAAGCCAACCTTAGCTACACAGGAAGACACTGTCTCAATAAACTAAGGGCTAGAAATGTAGCTCATGGGTAGACTGCTTGCCTAGCATGAATATGGCCCCAGTTCTATCTCTGCAAATATAATAATGTATTAGTTGTTTTATGTCAACTTGACACAAGCTAAGGTCACGTGGGTAGAGGGAACCTCAACTGAGAAAATACTCCCATCAGATTATCCTTTGGCCAGTCTGTGGAATGTTTTCTTGATTAATGACTGATGTGGGAGGGCCCAGATCACTATGGGTACTGCCATCCTAGGGAAGGTGGTCCTGAATTGTATAAGAAAGCAGGCTGAACATGCCAGGAGGAGCGAGCTGGTAGGCAGCACCCCTCCGTGGTCTGTGCTTCAGTTCCTGTCTCCAGGATTCTGACTTGAGTTCCTGCCTTGTGATGATGGCTTGTAACCTATAAGCCAAATAAGCCCTCTCCTCCCCAAGTTGCTTTTGGTCACGGTGTCTCAACACAGCAACAGAAACCCTAAGTAAGAATAAAATAATAATTTAAATAAATAATACCAATCCAAATTCTTTTGCATGTTCTAGACTGATATGCTTAGGTGAGTGCTGCTTTCCAAATTCAACATCACAGGATTCAACTGACTAAATTCCCCTCTAGCACACAGCAGAGTTGCCTGTCAGACACCTCTCCACAATTTTGTCATTTTTATCACAGGCATATTATAATTGTAGAAAAACTTTAGGCTTCAATTTATTATTATCTTGTGATATATAGGATGTGTGCATGTATGTGTGTGCGTGTGTGTGTGTGTGTGTGTGTGTGTGCACATGCCACTTTGTGGAGCTGGATCTCTTTCTGTCTACCTTGCCATGGGTTCTGGGCATTGAACTCAGGCTGTCGGGTTTCCCAGTGGGTACCTTTACCCACGGAGCCATCTTGCCAGCATCTAAGCCAGAAAATGAAAATGTTCGTCCTGGTCTCCTAACAAGTGTGGTTATGACGGTGCGCACCTGGAATCCTAGCACTTGGAAGCTGAGGCAGGAGCACCGCCACGAGTTCTCCTTGGTGAGAACAGCAGAAGAGGGAAGCCGTTAGAAACATGATGCAGTTGGGGTAGACCTGGACTCCTCGGGTGTGCGGGATGCAGGGGTGGAGAGGGTGAGCTTTGCGGGATGCAGGGGTGGAGAGGGTGAGCTTTGCGGGATGCAGGGGTGGAGAGGATGAGCTTTGGGTGTCTCAAACGGCAGTTTCTCCAGAGAAACAGGACCAGGGGCTGCGTATAATAAGGAGAGGGCAACAGGATTAGTTTAAGGAATCACCTCGCTGGAGTTGGGGCGCTAGAGCATCCGAAGTCTGGAGTGCAAGTCTGAAGGCCTGGAGACTCAGGCTGGAGACCCCCAGGTTTTTTTAACATTCTCTGCATGTGGCTTGCTTTGCTCAGTGAACTGAGCAGAAAGTGATTTCTAGCTTTGAAAGTGAACATCTTTCCATGGCCACATGATAGCAATGTTCAGATAGAGGCTGCTTGAGTGAGGTGATGTGTCATAGAGCTGAGGTGGCCCCCGAGGAACAGGATACATGTGAAATAAATCTGTAAGTCCCCCAGGTTGGGTGCACACAAATTACTGCGTCGCAACCGTAACTGGATCCCCCTGCAGTGCTATCTAGGACGCAGGGATCCTGTGACCCTTGAAGAAACTCCTCTTTGCTTGGAGAGACAAATGCCTAATTCTTTTTCTTATCAAATGTAAAACAAGGGGTAGGGTCTGGAGAGATGGTTTAGCGGTTAAGAGCTCTGGCGGCAGCATGGGTTCAGTTCCCGGCACACACCCGATGGCTCACAACCCTTTTAACTCCAGTCCCTGAGATCTGCTGCCCTCTGCTGACTTCTGCGGGCTCTGCGTGCATGTCGTGCCAGATGTAAGCGCAGCAAAAACACTGTTACATAGGATATAAATTTTAAAAATCATTATAAAAATGTAAAATGGGGACCTAGGTTTGTAGATCCAGGAACAAAGCTGTTTAGCAAAAGGATATTAAATCAGAGACACTGTTTATGAGACAGGAGCCTTTTTTATTTTTATTTTTTGGTGCAGAATATTGGTTTAACTGGAACCTTCAAGTGGCCATGAACTCTAATATTATGAGAAAGATGCAGGGTCAGTATAACTAAGCCCAGATTAGGGCTCTGACTAAATGAGCGAGGTTGAAGCCGTCTCAGTGCTGGTGGACCTCACCATACACTCACTAGTGGCAACACTTTCTCCATGCAGGACCCGATGGAGGCAAGTCTGGCTCACAGCCGGATGGAAATTCAATGCTGCAATACGGTACATTTGACATGATGAGGATGCTGAGCTCTGTGTTGTGCGCATTTTACCACCGGAAGCAGAGCATAGCAAGTCACCTGTGTTGTTGGCCCTGAGTGTGTTATTTCCAGTGGGGTAATTAACACTCGTTGGTTGCAGATTACCAATGGGAGCTCCTTTTAACAAAAGGCATTTAGAGATTCTGGGGTGTATCCCAGAACCCCAGGGTAGGAACGATGCTGAGGTCTCAGGGACTAGTGTCCGGAACTTGAAGGCCGTGTTTAAGCTTCCTGGTCTCTTCCTGTCTCACGATTCTATTTTATTTTCACCCCTCCTGCAGCCCGGTCTTGCCATGACTATGGTCCACAACTGCTGACACTTGCTGTGTCCAGTCTCTTCTCCATGGTTCCCCTGTTGACATGGTACACCCCAGTGTAATAATAGTTCGGTCCCTCCCAATTTGGGTATTCCCAAGAGAAGAAAGCCGACCGGCACATCGTGAGTTATGTGTTCCCTCTATCCAGCTACTGTTGCCAGCAAGAGGTACAAAGAGGACGGCTTCTTAGATGGGAGTAGCTGAGTGTATACATCTACCACTGCCTTCAATTTGGGGGATATCCCCTACTCTAGACTGGACTACTCTCTTTCAAGGTCATAGCACAGAGTTACATTTAGATTCAATGACATAAGTTCTGAAATCTGAGACTGAGTTGGGGGGTCTCCTTAATTATGACCAAATTGTCTATCTTGGAAGAGCCTGTGAGCCCGTTAAGCCACGGCCATTCTTTGAATTTCCAGCCCAGTTTAGTCACATTGCAGGGATGAATGAAGGGAGGTACCAAGCACCCATATGGTCACTCAGCCCCTGCTGCTTCCTCTATGTTCTCAGAATCCCACAGAGCACACAAGACCCTGGCCGACTCTCCTACACTAACGGGACTCCTTACAGTTGGCTTTGTCCCGCATGTCTCCCTTGTTAGTTTTTGGTCAACGAGAGTATTCGTGCATCCTTCAGGGGTCTTGTCCCACCTCCTGCCAGTCCCTCTACTGTGTGGCTTCCTACAGGGCCCCTGGCTTGCTGGAAGGTAGCATGGTCACAATTATCAGTAGTCAAGTTCAACAAGTATTAACTTCCCTCACTACATTTTGGCACAAGAAACATTATATTTCTTCTTTACAAAACAAAAGCAAATGCTGTGGAATAATCCTCCTGTGTACCGTGAAGACATGCTGCACTTATTGTTAGTAAAAAGCTGATTGGTGGATGGCTAGGGAGGGTTTTCTGGGCAGAGAGTGCTGAGAAGGACAGAATTGGAGGAGACATCAAGAGACGCAGAGCAAGCAGGATGAGAAATATCTACACAAGATAAATGCGCCTCAGAGCAGTACACAGATGAATAGAAACAGGTTGATATAAGTTGTCAGAGCCAGCTAAAAACAAGTTTATATATATATTATAAATTATTATAATGCTGAGCATTTATAATTAATATTAAATCTTTGTGTGGTTATTTGGGAGTGGCTGCCAGGACACAGAGAAACTCTGCCTACAAAAAGAAACAAACAAACAAACAAATCCCTGATACATTCCACTGTGAGCACCCTCCTGCCAGCTCATAGGAAGCCCCAGGCAGCCATGCCTATGGCAGCCCCTTTCTCCGTGGTCCTGGTGCGAATCCTGGAGTTTACACAAGGTCAAGTATTGGGCTGCTTGGTGCAGCTGTGCCGTTACTCCCCACCCACTGCCAGGCTTCTCCAGACCTCAAAGCCTCTGAAGGGGGTGTGCACGGTCTCTGCCCTGCAGCATCCTTCCTTGCCGGGGTCCTCTGTCGTCTGTAGGGGCCTTGTGGTCTCATTCCTCTGCCATCTTGAGCTTGGACTTTAGAGCACAGAAGTCTAAGGGCTGAAGAGCTGACTCAGGTGGTAGAATGCTTGCTGCCTAAGCGTGAGTGGGATGCCCAGCACCCATGGGCAAGTTGGATGTGGAAGTGCATGCTATGACTCCAGCACTGGGGAGGCAGATTCAGAAGGATCCCTGGGGCTTTCTGTCCTGCCAATCTTGCCCAGTCGAATCTGTGAGTCCTGGGCTCCAGTGGAGGGATTGGTGAAACAGCTAACAGATTAAGGCTCTTCCCACCAAGTCTGACAAGCTGCGTGTGGTTCACAGGACCCACATAGTGGAGAGAGAGGACTGACTCACACGGTTGTTCTCTGACCTCTCTGCCAGCGTGGTAATGTGCACACCCTTTCCCCCACAAAATAAGTAGAAATGTAATAAAATGTAGTGGAGCATGACTGAGGAAGATACTTGACATGGCCTCCACACACACCTATACGCTGGCGTGCACATGCACAGACACACACACACACACACACACACACACACACACACACACACACACTTACCAAATCTACTGAATGCCCTATGAGGCAAGAAATGGTCTTTCAAAGGGGGAACATGGTAGAAGTGGGTACTATGAGTGCCTCTTGATGAACCTTAAAAGCCAGATGCCATTGTTTCATTACTTCATGCACAGAAGTCGCCATAGCTCCCCGTTTGTATGGCACCTTCTGAGTTTTCCAGTTCAGTGAGGAAGGGGAAGTGCTGAGCCAGATCGCAGACCGTGGCCTTATATTTAAAAGACCTGTAGTGAGAGGCTGCTTGTTTGTTTCCCGGATGCCCAGACTCCCAAAATAACCACACAGAAACTATATTATTTGCAATACTGTTTGGCCAATAGCTTAAGCGTATTTCTAGTTAACTCATATCTTAAGTTAACCCATTTCTATTATTTTGTGTATTGCCATGTGGCTGTAGCTTTACTGGCAAGGTTCTGTCAGGTGTCTGTCTCAGCAGGGCTACGTGGCTTCTCCCTGACTCCACCTTTTCCCCATCATTCAGTTTAGTTCCCCCCTGCCCCCAACTAAGTTCTGCCTTGTATAGGCCAAAGCAGTTTCTTTATTCATTAACCCATAAAAACAGCACATAGACAGCACCAAAGACCCACCACAGTCTCAGATGCCCAGAGGTCACCCCACAACAGCAGAGCCAGAGTTTTTCCCTTTTATAATCAATTTTTATCTTATTTATTTACTTATGGGTGGGTGTATGCATGCCACAGCACACATGAGATGGCAGAACAACTTGAGGGCATCAGTTTTCTCAGAGACAGTTTAAACGAGCTGGACAATTCTGGAGTATATACCTGTAGTTCTGGCTCTCAGAAGACAGCCAGGAGATCACGAATTCAAGGCTAGCCTGGGCTACATAGTGAGATCCTGCCTCAACTAGCTAGATTTACCCAACAGCATAGATTTACCCACTTAATCAGTTTTTAAACATACAATGACAATGATTTAATATTTCTTTCAAACAATAGGAAGGCACTATGCAGTGGGAACAGTCTTCCCAGGACAAAAGGCCGAGGTCCTCAAGTCTCTCTTCTCCACACTGGAAGCCCATAGGAGTCAATGCCCAGGTCTTCCTTATTTCTGACTTCCTGCTCAGTGGCTCAGTCCTCCACCATGACTCAGCAAATTAACTTCCTTGTATTCCACAGCTCAAGTGGTGGCAAAAGCTGTACTCTCTGGAGGGACCCAGCAATGCTTTGTGTTGAAGTCAGGGCAGGGTTGCCCAGCCCAGAAGGTATGCTGTGTTTAAGTGTGACTGTGAGACCCCAAAAGGTAGACCGTTGCTCCTGAAATGAGCCCAGGGCCTGGGCAGCTCCAGATTCATCTAGCTTAAAGGGAGATGCGGGGTGGTTTTCCTCAGAGAGATCTACTGTTCCTCTCCAGGGAGATGTTTGAGCTCTTACTCTCTGAACGTTTCTACGCTGCTGCAATCCACGTGCCCCCAACACCTCTAGGACTTCAACGTCAGGCCAGCCGGTGCACCTCAGTTCTCCCGGGAGAGCGGCTCTCATCTCTCTGCTCTCCAGACTGTGAACATGTTTGGAAAGAAGTTTGAAAAGCCCACAAGTAAAGTTGTGGAGCCTTTGTTTGAAAAGTTAGAGTGCCAACATACATATACCACAGGAGGCCAAGAAGCAAGGGATAAAGCAGTCTTGCACATAGCTCATGAATGAAATCATTTATGTGCGTTATACGTGTTAATTTTGAATCCTTAACGACGACATTGTTTTTATATCGTATGCTTGTGATGGGTATAGAGCTGAAGTTAACCTGTAGGGCCAGCTTTGCCCAAGGACAAGGTGGTTTCCTGGAATGCTGGGAGTTGTAGTTCTTGGGAATCAACAAGCCACATGTTTTCACTCCCTTAACAACATTGATTACACTGAATGTAATTCAATGCTTGAGTGGATGTAGGCAGGAGGTACATCCGGACGTATGCTTGCTCCTGACTGGACCTGACGAGAAATGCAATAAATTGTGGGGTTTGTCTTTTTAAACTCCTGTAAAACATCACTTATGGCCATTTCTTGGGAATGCAGGGATGGGTCTGGCCAGAGTCCATCTTTCTGGCCAATATTTAATGAAAACTTGCTTCAAATTTGGCTCAAAATTGGGGAACTGTTTTTTCACATGTGAATCTCGGGATTAATAATAGGAAAGGAAAATGTCATTTATCTCTAATATCCAAGGTATTATTAATGTGTCTTACACCAAAAGCACCCGCTGAAGTGATACTCCATGATAAACAGTTAGATACTCGGTGCTGGAGAGAAGGCTCAGAGGTTAAGAGCACATGCTGCTCTTGCAGAGAACATGGGTTAAATTTCCAGCTCTCAGGTGGTGGCTCACAGCCATTTAACTTCAGTTCCAGGGGCTCTGATGTCTCTTCAGAAAGCCATGAATATCAGACACACACGGTGCACATATATACATGCAGGCAAGTCATTTGTACACATAAATACCCCCTACCCCCAATTTTTAATCAAGATTTGGCAAATGCTTTATATCAGTGTTTCTTCAACCTTGGCAAATGCCAGAATCTTCTGGAAGTTATGCTAAACCCAGGTTGCTGGATCCTGTCCCAGAATGGCTTCAGTAGGTCTGGGATGGTCTGAGAATTGCACTTTGGCAAGTTCAAGGGGGTCTGCTGGTCCCGGATGACATTTTGAGGACTGTTATCCAGAGTTACTTGGTGGATCATTACACAAGTATTTCTTTCTGTGATTGAGAGAGTTTTGGTTGGGGTTTGGATAGATTGAGGATGCATTGTTTTCTCTCTGCTTTTAAAATGTGTTTTATTTATTCTTTGACAATTTCATACACGTATACATACAATGTATTCAGCCCAAATCTCTTCCCCTTCCCATTTCACATCCTCTTTCTTTCTTATTAATTTTATGTGTGTGGGTGTTTCGTCTGCATGCATGTATAGGTGTGCACCGTGTGCACGCCAGGTGCCTGTAGAGGCTGGAAGAGGGTGTTGGGTCCCCTGGAACTGGAGTTACAAAGAGGTGTGAGCCTCCATAGGGATGCAGGGTATTGAGCGCTGGTCCTCTGGAAGAGCAGCCAGTGCTCTTAACCACTGAGCCATCTCTCCAGCCTCTCCTCTTCCTCTCTCTTTCTTTTAAAATAACATATTCTCTGTTTTAATTAATGAAGTTAGCAGCCACCCTAATATTGCTAATTAGTTCAGATAATCTCTTAGGCTTATACTGCCAGTTTGGTGCTCCCTGGGGGAAATTGTTGGGAGCAGCCCAATGCCTAAATCATCAAGGGAACCACTTCCTGGCCCAAAAGGTCCCTTTGCAGGATCCAAACATTTTCTGATGGGTGGACAGCAGCGGGGAGAATGAAGCCTAAAAGAGATTTACCAGCTAAACATGCAGGCATTGGACGACAACACTAACAAGTCCTCTCTTTGCTAATCAAAATTTCTAGGAAAGAATAGCCAGGTGGAGAACCAGCCTGCCTCCATCTTAGGCTTAAAAAACATCTTATACTAAAGACAAACTAGGTTCATTCTTGATGATGATCAAACCTCTGTTTCTCAAGGGTTGGGCTATGCCCCACTTGTAACCTTAACTGGTTCTGCATTGCCTGTTCCAGGAATGGAAATTATGTCTGTGTTTTAAAACGTTAATAACAATCTTGCAAACCTACCTTTGCTTTTAAAGGGTTGTTATGGCTACCTTGTTGCGGCCACCTTACAATCATGTCTTTGTTTCAAGAGGTTGTTATGATTAACTTGCTATGTTTGTGTTCTGCTTCTGTAACCCTGACTATTTTGCCCACCCAACCTGGAAACCTCATACTCCTGAGCTATACAACCTTTGTTTTCCTTGCATCCAATGCTGACCTCTCGAACCCCACCTTCGGGGGAGGTAGTCTGTGCACATGGATAAAAAGCTGGCTTTAATTAATTTGGCCATGATGATTTGGGTCTCTGGTTCTCCTCCCATCTTTGGGATTAGCACAGGAGCCGGGAGAAGGGTTGAAGGGGTCCAGAGCTGTGGTGGGTTACTAAGTCCCGGGAGAAGCTCTAAGGATGCTCTTACCTGGGAGGAAAGGCAGGTGGCCCCTCTCCTGCTACCAGAAGGGATCATAACTGACATCCAATAACAAAAGACAGATCATTAAGAGAAAGGCACAGTAAATTAATTCAGTTACAGCTTTTCATGACCTGGGAAACTTCAGAAGGAAGACACGAGGACCCAGGGTGAAGTATCAATTTTTCTGCCTAGCTTGGAGAAGGTGTGCAGAGGTGATGGGACATAAAAGGTATGTGCTATAGATAATGGAGGGGCACACCCGGTGAAGTCCATCTGTTTATATTTTTTTGTGGTCTACTCTGTATATGCCTTACTGGATATGGGCAGGACTTTTCCTAGAAGGGGGTTAGTCTTAGAACCTATTTTCAGACAAAGTAAGTTAGAGATTTCTTTTTGGCCAGTTCTAAGGCAGGAAGGTAGGAGGGAAAATGGATATAACAGAATCATGGAATTTAACAACTGGAGGATTCCTTAGAGACCATTTCAAATCTGGGTGTATAAGTCTCAGCAAGTTATATATCTCTCTTCAAGTTAGTGCCAAGGGTTGAAAGTTGGGACCAGACCCAAGTCTTATGTCTAGCTTCTCTCACCGTTTTGCAGAGACATGAAACTAATTTGGGGGGAAAATAAGTAAGCTTTAATTATTGGATTTTTTTTCTTTTTTGGCAAGGAAAAGAAAACCCTCTCCATCTAGCTCGGAATAAAACACGTCTAGGCCTATTCCACACCAGCGCTCAGAAGCTCTCTTGGCATGCCACGTTCTCATCCCCAGTTTCCAGTGGTCAGGAACCAAGCATCACCCTGAACTCTTCCCAGTAACAGACATGGCCATGGTAGGCCATATCATCTTGGCCTCCAAAGATGTCACACACACTTGGGCCTGTAAGCAGATCATCTGTTGTCTAGAAAAATTCTGTGGAGAGCGGTTGGCCAGAGAGGGCTTCAAAAGTCTTGTGTCCTTTTGCTATAGAGGTGATTTGGCTTGCTGGGGTCACCCAACTGACCAACACACACACACACACACACACACACACACACACACACACACACACTCATATCCACCCTGTCCAGCCCAAGAACATTTATTGTTCATCAACTTACCCTGGACACCAGATCATGGGGCCAGGTATGAATGGAGTGTGAGTGGGTGTGAATGGAGTGTGAGTGGAGTGTGAGGGGGTGTGAGGGGGTGTGAATGGGGTGTGAGTGGAGTGTGAGGGGTGTGAGTGGGTGTGAATGGGGTGTGAGTGGAGTGTGAGGGGGTGTGAGTGGGTATGAATGGTGGGGTGTGAGTGGGTGTGAAAAGTGGGGAAGCCCATCAGGCTCTTTGTTAACCCAGGATCTTCCTACCATTGTTCTCACCTTCTGTAGCAAGAAAGGCCGAGACTGGGAATGTGACCAGCCCTGGCATTCTAGTCTGCCCTGAGCTTTCCTTGACTTTTCTCTCTGCACCGAGCTCCTGTGTGCATGTGTGTGAGCAGAAGAAAAGCTGTAGAAAGCTGTCTGTTCAGCTGTTGACAGTGGCTGTTATGGATTGGAGCTGGGCAGATGAAGATGATTAATTTTGCCCTGACCCTGTCTATTTTGCTTGGCATGTTTCAATCAGCATAGTTACATACAATTTTAAAAGTCCAATAAAATTAAGAAACAAGTTGCAAGAAGAAGCATATGATATCATGCACACGGAATGCAAGACATTCCTAACATCCTGTAGCCTCCCACAGGGTTCATGGAGCAACACGCTATACTGCTGTGGGGTCCAGACCCACAGGAACGGCAAACTTTCTCAGCCGGCTGCTCACCACTAGGGAAAAGCAGCTGGGAAGATCTGACGGGGATGGGGGCTTGGGTAGAGTAAGGTTAAGGTGGCAGTTTCAACCAAACCTGTGACATTTTGTTTTAGTGAAAAAGAAGGGAGAGGAGGAGGAGAAAGAGAAGAACTGAAAACTTAAAAGTCAATACAATGAAAGGCGGCTGGTCCCTGGAGCTGGTGGTGAGCGCTGGTCCCCCACATACCTCTCCGTGTCCTGGAAATCTTCCCAGAAGCTGTAATAAAGCAACTTGACCACAATAAAGGGGGAAACAAATTTTGCTTACCTGATTTGTGACATATCTCCTAGTATCCCTTTATATACACATGATGGAAGAGGGTCATATGTCTATTGGTTAATAAAGAAACTGTCTTGGCCCTTTTGATAGGACAGCAGCTTAGATAGGCAGAGTAGACAGAACAGAATGCTGGGAGAAAGAAGCAAAGTCAGGCAGTTGCCAAGATTCTCCCACCTGACACAGACACAGGTTAAGATCTTCCCTGGTAAGCCACCTCATGGTGCTACACACATTATTAGAAATGGGTTAAAGCAAGATGTGAGAGTTAGCCAGTAAGAGGCTAAAACTAATGGGCCAGGCAGTGTTTAAAAGAATACAGTTTCCGTGTAATTATTTCGGGTAAAGCTAGCTGTGCAGGAGCCGGGCAGCGGGAACGCAGCCCACTGCTCCTCACTACATACACAGGCATAAGAAGAAAGAGTGGAGGGAGGGAGGCAGAGGGAGGAGAACCATAATAAGCATTGGCAGCTAGCTTGCTTTTTTCCAATTTTCTTTATTTTCCCACAAGCTCTTGTTCGGAAATAAGCACAAGAAACAGATAACATTAATGTCTTCTGAGTGGGTGGATGGATGGACGACAGACGGATGGATGGACAGGCATACAGATGGACAGACAACCAAATGAACCCCCCAGGAAGCCCATGAAGACTGCCCCTGCAGCGTTGGGACTGGCTGCAATTCCCTTCTGGATATATTACAACCAACCCCCTAAGTTAGGCTCCTTGCACAGTCAGAGTCCAAGTACCTCCAGGTGGGGTGATTGGCTAGAGCAGGTATCACCTGTGGCCCTGGCGGGTGTTCCCAGTGTCCTGCGCAGCTCTGGGTTCAGACCATATCAGCTATAGCTGATATGATTCATACCCAGTGCTAAGCACCCATCTGCTATGCAGGGGAGGGGCTTGTGGCTTTTATAGGAGAGCGTTATAACTTCCTTTGTTTTCAGAAAGGGCGCTCTGGCTTGTAAGGGTGGGAGCAGAGACTGAGTGAGGGGGTTGTTGCTGCCATTGGACGTCATGATAATGGAAAAACTAGCTCTGGGACCCTGGGCAAGAACAGGGGAGCCAGCACAGAGGGTCACCAGAGTGGAGATGGCCTGGAGAGAGGGTCACCAGAATGGAAAATCCTAGCACAAATGGTAAAAACCCAGAGTCAGATATTGAGGTTCAACCCAAAAACAAGAAAAGCAAAGCAGCCAAACCACTAGAGAAGTCTTACCTCTACCAAGGCTGGGAGATTATAAGCTAAACAGAGCAAGCCTCTCTCTTCTCTCATTTATATTCCCACTAGTGCTGGGATTAAAGTCTGGCTCCCTAGGACTGGGATTAAAGGTGTGAGCCACTATCACCTGGAGTTGTTT
Organism: Alexandromys fortis; assembly: GCF_014885135.2. NCBI lineage: Eukaryota > Metazoa > Chordata > Mammalia > Rodentia > Cricetidae > Alexandromys > Alexandromys fortis. The sequence goes on from NW_026067920.1 coordinate 20,885,786, forward strand.
CTACATTGATCTTGTGTAGCCCAGGGTGGCCTTGAACTCACAGAGATCCATCTGACTCTGTCTCCCAAACCCTGGGATTAAAGGCTTTAGCTTTTAGTGGCTGTAGCTTTGCCTCAGGTCTTCAAGCAAGATCTGTTTATTAAAATATAAATAATATGCCACTATAGAAAATGGCCTGGAGGCAGGGTCACCAGAGTGAGAAATGGCCTGGAGGCAGCGGTTGAACAAGGAAGAGAAGAACCACCAAGGAGATTCTTGCTTAGATTCTGCCACCAACAAGTGTTGGGACCTCGGGTAAGTGACAGCATCTGCCTGGGGTGTGGCTTCCACCTCTGTAAACCTGTAGGTCACACGTGGCCTCTGTTGCTGTGTGGACTATTGCTCCAGGGAGGGGAGAGCCTAAGTCACCGCACACTGCCACACTGGCAGTGGCTTCAGAGGAATTGCCAAAGTGGCGGGGAGTGGGAAGCACATGGAAGCCGATCAGCATCGTCGCCAGCAGAGCAGCGGTAGTGTGCCGGACCAGCAGGCACCACCAGTGTGTCCAGGAAGCTGAAGTCGCCATGACAGGGCTCCTTCTGGGTGTGAACCACACCTCCTTATGTAAGGGTTCTTACAGCAACATGTTTATTCAGGTGAGTGCTGCCAGGCCTCTGACCACATGGCTTTTATGGCCCCTTTTTATCAAGTTTAAGCTTGGTCTGGGAGCAGGAGAGAACAGTCAACAGCCTCAAACTGCCCTACTCCACCTCTCTGCCCTGGGTGCCCCAGCTCTGGCTCCTGTGTGCAGGGAGTGGCTGGCACTTTCTAAGGTTCTTCCAACCCTCACGTGCCAAGAGCCTGGAGGGAGAAGTCTATCAAAGCCATAGGAAGCTGAGCGTGGGTGTTTGGCCCGAGGATTTGAGCTACAGACCCTGCATGGCTTTCGTGCCTTGCATTCTGAGCTCAGTTCCTCTCAGCCCCACACAGCCGCGCCGTTGGAGGTGATGCTGTTGACTTGGCTCTTGGGAATATTAGATGAGAAAGTGCTTTACGTTGTGGCCCTGCGCTGGGCACACCGTTAGTAGCCAGTGAATTGACGATCAAATCCAGCCTTCGGTACTTCTGCAGTGCGGAATGAGGGCAGGGCTCAGGATACAGACCTGCGTACAGGATCCTGGACGGGGAAGGAGCAGAGCGCCTGAGTCCTAGTGTCCCATACTGTCTTAGCAACATTTAATTTCACCAACAGGCAGACATGGACACCTGGTACTGCCAGCCAGAGAGGCAGAGTCATTTACTGATGGGCATCAGCGGCACGTGGTCTCTGTAACGGTGCCTGCCCCAGAGTTAAGGAGTGCGGGTCCCTGCAGCTTCCTCTTGCTTCCTAGAAAGTTCTCCCGTGGCCGGGAAGGTCCTGCTGGGGCAGCCCCTCCCCAGGAGCCCTCCCTCGTCAGAACCTGCTCTCAGGAGTCTGCGCTCACAGCGCACAGCCGGCACGGTCTTTGTAGTTCTTACAGTCTCTACCATCACACTATAGATTTGTTTTGAAAAAGGTCTTTCAGTGACCACTCACCTTCAAGAAGACATGATGAGAGCAGGGACTTGATCCCATTGCTTATTTATTTGACTTTTTAAGACACTGTTTTGACATATAGCCCACCTTAAAATCACGATCTTCCTGCTTCCGCCTCCCTGGTGGACCAGTTCCACGGGGCTGTCGAGAGAGTCGTGAGAGCAGGGAAGCAGCGGGAAGAGTTGAGCCTGCACACGTGTGGGAGCCAGGTCATTAAATGTCCCTCCGGGCCTGTTTCAGAGTCATGGGACACCATAGTACAGTTATGTGCAAGGCAAGAACAACTGGCTGCAGGGGCCGACACCCCCTTGGGCCCTCGTGTGGGTGATGGACACTGTTTCAGACAATTAGACAGGCGAGCATGCTGCTGGGCTCCAGGGGCCGGAGCATATTGTGTAAACAGTCACAGGAGGTAAACTAATAACAACACGGTTGGAGGCTGTGACTTGGTCAGCAGGGCCCAGGGGGCTCTTTTGGCCAGTTATCCCAGCAGACCTGGTGTGAACCACAGGCATCAGCGTGGCTCTCCCCTGCAGACTTAGCGCCTCACTCTGGGCCAGGGAGGAGAGGGAGAGAAATGCTGAGTCCCACACGGCCTTTTCAAAACTTAATTTCACCCAAAAGGCAAAAGCATGGAGGCCTGTCACCGAGGTGGATGGTCAACAGGCCGACCCAGGCCTTGAGGTTATTTGAGAAACCAGAAGATGAGAGAGCCACGTGCTCCTCTACCACAGGTTAGAGACCACAGCTTTGGGCCTCACAAAGTCAAGGATGAGGCCCGGAGTCTGGTGTGACTGTCACAGAAACCTGTAGGTGGAGACAGGGAGAAAGAACATAGGTTTAGTCCAGAGGCTACGCAGCCCCCGACAGAGGGGCTAAACTTAATGAGGGTCCTCATGCTGCCTCACAAGATGGCAAAATATCACATGATAGGGGAACAAGTGAGCAAGAAAGAAAAGGGGCCCGGGCCTTCCTTCTCTCAGCAGACTGTTCCTGTGGTAGCTAAGATGCTCCCATGGCAACTAACCCTTCTGTGGTATGAACATCAACTCACAAGAGTTGAGCCTTTCCCCTCCCCGCCCCCCACATTACTTATTCCTTCCAGAAAGCCCCACCCCATCATAACAACCAGGTTTCCAACACACATTGTACAGACCAGTGGCAGGCTTGTTGGGTAACACTTGCAGCCACTGCAGCCATAGGCACCTCTGTGAGGCTTGGGAAGGGGGCCTCTGGGCAGCTGCAGCGATGGACTAGGTGATGCATTGCATTGACTTTCATGCGTGTCACAAACTGCACGAGCGAGTTCTGTGGCTTGGACACCACTAGCTGATGCAGGGAACCGGGAGAGGGGAGCAGTTGGGAGACCCTTTGCAAACTCACTGGCCTTGAGGCCTCTGGAAGCCACAAGATGGACTCTTCCCACACTTTCCCACCTACTACTGGTCAGGTGAAATTCAAGAGTCATGAAGGTGAACGTTTTGAGTGTCCTGCTGCTCAGTGGCGCTGAGCACACTCACAGCTGTGCACTTGCCCTGTGCAGTCCCCAAACACTTCCCCACAAAGGCAATGCTAACTCCAACCCCAGCTCTGTGAACAGCCGCCTCCTCCACTCAGCCGCTCTGCACCCCTGTCCCCATGGATCACCTCCACCCCCAGAAACACAACCAGAGTTTGCTCACTTTGTGGGCAGGAAGCACGAGTGCTGTGGTTGGTGTAATAAAAAGCTGAATGGCCAGTAGCTAGGTGGGAGGCACAGGTGGGACTTCCAGGCAGAGGGAGAACTCTGGGAAGAAGAGAGGTGGAGCCACCAGCCGGACATGGGGAGGAAACAGAAGGTGCAAGATAGAAGAGAGGTAACGCCATGAGGCAGAGCGTAGATAATGAATATAAGTGGGTTAATTTAAATCATAAGCTAAGACCAAGCTTTCATAAGTAATAATAAGCCTCCATGTCATTATTTGTGAGTTGGCGGCTCAAAGAAAAATCCGACTGCAGGCGAGGCCGGAAACAGGTGAGGATGTCCTTGAGGGAGTGGAGGAGGGCTGGGTGAGGAGGGGCCAACTGGCTGCTCCTCTGTGGGAGGGAGGCCACCTCTCTGAGAGGGGGACATAGACAAGATCATAACTATAGGCTTGGTGACAGCTGGAGGGCTTTGTTTTGTGGCCTCTACCTTCCTACACCGCTGCTTGGCCTCCTGCAGGGAAGGAATGGAGAGGCCATCTTTCTCACACAAAGGTCAGCACAACCCTTCTGAGTCAGAGCTTGCCACTCCTCTGCTCTCCAGCCTTCTTCCGGTTTTTCTATCTTGGGAGTCTTTGCTCCGGGTGCCATGCTTTGTTTGGAACTTGGCGTGTTCTTGGTTCACACCTAGAACTCAGCCCTGGGTATCTGATGCTCTTGGTTCCCTCGGCAGCATCTTCTTTCCATCCTCCCTCCCCATTACTTCCCCCTGCTCCCCCTCCCTCTCCCTCTCAGTCCTCATCCTCTCCTCTTTGCTTCTCCTTTTAGCTACCTCCCATCTTACTCCGTGCTAAAGACAGCCTTGAACTCTCAAATCGCCTGCCCTTACCTGCCAAGTGTTGGAATTATAGGTTTGAACCTAGGGCCTGATGCATGCTGGGTAGGCCGTCTACCATTGAGCCACACCCCCTGTTCCAGCCCCAGCCTTTCTGAGCACACCTTCTTCTCCTGATTCCCTTTCCCTGCCCTACTGCACTTAGAAGCACGTGTTAGTGTTTGCCCTCTATGGACTAGTTTGCCTGTTTACACACACACACACACACACACACACACACACCCGTATTGTGTGTTTGAAAGTCCATGGCTTTCTGAAGCACACACACACTCACAAATGCATACATTCAGAGCTCACACCCACATACCCATATACCCATGCCAGCACTAGCTTGTCCTCTCTCTCTCTGTTCAGGTCTTCATTGAATGAATAGATGCACCAAAGACAAAGGCCAGGGTTTCCAACGATACCCTGGAGTCCCTACACTGACTCTGGAGACTTCCTGTCATGGGGTGTTGACCACTCTAGAGTCTGGAGAATGCGGTGAGACAGAGGCAGAAGGGACACGCCCCTGGACGCCAGGATGCCCATCCCCGGCACCCTAGGAAAACTCATGACTCTCTGTTGGCCTGCTCTGCACAGAAACTGCCAACAGAAATCTAGCTCTCAACCTTGGGAGAGGGAAACCATAGGAGCCCTGTGCTGTCCAGCACAGCCAGTTGCAAATAACAGGAGTCTGGGAATATTGACTTAATCAAATTAGGGGTGTCCATTTCCCAGCTTCCTCAGCAGAGCTGGTGTGGCAGCCCTGTCTATATTTCTGCTCCCCACCCCAAGTTCGTGGCTCCCAGCACTTGCTCTCTTCTCCCCCAAGATGATTGCAAGTCCTCTTGGCGTTTTGTCCTCAGTCTCAGAAAGCTGGAAGGGCGGGGCATGGCGAATAACAGCCAGGTCCAAGAGAGCTTGCGGAGAAGCCCAGAAGCCTTATTCTGTGGCTTTAATTCACTCAGACTGCAAGCGAGCTGGTCCCAAACCAGACTTCTGTTAGTCAGTGGGACGCAAGTTCCTGTACAGAAGCAGCTCAGTCGGCAGAGCCGGCTGCATGGCTGATTGCCCAATTAGGGGTTCGGTGACTGGTAAGAGGCTGGGGAGTTGGGAACCCAGAGCTAAATTATGTTGGGGCATCTTTAGCCCTCTTCATTGTCCCCCTTCTGCACCTAATTCCCATCTCTGTGATCAGTTAGTAAATCACGTACATGTCCAAAAAGAGCACTGGTTTGCAAACAGTGAAAAAGCTAACGGTACTCCCAGCCAGCCAGCATCTGAGGTCTGTGACAGAGGTTTCCCCTGTTGCTTCGGTCCCCAGACCTCACGTTTTCACAAATGTGTTTGAAGACGCCTCTGTTTATGGCCTTCTTAATTCTGTGACTATAAAAATTTGACCAAACTGCTTCCACATTGGGACATACTATCTGGGGGAGCCTAAATCAGTGTTCCCAAGTTCACTCGTATTAGGCTCCAGAATAAACAATCTCTTATCCACTTTGAGGTGAGAGTTGTGTGTTTTGTATCGACCTGGGGCAGTGCGAAGCTGCTGGTTTTGAAACGTCAAGTGCTCCAGACTCACCAGAAAAGCCGTTTAAAGACTTGGACTTTGCCAGGTGTGTTGTGAATGCCTGTAATCCCAACAGCCAGGAAGCTGAGACAGGAGGATGGAGCCTGAACAACACAGTGAGACTTTAACCTAAAATAATTTTTTATGTATGTAAAGGTTTTGTCTGCAAGTCAGTCTATGCGTTCACTATGGGATACGGTGCCCTCAAAGGCCAGAAGAGGGCGTCGGACCCCCTGGAACTGGAGTTACAGAGGTTTGAGCCACCACATGGCCCCTGGGAATTGAAATGAGGACGCCTACAAGTCCTTTTACCAGTTCTTTTACCCCTGAGCCATCTCTCCAGCTCCCCCACTTGCACTGATTTTTTTTTTTATTTAAAAAGCAACCTTAAATTTTGCCCCTTACTACCGGTTTCCCCTGGTGCCGGGAGCTTGTCTGGTGAGCAGACAGCATGGCAGGGGAGGTGAGGAAGGTGAGGAGGAGGAGGGTGAGAGAGGACAGGAGGGAAAGCTGAATGGAGGATGGAAACATCGACTTCACAGCGGAGTCTGTCGGTGTGCACGTATCTCGTCTGTCAAAACGCACACTACCTGTGTGCAATTTATCATATGTCAGCTGTACCTCAACATAACTAAAGTTACTCTTGCAGAGTAAAGTGTCACCTCTCAGGAATATGAGTTATGAAAATGAGAACATAGGTTTCCAGGATGTAAGTGCTTAGTGCCGTTATAGTACTTTAAAACTTTAAAGCTGTGGAGTAACTAAGCTCCTCCCCCAACTTTGGAGTCAGCAAGGGGGTAGAGAAATACACAGCCACTGCAGGAAAGTGTTTGTTTTGCTGTGCCTTATTGCTTTTTAGTGGCATCTACAATAACCACAGGTTCATAGGCAAGGGCTTGTTAGGTAGCCCAGGCTAGCCTCAGTCTTGCAACCCTCCTGAAAATCGTTCCCAGGGCTAAAATATGAGCCTCTTCTAGAATGCTGAGCAGATTGCTATGATTATACACCAGTTCAACAACCATCTTAGGGCTAGAAGAAATATTTTGAAGGAAGAAGAACTAAGCAAATGTCCAAATAGCACTGGCAACCAAAGGAAAAAGATTCCTGTGAAGCCCGTTTCTGGGAACCCCCTACCCATCAGGGCCAGGGCTCAGGGATTTGAGTCCAGGGCCAATTCCCTTGTCTAACCTGGCATTTCCCAAATAGTGGTGGCCTCTACAAGCTTCTTGCCGTGTGAGAGAAATAACAAGTAGATGGAGGCTGAGAGGTTGTTTCTCCCCCACAGGAGAAACTGCCAAATCTGAGCAAGAGAAGGCTCAAGAGCGGTGGGCCTCGCTCACTGCAAAGTAAAGCACCCGAGAGGAGCAGAACCCGGCCACAGTGTTCAGGGGACTTTCAGAAGTCCTCAAGATCAGTGCGTCCTAGAAAAGGGAAGGCAGGGGACAGACTCTGGGTGAGCTGTCTGGCTTTCCCATGCCTCAGTTTCTCTGCCTTTTAAATGACAGCTCCAATGCCGTCCACCTAGGGCTGCTGAGATGCTACGATTTGCTAAGTCCCTCCGAAAATGTTTTAAAAAAGCATTTTGTCAACATAATGTATGTGGTGAAATTAGCACTGTCTGGTGGCCCGTGAGAAATCAGAGAGGCTTGGAGAGACTGAGTTTACAAAAAACATCATCTCACCGACTAAGAGGAGCAGGGTAAACTTTCAATCCCGTCGCTTGGGTTCTTAAAACAAATAGACATTTGTCTAGTTTCCCAATAATACAAACTCGGGCCTCCCTGGAGACCTCTCTTCTTATTCGTCCCCCTCGCCCCGCCCCCCAGCTGTGTGTTTAAGAAGGTCACCATCTAGCTGGAGAGACAGGTCAGGCTGAGTTGTGTTGGTTTTAAGGTCAGAATGGAGACAGTCCTACCTAGCGTCTCCCCAGTGCTGACACCACAGAATCTTCTATGGTCTCAGGTAACCCCTCCCTTCTGTGCCAGCTTGCTAAAGGGCAGCCGTGGGTAAGTGAGTCTCTCTGCAGCTCTTAGGCCTGAGCCTGTTATCCTGAGCTGCAGAAGATCCACTGCGTGGTGCAAGATCGTGGCTCCCTCTCTCCCCCAGTCACTTCTGTGGTTCCTGCTGTGGCGTGGAGCCTCATCCTCATTCCAGCCCCGTGTCTAGGCTGGGCTGTTGTCCTATGGAAGCAGGTACATGTGAGACCGCTGTAGAACGTAAGAGTTCTCCAGCCGGGTACAACTGACGTAGGGCATGGAATTGTGGGACATTTGCAACACCCTTGGCCTCTACCCACTAGGTGTCAGTTGTACCCTAGTTGTGACATCCCCTAGTGTCATTGCCAGCACTGTCCCTTGTTGGGGGTCACTGGGGTAATGCTTCTCCCTGCAGATCCTGCTGTCCTTGAATGCCCCCCACCAGGTGCCGCTGAAACACCCTCCACCTGCCTCAGGGACTGGCTGGCTATCTCTCCTCTGAGACATTTGTTGACATTTCGGTCTCTGAACCCAATTCTGGGCTTGGGGCAACTTACCCAACATGAGCAGGAGGAAAAGCCAGGTGCCGAGGCTGGACACTGTCTCTCAGCTCCACCGTAAGCAGTAGGTGGCAGAGGGAGGCCCCTGCCTCAGATACCCACAGAATCAGCTTTGTCACCTTTGAGACTGAGGTGGTGGTGGGGGGGGTGACGGCAGAACGCACTACCTCCAGTGGGCCATGTGCCTCTGCTCCTAGGGCAGCCACTTCCTCATTTTGTACCCCAGTTCTGGCTCTGAGCGTGGTCTTTTTTTTTTTTTTTTTTTTTTGGTTTTTCGAGACAAGGTTTCTCTGTGGTTTTGGAGCCTGTCCTGGAACTAGCTCTTGTAGACCAGGCTGGTCTCGAACTCACAGAGATCCACCTGCCTCTGCCTCCCGAGTGCTGGGATTAAAGGCGTGCACCACCACCGCCTGGCTGAGCGTAGTCTTAATAGCTAGCTGAGGTCAGCTGAGGATTCTTCACCCCCCCCCCTTTTTAGACAAGAGTCTCATGTAACCAAACTAGCCCCCAACTCACTGTGGAGCCAAAGAGCCAAAGGTGACCTTGAACTCCTGATCCTATGGACTGGGACATACTAACATCTTTTCCCATCCCACTCTGTGGGGGTTTGATCCCCAGGACAAGGTCTTTCTCCTCATCACTGGCCTCGTGCTAGCCGGGTTTCAGAGGATGGAAATCCCATTTGCTCTGTAATCTCTTAAAGCCCTTCGAGAACACAGGCAACTCCCAATTCACAAATTTGGCTTAAAAGGAGCCTCAGCTGGCCGCCACCACAGGGGTATGTATGGGTAGCAAAATAAACTCGTGGGACAGGTATATTGGACCTGTGAGGGGTTTCAGAGAATGTCTGGCTCTGAAGAGCCGGGAATGGATATGGAGCCCGGAAAAGATAGGCATAATAAAGAAAGCATAGCGTGTGTGTGTGTGGGGGGGGGGGGGTCATCAACTCTCATAACACAGAAAGAGAGATGCATGTGGAAATAATGTCCTAAAATGAAACCTTAAAGACTGATAGTCGTTGTAATGCATAAAAGGGAAGTAAAAGGGAAGAAATCCGCTTCACTTCATGCAGCTTTGTAAAAGGAACTTCACATTTTTAATGGAAAATATACAGAGCGCATCAGACAATCCACAGGAAAACACAAAACACGAATAACCCCGAGAAAGCGCTGGGATGCATCAGAAACCAGAGGAATTAATATTCAAACATCCATAGAACCACAGTCTTCCCTTAGGAGATCAGAAGCAGGAACAAATAGAACATTCCGTGTGACCCCACCCTATGGAGTGAAAGACTCTCGAAAGAGGTCCTTCTCTCGGGAGGAGACCTCCCCGGGCAGCAAAGTCTTTCGGAGGACTGTTCCTATCTTATAGATATCCTGTTTTGCAGTCAACCTGCTTTGTTGATGTCCTATCTTATTGATATCCTGCCTTGCAGTCTTCCTATCTCATCCTGCTCTCTCAAGCACATGGGATGTTCTTACGAGAGCAGGCTGGCTGCTGATCCAGAGAATTTTTTTTTTTTAAGCAAACAGGACGTTCCCCCGGGAGCATGCTAGCTGTAGGGTCTTTCATGGAGCATTGTCTCCACTGGGGGGAAGGGCCTAAAGGTGGAGGTGCTTGAGAGAGTGGCCAGGTTACTCATCGAGAGACCACCAAGGAAATGCCACTGTTTGTTGTCCAGAAACTTACTCTAGAAATGGCCAGCAATACAGGTAAAGCCTCACACCCCTGCGTTGCACATGGACCAGACTGTTCAAGGCTTGGTCCCTCTCTGGGTCTGGGTTTTCTCATCTCCCCACACCATCCATAAGAGGATTTCCTTGTTCAGGTTAACCATTTACTAATGTTTGCAATGTGCATACTGCAGAGCCTGGCGTGTAATGAATGCCTGGTAAGTGTTATCGATGGATGCAGAATTGATCATCATAGCAGCAAGCACAGGAAGTCACCTAAGTGTCCAGAAATAAAGAAGTCAATAAATCGTGGCACAATTAAAGAAGTGCTCGCGACCCAGTGATGAGGGAAGTGAGCAAGATCCCCACTGTAACGAAAAGAGCTTTATGCCCTGTATTTCTTCAAACGCATGCCCTGCCTGGACCTGTCTGGGCCACTAGGAAAGATGATATCAGAAGGAAAAAGGAAAAAGAAGAACGGTATACTTAGAATACTTGCCTAACTCATGCCAGGCACTGAGTTCAACCCAGTTCCTAAAAAAACAAATCAAAGACAAAGGTAAAACACCACCCCAGCGGATATCTTCTTTATGCTTATCTACTTAGTCTGGGGGACGTTTTGTTTCCATCTTTGCTTTTTGAGACAGGGTATATTTAGCTCCGACTGGCCTGGAACTCACATATAGCCTGGGATGCCCTTGTCCAACTTTCGCAATTGTCTTGCCTTTGTCTTCCAGCTTCTGGGAACGCTGGTGTGAGTCACCACACCTGGCTTTGTTTGCTTGTTTTTGAGACAGGGTCTCACATGTGATCTCAGACTTGCTACGTGGCAGACTCCGGCCTTGGATTCTACCACGCACATTGGAACACCATGGAGTAGAAGGTGCAGCGTTCTCAGGGACCCCTGTGAGTACCCAGGCAGCTCCCACTGAGCCAGTTTCCGATGCATTCACACCTTCTGCTGTGTGTTGGGGGTTTGTAAATGCTAGCTGACAGCCAGGCATCACTGTAGATCCTGAAGAGCACCTCATGGCCTCAGATCCTCTGCGCTCTGCCTGTCCATCCCTCCTCCTTCTGACCCCTGCCAAACACTCGTCTTCCCACACTCCGAGTATTGCCTGTTTCCAGAGTGTCAGTTGGAATCAGGCGACCTTTTCACTTATTAACAAAAGTCCACATTTCCTCTGTGCTTTTCTCGCTTGCTGCCTTCTAGGGCTGAAATGTTTCATTGTCTTGTTGGATCACTGAAGAAACGCTGAGGTTGCTTCCACGTGATGTGGGATGTCTCTCTGTATATGTGTTGCTTTTACTAGATAATGAATAAGGCTGTTTTGGCCAATGGCTTAGCAGAGTAGAGCCAGGCGGGAAATCCAAACAGATATATAGAGAGAGTAGATGGAGTCAGAGATGCCATGTAGCTGCCAAAGGAGACAGACCTGGACCCTTAAGGTAGGCCACAGCCTCAAGGCAATACACAGATTAATAGAAATGGGTTATGATGTAAGACAGTTAATAAGAAGCCTGAGATAATAGGCCAAACAGTGTTGTAATTAATATAGTTTCTCTGTGATAATTAGGGTCTGGGCAAACAAAAACATCAAAGTTATGGTTTTCAGCTCTTTGGTGTAAATACCATGGAGCAAGATGGCTTGTATAATATTGGCACATTTGGCATTCTAAAAGACTGTCAAGCCATTTTCTAATGTGGCTGCTTCGTTCCTAGTTCCCAGAATGCCTGAGCATCCCTGTTGTGGCAGGTCTTTGCCACACTGCGTGTTGTCAGGACGTGGGTTTGTCTGTTCTAACTGGCACAGGGTGCTGTCCCACACCTTCAAAGTGCAGTTCTCTCAGGGCATCGAATCCTTTAACATGTTCTACCTTGTTTCCATCACTATTGTTTCATGTTCCTGTGCTTAAGTTAAGGGGGGAAAAGCAATCAGGCCGCCTGCCCCATTTCAGGAGGTTTCTAATCAACACGGATTACCGGTTGTGGTAGCAAACAGCTAGGAATGGTGATGTTCTCGGGCCAGGACTGAGAAGGGAGAATGGCTGTGGTCATCTCCAACAAGAATAGGGCACTCTGGCCAGCGTCATCCAGGTTACCAGTGAGCCTTTAACACTGGGTACAGATACGAGAACTTCTCTGAGGATAGCGTGTCGAGGAAAACAACTGTTGTTTTTAAATTTTTACATTCTTCTATTTATTGGTGTTGGTGCTGCCTGTGCCATGGCACAGGTGTGGAGTTCAGAAGACAGCCATAGGCATCCGCTAACTCCTCACACCATGTGGGTTCTGGGAACTGGGCTCAGGTCTTAATGCATGGCGGCAAGCACCCTGACCCACTGAGCCATCTTGCCAGCCTGTAGCTGCTGTTTTAGGATGAGGGAGATGGCCCCATGGGAAAGCCTGGCCATGCAAGCGCGAGGACCCAAGTTCAGATCCCTGGCACCTGCCTAAATGCCTAGGGGACCCACTTGTCCTCCTAGGACTCAGAAGGCAGAGACGAGGATCCCAGAGACAACCCTAGCTGAACCAGCAGCGCTGAGTTAACGCTGAACTCTGTCTCAGTGTACAGGGTACAGATGGGAGAAGGCATTCAGTGACAATCTCTGGGCCCAACACAAACCTTCACACATTCACACACCTCTGTACACACGTACTTGCCCATACACATGCACATACACCTACATACATGCATTTTATGGCACACACGTATTGTAATATGTATGTATGCATACAAGTTTAGCCTGTAGTCCCAGACTGAGGCAGAAGGGTCACCTTGAGTTTGAGGATAACCAGGGTTATATAGTTAAACCCTGCCTCAAAAAGTCATTGTTTTTAAAAAAGCTTTGAAATTAAGACCAAATAAATTAAAAAATAAACACAAAAATCCACCTGCTCTTGACTTTTTCTCTATTATGATTTTTTAATTGAATTTTTGTTTCCTTTGCTATTAGTGTGTGTGTGTGTGTATGTGTGTGTGTGTGTGTGTGTGTGTGTGTGTGTGTGTGTGTGTGAATGAGAGCAGACCAGTGCCCCAGGACCAAAGCAGAAGTCAGAAGACAGTTTTCAGGGGTCCTTCCATCATGGGTTCTCTCTGCTGAGCCTTCTCATTGGCCGACTCCATCCCAAATTCACGCAAAACACGTTCCTTCATGTCAGTAACCCCTCACCCGTTTTACAACCTAGGCTCATGTAGTTTAGGCTGGCCTGAAACTGGTAAAACATTCAAAACTAGCCTTCAACTTCTGACCCCCCTGCTTCCGCTTTCCAAGAACTAAGATTACAGGCTCCCCTGCCGTGCCTAGCATGACAACCCAATTTCTCTCCCCCTCAGCTAGCCCACTAAGCAGCCACAAAGGAACCCTTCTTGCCTCAAGATATAAACGTGGGGAAAGTGAATGGCTTCTGTATAAAGGGAAGAAGCAGGGTGCCGGGGGAGAGATCCTCTTTAGGGTTTCTCTTCATGCTTATAATCCGAATCTGATGTGGGGTGCCAACCCTCTCTGGTGTCCCCTACCCTGGCTGAGCCTCCTACCACCCAGCCAATATTACAGCGGTACTGAGTTAAAGGATGGCCCAGAAGAGTTGACCGGGTTTAAATATTGGCAGGGACAAGCTGCGATCTCACTAAGGTGGCCTTCCTTTACCCATGACCTGGCCAGCAAGCTGGCGGGTGGTAAAGGTCTTGGGAACGCTTTGTGTGGCCTCCGTGCACGTAGCAGGCAGGGCCAATATTTGCTCTCTGACGCTGAAAGTGAGGTGCTGAGGCAAGATCCTTTTGACGCTGCTCTTCCAGTACCTGATAGCTGGGAAACTCCCCCAAGAAGGTTCTGGGCTCTGGGCTGTGCTGAATACCCACTGGCTGAGGCTTGGGTGCTCTGGGCTCCTTTCTGGAAACACAAACCCTCAGAGAACGGTTAAGGCACTGTGCTGGCTTTGTAACTGGTCACCACTGCCAGATCACAGGGGCAGCCGCCGCTTGAAAGGCTTCGAGAACAAAATCAATACAGGCCCTGCTCGCCAAGATCCCACAGAAGGCTTCAGCTGTTTGTTGGTGCTGGCGTGGAAAAAGTGCAAGCAGGGCTCCAGCTGCCTCTGGGGGAAGGGCCAGTTGTTGGTAGCACCTGCTTTGGTAGCTCCTCTGTGGAGCCCCAAGAATGGGATGGAGGTTAACGGCCTGGAGAAGTCTTATCTCTCAGACTGAGGTCAACAGCCTGAGAGGAAGTAACAGGAAAGCACACCAAGGCTAGCGTTCTACTCTGCGGGTCAACTGCCACACAGGTACAGATGCAGCTACTGACCTCTCCAACAAGTCTGTGCAATCCAAGGTCACCCACCTGGTAAAGCCGAACGCCAGTTCCAGCCCACGCTGTCCCCTTACAGAGCCCAGTCTCTTGCCACATCGCCACACCACCCACTCTCTGGAGTGTGATGTACAGTGTACCAGCAACGTAAGCATGTCCCAGGGTCCCAAAGTACAGACTTTGTCAGTAAGGCACCGCGACATTGACTTGTAATCCCAGCCACTTAAGAAGTTGAGGCAGGAGGATTGAAGATTTAAGGGATGTGGCTAGAAGCATACACAGATGAATAGAAATGGATTAATTTAGTAGTGAGAGCTAGCCAATAAGAAGCCCAAGAGATTGGCCAAACAGTGGTAACTGATAAACCCCACAGTGATTATTTCATAAGCGGATGCGGGAACAAGCAAACGGGACTCGGTGGGCGGAGAGAAATTGGTCCAGAGGCACCGGGCAAGATGATCTACAAAGGCCTGCCTGGGCAATTTCCCGAGAGACTATCTCTAAATGGCAATGAGACAAAAGGACATGGGGATAGTTTAGTTGGCAGAATGCTTTAGTTTATACGTGTGAGGCCCTTGGTTCAATTCCTAAGGCTGCAAATAATAAAATATGCTAATTGCTTTAGTGATAAAATTTCCTTTCTCACCTTGGAAAAGTGGCCTCTGCTCTGCATCCTTGCTACAACCACACTGAAGGTTTATTTTTTCAGGCTTCCCAGTGATCTTCTGAGGTCCTCTGTCTGGGGAGTGTTTGCCCCTCACTCTCTCTAGCAGACTGACCATGATCCCTACGGAGAACCTAATAAGGCAGGGAGACCACTATCTGGTGAATATCTCCTTCAGGGTTGCCAGCTGAATGACTGAGATCCAGTCTAATTGCATCTAAGACCCAGGTCTCAGGGATGGCACACTCATGTGTGGCCTCGCAAACAGAGGGCTGGTTTTAGATTGCATTGCAATGTACATTGTCAATTAAATCTCAGCTCTTCAGGCTTTCGAAGATTAAAGAAAGGGGCAGCTGCAGAGATAATCTTGATCTGCAAAAATAAAATACCTGTATCCATTCATGAGTCGTGTGAGGAGATTGTCGGAAAGACAATCCAAAACTGCTGACCCTGGGCTCTGAGGAGCAGTTCAGCTCCAAGCCAAGCCAGGCACTGGTGGCGCACGCCTTTAATCCCAGCACTCAGGAGGCAGAGGTGGGTGGATCTCTGTGAGTTCAAGGCCAGCCTGATCTACAAAGAGCTCGTTCCAGGACAGGTTTCAAAAGCTACAAAGGAACCCTGTCTCGAAAAACAAAACAAACAAACAAACAAACAAAAAAGCTCCAAGCTGTGCCCATGTGAAAGTCACCCTCTCCATCCTGCACTGCCTGGTGTTCCTGTAACAGTGCAATTGATTCTCCATGTCTTCATTTACACAGAGTGACGGACAGTCTCTTTGGTGTCTGGTTCTACAAGTTTTGACAAAGCTGTAGGTAGACTATGTCCCCACCACTGAACCAGGAGGATGAAGTGTCCAATAACCAGGTGTCTTATTTGTTTTTCTAATACTATGAAGAGACACCATGACCAATGCAACTTATAAAGTTTTTAATTTAGGACTCTCGGTTTGAGAAGGTTAGAGTCCATGACCATTGTGGCAGTGACCACGACATCAGGCCGGTAAGGTGCCGGAGCAGTAGCTGAGAGCTCACATCTTGATCTACAGCCAGGAAGCAGTGTGGGCTAACAAGAGTCTTTGGAAACCTTGAAGCACACCCCCAGGGACACACCTCCTCCAAGGACACACCTCTGAATCCTCAAACGGTTCTCCCAACTGGGGACCAAATATTCACATCCATAAGCCTCATTCAAGCCAACACACTGGAAAATAATAATTTTATCATCTTCCTGTACTCCAACCTGATATTCTCCATCACTTTTGTTAGAAAAGAATAATCTTGGCACCTCCCAAAGAAACACACACACAAAAAAGCAAAAGTAACCTGGCAAGGCAATTTATCCTCCCCACCACCAAAGGATATGCCATGACCTAAATCAGGATAGCAAACACATGGCCAAGATGACCTCTGTCTTCTATTCTTAAGGCAATGGGGAACTTGGCTCTTCCTCATTTGTGGAGGTCCGACCTTATCATGTAGTCCTGGTTGGCTGATTGGAGGGACAGGAGGGTGTGATGGGCAAATCTCTAGAATGCCTAGGAGTTGGACAAACGGACTTACCACGAGACAAGATGTGCTTCCATTGATAGAAAAAGTTTCTCACAGCTGCGGAGCAGTCTTTTCTGGACCGCCACTCCCAGGGAATCTTGTAGCGTGTAACCTCCTGCGTTTGCATCCATGCTGTAGCGTGTCAGTCGTCCAAATTCTATTCCACGAAGGTACCACAGCTACTCAGTCTCCCACCATTTTACAGGCATTGGGGTTGTTCACAGTTGAGGGAGAAGGGCTGCTTATTCTACATTGGTGTGTGCACAACTTTATGAGAAATGGCAAGCTTTTCTTCAATGTCTTACCATTTTCCTTATTGTAGTGATATTTAATTTGCATTTTAATAAATAAAATTTGCCTGAAGGTCATATTGTAAAATAGTCGCACTGGTCAGCCTTACAGACCAGGCAGTGGTGACACACACCTTTAATCTCAGCAGCCACACTAGAAAGCCAGGTGGTGGTGGTGCATGCCTTTAAGCCCAGCATTAGAGAGGAATATAAGACAGGAGGAGACAGCTCTCACACAGTCTCATTCTGAGATTCCTGGAGGCAGGTTCGCCATTTCAGACTGAAGTAGAGGTAAGAACCAGTGCCTGGATGTTTTGCTTTTCTGACCTGCAGGTTGAACCCTAATATCTGTCTCTGTGTTTTTATTAATTGTGCTACACCTTATATTAAGAAATATAGGTCCTGGCTACCCTTTACCCTCTTTAGAACTTGAACTTGATATTATAAGAGCTTTTTATAGCTCTTATTATTGTGTCTGTTTTGTGGCCATGCAGTGAGACCCACCGTGGGCTCAGCTTGCCTTCCTTAGCAGTGGTTACTAGATGCTTGCCTGCTATCTATTTTGATAAAATGTCTTTTGTCTACTCTGCTTTTACTTTGTAGTTTGTTTTGCCATTGTTGAGAGCTACATTACTGCCTTTAACAGCGTGTCTGTGTGTGATTTACATGTTGCTGCAGGCATTGAAATGTTTGACAAAGTAACACACCGAAAGCCTTCCACAATCTCCATGTCTTTGTATCCACTCTGACGCAGACATCTCCGCACACCTCTTTCTAATCCTTTCCTTAATTCAAAGAATGTGTCACCTTCTCGACTCACTTCTATTTTCTAGAATTTTCTTTTAACTTTCTTTCTGTTTATTCTTTGTGCCCTTCACACCACGCATCTCAATCCCATTCATTTTCCATCCCTACATATCTACCCTCTACCCTTGCATCCCTCCCCCAATAAAATTTAAGAGAAAAAAGGAAAAAATAAAAGAAAAACGGGGACACTCTCATCATGCCAACTGCAGTGTGCACAGTGAGTAACACAGCAAACCCTTTTGACCACACATCTTTACTTGCAAATTTTCATTGCAAAGAGTCATCGGTCTGGTTCACGACCTCTGGTTTCTGCTACGCTTTTGATGCATTTTCTAGAATTTTATAGAAAGGGGGTCATTTTTTTCTGGCATTTCCTAAAAAATAATTATTTTGTGGTTTACTTGTGTCATTGTTTTGATAAATTAGCTCATCTCTATTAATCTGTGCATCACCATGAAATCATGGCCTACTGGCAAGGTTCCAGGTAATGTCTGTTGTCTTTCTCCTCCGGCAGCTACAGGGCATCTCCGTGACTCCGCCTACTCTTTATAAACATCTCTTTTTGAATTTCTCACATGCCTGTACTCTACTAAGCCATTGGCCAAGAGCAGCTTCTTTATTAACCAATGGCAATAAAACATACTCACAGCATACAGAGGGGAACCTCACATCAAGCTGGTCTGTGCTTCACATTTGAAGACACCGCAAAATTCGTCTTCAGCGTGGATGAACCATTTCATATCACTATCTTCATGGAAGAAATTATTTTTTTAAAAATGTGTTCTCTCGGTGTCTGTTAACATCTAGGTATGAACGTCATACAGAATTCTCAGCTCCAGAGTGTGGGGTAGAAGTTAAGAGGGGCTGAAACTTCTTCACGATAAAAAGGGATAGAAAAGCTTGGGGTACAGTTCCATGGTAAAGTGTTCATCTAGCAATGGCAAGGGCCTGGATTCAGTCCGAGAGAGAGAAAGAGAGAGAGAGAGAGAGAGAGAGAGAGAGAGAGAGAAGGAAACAGAACAAAATCGAATTGGTGGTATGGTATAGGGCCCACTGATGGAGCCAGGATTCTACATCTTGTGGCAGAAATGCAAAAATTAATGACTGTGTGGCCATTAATAACTAGGGAAGAATTTCCCAGAGTCCGTATTTCCCGTCTAGGCAAGTACACACATAGATTCTGAGGGCTGCTGCTTCACAAACTTTAGAGAAACACCTATTGTTTAACCTGCTATTTTGTCTAAACCAAATCACCTTGCCTTCCAGCTGGAAGCTTGTTGGGCAGTCTGTCCCCTTGCACAGTTGAGCCATAACCAGCCCTCTCTTACTGTCTACTTATTTGTTTGTTTATTTCGTTAATAGACAGGGTCTTATGTATCCTGGGCTGGCCATAAACTTACTGTGTAACTGAAGATGATCTTGAATTTCTGGGTCTTCTTGCCTCCACCTCCCAAGTGCTGGGGTTACAGGCATGTGCCCCCACACCCAGCTAATCCATGGCTGAGGATCAAACCCAGGCTTTGCACAAAGGAGGCACCCACAGTCCTCTCTTTTAACTGTTCACATTTTTTGCGATGGGTCTTACTAAGTTGCTCAGGCTGGCTTTGAACTCTTTCTGGTTCAGTCAGACTTGACCTTGCAGTCCTCCTGTCTCAGCCTTTAGCGTAGTTGGAATTATAGGTCTGAGCTATCAGGCCCGACCTGGAGTCATTTGGGGTAAACGGCAAAGCTTGGAGCTCATGACCAGGTAGGCTATGGTCTATGGTCAGAGTGAGAGCAAAAGGGATTCTGTATCTGCAGAATGACAAGGAAGGACCTGGCTCATGCCTCTGACTTCCTTCTGTCTGTCTCAGTTATCTGGGCTCTAAGTGGGATGCTTCAACAACTCCATCAGGACCACGCAAACCTTTGCTGTATCCACTTATATTTGGAGAAAGTGACAGTTTGGGAGCTGGTGGCATCTGGTAGAAAGACTGGCTCTGAAGACCCGATGCCCACAACGGGACAAGCGGAGCTCTGAGAATTGCCATCACCTTTGTCTGGACACAAGGTCAGCCTCCTGTCCAGCCCATGGTAACTTCTAACAAGCATCCTGGTGTGGCCCAAGTTCAGGAGCTTGCCTTGAGAGCCCAGACATTGAGGTGGAGAGAGCGGTCGCAGCGTGAGATGCTTCTCTTCTGGTCCCAGCGAACTTTGCAGGAGTGAACCAGCGCCGTCAGCATCCGTGGGCACGTGTTTGAAAAGCAAATCCTATGGCCACCGGCCAGGCTGCTGCACTGGACGGCCAAACCACAGTTTAACAATTCCCCGGGCGACTGTGATGTAGACTGTAGTTGGAGACAATTTAGAAACCGACTTCCGAATCTGGGGATAGAGCTAAGTAACTCCCAAACCAAACCCTTTTTGAGCTCCCCCACCACACACACACACACACACACACACACACACACACACACACACACACACACACACCCTGCAAGGGGCTGCAGTTTGAGAGTGGAGGATGTGGAGCCTCAGCACATTTGGACCCAACAACCCCACCCCATCCCCCAGTCACCAACAGGAGCCTCCCGCTTCCAGGACGACTTTGATAGTCGTCATTCAACTCTTTGTACAGCCCTTACTTTGGCATTACAGATGGGTACAAAGCTGGGGCCTGTTTCCTCATTATCTGCCGGATGAATGCTTGGATGGGGTCTGGCTGCCGGGTCGCTCTGGGTAACCCGACATGCAAGTCTTGGCAGTCCGGAGAGGACTGGTTTCCTGCCTCAGCGCCAGCTGGAAGTCGGCCGGAGTGGAAAGGCGTTTGGTGTCACAGCGCCCCCATGTGGTAACACGAGGAAAAAGCCCTTCTTGCTGGTTGCCTTGAAGTTTCGACTTGGGAGCGTCATGGGCTCCCCAAATAGCAAACTTGCCACTTATTTAAAGAGCATTTGCTGTGCCTTATGCACCACGACCATTGTATTATCTTGCAATGACCTGATATTCCCTCCGTTCTTGTTGGAGAACATTTTATCAAAAAGAAAAAAATTAAGGAAGGCCTGTTCAGCCCATTGGTCCCACTGACAAGATAGCCAAGCCCATGTCCGTTATCTTACTGTAAT
This sequence comes from Alexandromys fortis, assembly GCF_014885135.2. Lineage (NCBI taxonomy): Eukaryota > Metazoa > Chordata > Mammalia > Rodentia > Cricetidae > Alexandromys > Alexandromys fortis. The sequence goes on from NW_026067920.1 coordinate 20,906,406, forward strand.
GAAGGGTTTACTTGATTGATCGTTGAAAGCATTTTTCTCCTGGTGGTAAAGCAACACTCAGTCATCACTTAGGGGATAGTCACTGGCTTAGGGAACAGTCACTCAAACACTGCGCTTGGTCCCCAGCACCACGTAAACTCACGCATGGTGGTACACACCTGCAATGCTAGTACCTGGGAGGCAGACACAAGTTCATCCTCACCTGCACAGAAAGAATGAGGCCAGCGTGGGCTACAAAAGGCTCTGCCCTAAAAAAAGACAAGTGAGCAAGCTTGAGGATGGGAAAGGCTCATCAGTTGAGCACACTTAAGTGCTCTGGCAGAAGACCTGGGTTCAGTCACCAGCATCCCCACGCCAGCACACAACCATCTGTAACTCCATTCCAGGGATCTGATGCCCTCTTCTGGCTTCTGTGGGCTGCTGCTGCAGCTGCATGTGTGTGTGTGTGTGTGTGTGATATGTGTGCAGGTTTGTTCAGATGCACACACGCACACACATACACACACCATTTTTTAAAAAACTGCTATAATCCTTCAGGTTGGTCTCCACTCACTGTAATGGATTAATTAAAAATGCTACGGATCCCTGGATCCCCGGTGGCTGCAGCGGCAGAAATGCTGCAGGTCCCCAAGTGGCTGTAGTGGGCCATGTGGCAGCAGGCAGCGAACAGCGGGTCCTAAGAGCAGCCAGTCCTAGGCAGGAACTGGTGCAGGTCCCCAAGTGGCTGCTGCAGGCCATGAGGAGAGATAGACAATGGGCATGCCATGAGACCATATCACAGGTCTCCAAAGGTGGTTGGTCCCGGGCAGGGAGACACACAGGGGTGGGCAAGAGACAGAGACATGGATAGGCTTGCCATGCAGAGTGAGGTTGGATATTTATTTAGTGGGTTATGGAAGGGAAGAGGGAGAAGGAGAGGAGGGAGAGAGAGAGGCAGAGAGAGAGAGAGAGAGAGAGAGAGAGAGAGAGAGAGAGAGAGAGAGAGAGCAGAAGCTGCCTCTTTGAGAGGGAGATGGAAAAGGAAGAAACTCAAGCTGGAAGCTGAAGATCAGCTTGCCTCAGCAACAGGGGAGGGAGTGGCCATGGCTTGTTTCTTAAAGAGACAGGACAGACCATTACACTCACTCTCCCTTTGGGTGCAATGGACCAGCTTAGCTGGGGCACTGGGACCAATGGGACAGGGTCTTAGGAATAAGTGGGTAAGGAGTCGACGAATGACAAACAGACACAAGACTCAAGGAATTGCATCCGAATGAGTCTTTGCTAGGCAGGAGCCTCATCCTTTATATAGAAAAAATTGCTTAACAGCATGTATTGTTTTTTCATGTGATACAGATTATTCTTAGAATCATTATATCAGATACATGAGAATAGATTTTCATCAGACAGATGTCCCCAGTGTGAGTCTGTGGTTGGTTATGCTACACATGGCTTGGCACTAGTTTTGATATAAATCTTTATCTAGGCTATGAGTTCATGACATTTTGAACTAAGGGCAAGTGGTTGTGGTTAACAGTCACTCCAGTCTTTTTATGTTTCTACCATCTATGCAGAAGAACTTCTTTCCTTTTCCTTCTCCATATTTCTAACTCCTTTTCAAACCTTCCCCAAAACCAATCTCAAGAAGTCTCTTCTATTCTTATCCCATCTTTGCTGAATCTGTCTTTTTTTTTTTTTCTGAGATAGGGTTTCTCTGTATCTTTTGGAGCCTGTCCTGGAACTAGTTCTTGTAGACCAAACTGACCTCGAACTCAAAGAGATCCGCCTGCCTCTGCCTCCTGAGTGCTGGGATTAAAGTTGTGCGCTACCACCACCAGGCTGCTGAATCTGTCTTAATTGCTTAACTAAGTTTGGCTTTGTTTTTTATTTACTAAGCACCAGATTAAACCTGGAAACCTTTTTCCCTTGAATGTTAACCCATTTTACATTAGCATCAAATACTCCTGTATATGGCAATGTCTCATCAGTAGACTCTGGAAACTTAAACATATTATCTTCCCTTCCAGAAGAAACCAGACTCTATTCCTTAGAACATAAGCAGGTAATGCCAAGAGTGCAAGGGCTCCAAAGCAGGAAACACACACACACACACACACACACACACACACACACACACCCCTCCTCTGCGGGCACTCTTCCTTGAAGCTTGTGCCACGGCCTACCTGAGAGATCACACAGACTCCGCAGGAGGTGGCATGACGCCTGGGGAAACATGGGAATTATCCCCTCACCTGCTGACCCTCCTTGCATTTCGGACGCTAAAGGCAAGAGAGTTGGAGAGACGCAGGTCAAATCCAGGTGACAGCCATATTTGCCACATTTCCCTTCTTCCTGCCACTGATGTCGTGGCTCCGGATGGCAGCTGCTCTGTCCTCTTGGGTCCCTGATCAAGGACGAAGTGGAGACAGTCCATAGTCACACGGAGATGCGAGATGGACCTATCTATATGCAAAGTAAGTCTTTGTCATCTTCAGCCCTGAAACATTTTGTTTGTTATCTCTGCACACACGACAGGGTGGCCGTAGTCACAACTATGGATACTTCAAAGCTGAGCATGGTGGTGCGTGCCTGTGATCCTAGGACTTGGGGAGCAGAGGCAGGAGATCAGGAGTTTGAAAATATCCTCTGCTACTTAGTGAGTTCCAGGCAAGCCTGGGCTCCATGAGACTCTGTCCTGAAAACAAAGACAAACAAACAAAATGTTCTAGAAGCTTCCTCCTCAGACAGAAGAGAGCGGGTGTAGACCAGGGACTTCCTGGGGCTCTTCCTCATCCACAGCTACTCCTGCATACAGCATGAGGTACTTCCCTCCTCACCCTATCATGAGTGCAACCTCCAGGTCCCCATCTTGTCTGTCATAAGGAATAGCCAAGCAGAGGCTGTCTTCCATGCTCTGTCATGGGAACCTAGGGAGCTTGGGGTTTTCAATAGCATAAGATGGTAGAACCAGCTCCAAGATGATGGAAGTAACTAGAAAATGCCCCCCAGGCAACCAAAGGAAGAGAAAAGTCTTAGCGAGAAAGGTGACCATCTGCTCTTCCTCTATTTACCTTCAGGTAGAGGTAGCACCGTGGCTCCGTGCTCAGAGCTTACCCTACCTCAGGAAGAGCACCGGGCTTTGCCTTTCTCCCATTTGTTGTTTTCTTTATGCTAGAGGGCAAAAACGGGCTTGTGAAGTTCTGTCATTTTCATCTGTTGAGACAGGTTCTTACTAGTATCCCAAGCCCGAATTCCTGCTCCTCCTCCTTGGTGCTGGGGTTACAAACCTGCATCATCTTGCCTGACTGATGCTTTGTATATAATATTAACATAACCATGCTTACGCTGCAGGGAAGAAAAGATTTCTCATTCTCATGAGGGTCATACTTAAGGTTCCTACAACAAAAAGTCAGACCACTAGGAGCAAAACTATGTAGTTAATGTGTGTGTGGCAAGAAGCTTCCAGAAATGAATCTAAAGGGCTGGGGATACAGCTCAATAGTAGAGCATTCAACAAACAAGATCAAAGCCTGGGTTCAACCCCAGCATAGTGACTCAAGGAGTCAGGGAAGGCAGCTGTGAAGTTGTCTGGAGGGCAAGGGCCTGATCCCTGTGATGAAGGGCAGGAACAGCAAGGGCTCCAGTCTTCCCAGAAGAGGACAGCCCTGCTTTCTGTGTGTAGGAAAGGCACCTCTGCAGGGGAGTTCTTCAGCGAGTAGCCAGAAGATTCTGTGGCCTGCAATAAGAGAGAAGAAGAAGGGGTAAGGGGAAAGGGTCTCCAGCTTACGCTGTTTCCTTAGATGCTAAGGTGCCGTGTTTGGAACAGCACATCCTGAACCTTCGCAGTGACAACTCGGTGAAGAGAAAAATCAACTTCTAATGCTTTCTGTGGAGGAAGAGAACAGTGGCCAAGTGCTTGGGCCCGACAGAAGTCACACTGCGGCCTGGAGAAATGGCCCCATAACCACTGCAAATGTGGTTGTAACATCCTGTTTAAAAGATCGGGGACATGATATTGCTGGGTACTAAAACCCAGTCAGGACATCCTGGATCCATGTTTCTGTTTTGATCTATTTTAAGGTTTATTTGGTTGCATGTGTGTGTGTGTGTGTGTGTGTGTTTGAGAGACAGAGAGAGAGAGAGACAGACAGACAGACACAGAGAGAGAGAGAGACAGAGAGACAGAGAGACAGAGAAGGAGAGAGACAATTTTGCCTGCATGCATGTATGTACAATACATGTGTGCCTGGTGCCCACAGAGGTCAGAAGGGGGCATTGGATACCCCTGGAACTAGAGTTACAGACAGTTGTGAGCTGCCACATGGGTACTGGGAACCAAACCCAGATCCTGTGCAGAAGCAGAAAGTGCTCTTAGTCACTGAGCCATCTCCCCAACTCCTGTGTTTGCTTTTCCAAAGTAATCTTGGGCCACCCAGAAACCATAATTGCCAGAGGGAAGGGTCTAAATCATTTGCATGGACAGAGTCCAGGCCCTGCTTGCTCCTCAGGCTGCTTTCTGCCCTTCCTTCCTTCCTTGAGGAAGTCTGATTTCTCGGAGGACCCAGCAGTTTTCAGGGACACCATCTTCTCCAGGGACAGGGGTGGAGAACCGAACTAAGTAGGCCCTACAGACCTGGCTCTAAGAGGGGTCATCCCTACAGTCCAGCCCCAGCAATCCTCAAACAGTGCCTTGGTGCTGGGATCACAGGCCTGCATCATCAGGAATTCTGGGATGCAGACAGTCAATCTGAGAGGTGGCTTGCTGAGTCAGACTCCTATTGGATCCACTTTACCCCCCCAAAAAAATCCCAGAGGCAGAAACATCCTGATCTGAAGCCTGGAGTGGCAACATCTGAGGTACACAGCCTCTGACTTCTAGATTGGGTTATCTGCTATTTTCAACAATTCCATTAAACTAAATGTCCTAATAACCATCTCTACATTATAAATTAGGAACCAAGGGCTAAGCCATGCCTCGGGTCATGGAGAAGCTAGGATATGATCCCAAACAATGTCATTCAGAGACCCTCCAGCTTATGGCTATGTGTGCTTTTGCTGATGTTCAATGTTTCCGCCCATGTCTTCCATCCCGTCTGTAGCTCTCCTGATGGGTTTAAACACCACAGACTAAACAGATCTAAGCAGACATAAGAAGGAACTTCATCCTACTGCATATACCTCCTCTGCTCTTGTCTATTTCCTCTTCCCAGAGGGATCCATGTATGTCTCTCTTGGGGTTCTCCTTGTTACCTAGCTTCTCTGGGGTCATGGACTGTAAGCTGGTTATCTTTTGCTTTGTGTCTAATATCCATTTGTGTGTGAGTACATACTGTGTTTGTCTTTCTGGGCCTGGGTTACCTCACTCAGGATTGTTTTTTCTAGTTCCATTCATTTGCATGCAAATTTCAATATATCTTTTTTTTTCCCACTAAGTAGTCCTCCATTGTGTAAATGTACCACATTTTCTTTATCCATTCTTTGGTTGAGGGGCATCTAGGTTGTTTCCAGGTTCTGGCTATTACAAATAATGCTGCTATAAACATAGTTGAGCAAATGTCCTTGTAGTATGATTGAGCATCCTTTGGGTATATGCCCAAGAGTGCTGTTGCTGCATCTTGAGGTAAGTTGATTCCCAATTTTCTGAGAAACCACCATACTGATTTTCAAAGTGCCTGTACAAGTTTGCACTTCCACCAGCAATGGATGAGTGTTTTCATTACTCCACATCCTTTCAGCATAAGCTGTCATTGGTGGTTTTTATCTTAACAATTCTGACTGGTGTAAGATGGCTTCTCAGAGTTGTTTTGATTTGCATTTCCCTGATGGTTAAGAATGTTGAGTAGTTCCTTAAGTGTCTTTTGGCCATTTGAGATATTTCCATTGAGAATTCTCTGTTTACATCTGTACCCCATTTTTGATTGGCTTATTTAGTATATTGATGTCTAGGTTTTTTCGTGTTCTTTATGTATTTCTAAAATCAGTTTTCTGATGTGGGGTTGGTAAGATTTTTTTCCATTTAGTAGGCTGCCTTTTTGTCTTATTGACTGTGTCCTTTGCTTTACAGAAGCTTCTCAGTTTCAGGAGGTCCCATTTATTTATTGTTGTTCTCACTGTCTGTACTACTGGTGTTATATTTAGGAAATGATCTCCTGTGCATTCAAGGGTACTTCCCACATCCTCTTCTATGAGGTTCAGTGTGGCTGGATTTATATTGAGGTCATTGATCCATTTGGACTTGAGTTTTGTGCATGAGGATGATATGGATCTATTTGCATTCTACTACATATTGACATCCAGTTATGCCAGCACCATTTGTTAAAGATGTTTCATTTTTTCCATTGTATAATTTTAGCATTTTTTGTCAAAAATTAGGTGTTCATAGGTGTGTGGATTAAAATCAGGGTCTTTAGGAGAGAAAAGTGAGAAGGGGAGGATGGGGAGAGCTTGGGGAAATGGGATGGTTGGGATAAAGGAAGGTTGGATATGGGAGCAGGGAAGTATATATCTTAATTAAGGGAGCCATCTTAGGGTTGGCAAGAGACTTGAACCTAGAGGGGCTCCCAGGTGCCCAGGGCGATGTTCCCAGTTAGTTCCTTGGGCAGCTGAGGATAGGGAACCTGAAATGGCCCTATCCCATAGCCATACTGATGAATATCTTGCATATCACCGTAGAGCCTTCATCTGGCGATGGATGGAGATAGAGACAGAGACCCACATTGGAGCACCGGAATGAGCTCCCAAGGTCCCAATGAGGAGCAGAACATGAGCAAGGAAGTCAGGACCGCGAGGGGTGCACCCACCCACTGAGACAGTGGAGCTGATCTATTGGGAGCTCACCAAGGCCAGCTGGACTGGGACTGAAAAAGCATGGCATAAAACTGGACTCTCTGAACAAGGTGTACAATGAGGGCTGATGAGAAGCCAAGGACAATGGCACTGGGTTTTGATCCTACTTCATGTTCTGGCTTTGTGGGAGCCTTGCCAGTTTGGATGCTCA
>NW_026067920.1:20913511-20935322 GCF_014885135.2 Alexandromys fortis
GGGAGGCTGGGAGGAGGCTGAATTTTTTTTCAATAAAAAAAAGAAAAAATAATAATAAAATCAGGGTCTTTGATTTGATTCCATTGGTCCACCTGTCTGGTTTTATGTCAATACCAAGCTGTTTTCATTACTGTAGCTCTATAATAGAGCTTGATGTCAGGGATGGTGATGCCTCTGGAAGTTCCTTTATTGTACAGGATTGTTATAGCTATCCTGGGTTTTTTTGTTTTTCCATATGAAGTATTGTTCTTTATACATATGTTAGTCTGTAAAGAATTATGGTGGGATTTTAATGGGGATTGCATTGAATCTGTAGATTGCTTTCAGTATGATTGCATTTTTATTATGTTGATCCTACCTATCCAAGAACATGGGAGATCTTTCCATTTTCTGTATCTTTTTCAATTTCTTTCTTCAAAGACTTAAAGTTCTTGTTGTACAAGTCTTTCACTTCTTTGGTTAGTGTAACCCCAAGGTACTTTATGCTACTTGTAGTTATTGTGAAGAATGATATTTCTCTGATTTCTTTCTCAGCCCCTTTATCATCTATATTTATAGAACCTCTCATCTGTTTCACAGCTCTCAGGGTGGCTGGGGAAGGACCAAGGGTCCTGAGACCTAAGCTAGACATTTGCTGAACTCTCTCCAACACACTTTTGGATGCAGTATTTCCTTAAGAACAAAGAGACAGGGCTGGAGAGATGGCTCAGAGGTTAAGAGCATTGCCTACTCTTCCAGAGGTCCTGAGGTCAATTCTCAGTGACCACATGGTGGCTCACAACCATCTGTAATGAGATCTGGTGCCCTCTTCTGGGTAGAACACTATATACATAATAAATAATTTAAAAATCTTTTTTTTAAAAAAGGGGAACAGTTCATCATTCTGAAAAATAAAAAAAAAACCAAAGAGACAAAGAACCTCGCTTTATCAGCCCATTGTAATATCTCGCAGGTACTCGGGAGGATACAAACATTACAGGGAGGTGACAGGGTGCGCAGTTTTTGTCAGGAGATGGAGGAAACCAAGGAAGGCTTCTTGGAGGAGGTGATCTTTGAGCAGGGCTCACATCTCTGGAGGCCAAAGGTGAGTACTCTCATGAGAGTCAATAGCTAGAAGGCTCTCAGGAGGGAACTGGACTGTGTCTAGGACAGCTCTTAGGGAATCATCTTAGTGACAGTTCCATTTCCGGGAAGACACAGCTCAGATTACTTCAGAAAAGAAGAGGGAGCCAGTACTGAAAGGGTTTCTATGGATACTCTAGAGAGGTGGCTCACAGTACTGCCCCGACCAGCAGTGCACACTCTCTGCAGAGGACAGAGAACAACTGGATTTGACTCTTGTTTGAAAAAGCAAGCCCCCTGCCCCAGAGTGTTTCTAGAAAGATGTGCCAAGGACAGGGCCCCAGAGGTTGCCTGGGGGAAGGAGGGCTGCTCGCTCTGTGCAGAGGGGAGGGGTAGGTTTGAGGCACTGATGGTGTACCTCCATCTCCTACCTTGAGGCATTCTGCACTTTCTCCCCGCCTCTCCCCGCCTCTCCCCTGCTCCAGCATCTCCTGGCTCTTCTGGGATGGTTCTTTTCTCATCTCTGAGTGGGTGTTTATTTCCAGATTTGCTAAGCCTATTAAGAAAAGAAAGTATTCCAAAATTCTCCTGTTCCCTGGGAGCAAGAGATGGGTAAGAAGTCTGCAGATTCATCCATGCCGAGGGGTTCAGTGAAGCCCACATGTACTAAAGGATTAGGGGACCCTCTCCTACCCACGATTGTCAATGCAGTTTTTATTTCCTTGTGTTTTGTTTATGTTCCACTCTTATCCTGGCTCACCCAACTCTCAAAGTCCTCCTCACTAAATCAATCTAACTCCCCAGCCTTGTAGCAACCCAAGAGAGTGGTGCCTGGTGGCTTGAGGAGGAAGAACTTCCTGTGGCGGGGAGGAGGGGGCTGAGGGGGTAGAAGTGTGTGGGGGGGGAGTGCTCAAGGCAGCCACGTGAAAAGGTGCAGTGTCACAAGAATAGGGAGCAAACTCCCCTGTGGCCACAGTTCTCCTGAAGGCTCAAAGCCCTCTTGCCTCGGCTTGCAGCTTGGAACTGAGCTGCCTGCACCACCCAAGGAATGCAGAGCAGCAATGTGCTATTAAATTAGCTTCTCCCCATTCCCCAAATACCAAGCCCTATTAGCGGTGCCAATTTCAGGCTACCAGCATGCGGTCTCCAAACCAAAGGAGAGGTGAGGTCTGTGATGGGTACCCACTTCTGAGGATGCTAGGGAACCTGTGTGTCAGGGGTGAGCAGGCTTGGCCTGAATTCTACCAACTGGATGTCCTCTAAAACGAGGCCAGCTCCTGTGTGTCACCTTCCAGTCTTGTACACAGCACACGTTGTCTTTTCTTTGAGAGCCTTTGACATTTACTAAATACTAAATTTAATATATATAATATATATATATAACCAGCTAATTTACTGTTTGTTGTTGTTGTTTTTTTTTTCCCTTGAGATCTAAAAAAAAACAAACATTTATTATGATTTTTCCTACCCTAGGAGCTGCAAGCCAGAGAAGGGTCAGAAGAGGTGCCCCTGAACAAAGCTGGGGAGCCTTCACAATATTAGCCAAACAGATGTGTTAGTATTAGCTTTCTGTTTGTTTTTGAAACAGCTTTTCACTATGTAGCCCAGGCTGGCCCCTGCCTCCACCTTGCCAGTGCCGGGATTGCAGACACGTTTCCATACCCAGCTGATCCTGTTATAGCAGCAACTCTGAAACACCAGGGTTCTAGCAAGACCACTTTCCCACACGCTCAGTCTGCCCACACATGCTTACGGCCCACCCTCTTCTCAGCAGGCCACAGTATAACAGGGAGATGTGTGTGCACATGTGCGTGCAGTTCCTGATTTTAACACGCCTCATTATTAACCACTAAAACAGGGGTTCTGGTGGTAGTCCAAGAGATCTCTGACAGACTTGAATGTTGGGGAAAGATCCTAAGAGAAAAGACGAACCTAATGGCTTCATTGGAAGAAAAAGCTCCTTTGAGGAGGTCTGGGTTCTCCCCTTCCCCCTATTGGTCCTTTTTAGCCATCCACCCCCATGCCTTCCCACTGTCTCTCCTCACAATGTTTTCTGAGAAGCTGCAGTCTTCAAGGGGACACCCTTGCTTTCCCTGTCTACCTGCGTCCCTCAGTGCTCCCTTAAAAAGAAAACGATGCTAATTGACACAAAGAATCTCAGCACTTACCAGTTTTATTTAGTATTTATTAAAGAGTTCTTTTCCATTTACCCAAACAGAAATGTTCACCAAACCTCATTCTTATACACAGGAGGGAAAGCCAGTGACCTGAGCCCCCTCCAGGCCTGGCCCACTCTGCAGCCACCCCTCGACACACAGTGTGGAAGCCACTGCCGTGAGGGGCTCTGCTCTTTTATGAATTTCCCCTCATCGGCTGACCCCCCCCCCAGTTTGTAACAGCTGATGTGTACCCCCAGGCAAGGGCAACCACAACAAACCCTGGCTTCCACAGGCATGTTAAGACACATGCAGATTCCAGGGAGCATGGAACATGCCAGGGTATCTAGTCCTTGAAGGCAGTAGGGCTCGCTTACTTCCACTTTAGAGACGGCTGCAGAAGGTTTGAGAACATTTCCTGGCCCTGGAACCCAGCCCTCCTGTTTCCTTTGGCAGGTTTCCCTCCTTGCCTCTGTTGGCCCTGAAACAGAACCGTACAGTGTCTTGTGTTGGCCTAGAGCAGAGAAGCCAGGTGGCTTACCACAAGAGCAGAAGCAAAAGGATGGCTATTCCGTGGTTCCCCGCAGGCTTAACTACAGTCAGGCATCACGTTGTGCCTGTGTGGTGAGGGGAGAAAAATAAAAACGAGGACACGACAGCTCCTAGGTGTGGTGGAGGAGAGGGCTTCTTGTAGACAAGTGGGATAGATATAGCCAGAGGCAGGAACATCTGGGAGACTCCAGAGGGCACATGGCTGTCTTAACTAGGGTTTCTATTGCTGTGAAGAGACACCACGACTCTGGCAACTCTGATACAGGAAAGCATTTAATTGGGAGGACTCTCCACAGTTCAGAGGTTCAGTCCATTGTCATCATGGCGGGACATGGCAACAGACAGCAGACATGGTGCTGAAGAAGAAGCTGAGAGTTCACTTCAGGAAGTGAACTGAATTAAGGTGTGACTTGAGCATAGGAGAGCTCAAAGCCCACCTCCATGGTGACATGCTTCCTCCAACAAGGCCACCCTCCCTAATAGTGCCGCTCCCTATGAGCTTATGGGGGCCAATTACATGGAAGCAAATTCTTTCTTTTTTTATTTGCTGCCGACTATCCACCGTATCCTAGGCTCCCCTACTCAGAGTGACCATGTTACTAAGGGAGGGACCAGATACCTGAAATATACCTCAGGACTGGTCTACGCTAGACCATCACTCCACCCAGTCTCGTTTCCTTCCTTATCTCACAGTCCCCTGCTCTTCTCTGTCTGCTTTCTAACCACAGCGAGCTGAGCAGCCTCTGACACACGCACCCGAGACAATGACGTCCATCCCAGCGAGGCCAAAAGCAATGGATCCAGCTGACCTGGACTGAAACCTCAGAGATCATGAGCTGGCACAGCTCTTTCCTCCATGAAGTGTGACCAGTTAGGCAGTGGTAGTGAAAAGAGGACAGGACGGTGGAAAGTGTTGGTGAGAACTTGGAGTCTCGGGAGCCACATTTGTTCACTCCTCTGGGGGAGGGGGCATGTAAAATGGTGCAGCCAGGACCTGGCAGCTCCTCTGCTGTTAAACAGAGTTATTACACGACCCAGCCACTCTCCCCCTAGATGTCCACCTGGGAGAGCCGAAAACCTTTGTCTATCCAGACAAAATGCCCAAGGAAGCACTACTTAAAATAGCTAAAAAGTGGAGACAACTCAAGTCTTCAACAGACAAAACGTGGTGTCTTTGTGAACAGACCATAGACCAGTTAGCCCTAGAACAACAGGATATTCAACCACAGGAAAGGACGAACGTTGGCGCATGCTACGCCAAGGGCAAACCTTGAATGGTTTCGTTTATATGAAAAGTCCAAATATGCAAATCTGTAAGAGACCGATTAGTGGTTGTGAGGTGTTGGGTGGGTACAATGGCAGTGACTTCATGCCGTCGTCTAAATGGACATGTCCCCTCCCCCTCCACACCCCCAAAATTCTTATATGCAATGTGACAGATGTGACAGTGTTAAGAAGTTGGGTCTTCTTTAGAAGTTATTTTTAGTTATGCATACTCCTATGTACCTATGTGTGAGTGGAGTGGCGAAGGAGGCCAGAAGAGGGCGCTGGCTCACCTGGAGCTGGAGTTACAGGTGAAGGAGAGCCACCCTTTGTGGGAGCTGGGAATCTAACTCTGGTCCTCTGCAAGAACAGTATGTGCCCTTAAACACTGAGCCCAATAAGCCAGATCCCTGGGGAGTGATGAAGTCATGGGTTCGCCATCACTAATGGAATTGATGTTCTTAATCGTAGATGCTGATCATTGTCCAAGCTCTCTTTCCCTTTCTGATTCTCTACCATGTGAGCAGGAGGAGCCGGGCTGGAAGGAAAGACAAGCCTTCACCAAACCAAATCTTCAGGTGCCCTGCTCTTAGACCTCCCAGCCTTACTGCGTCTGTGCTGTTCTACGGTGATAGCGCTAAGGGACTGCTAAGTCCTCTGGAGTGTGATGGCTTGTGCTCATAATCCATCCCCTGGGAAGCTGGGAGGAGGATGCCACATTCACTGCTAGCCAGGGCAGCACTGTGAGAGTCTGCCTCAAGACACACAAGTTCTGAACTTGGTGGGGGCTGCACATTGTAAATATACCCCAAACTACAGAAAGACGTCTGCTTTGATCTGGCTGGTCCAGAGCTGTCTGTGTCGATCAGGATGGCTTCAACTTGTGGTGATCCCCCTGCCTCTTTCTCCAAGTACTGGGATTATGGGCATGTGCCACTACACCTTAGAATTGCATACTTTAAAATAGCTATTTTGTGTTATTAGGATGATGATTCAATTTTCAAACATCACCTTTTTGAAAAGAGCCAATTTATTCCTCTATCCACATTGCTCTGAGATAATGAAAATGTAGCCAGTTGCCAAGTGGTGAACACCCCTGTGGGCGGGCAGGGTGGCAGCAGGGGGCACAAACGCTGAGTTATTAAAAATTACCATCTGCACGAGCCTGTGAAAGCAGGGCTTGTTCCTGTGGTCTCACCTCCAGTCACTGGTCATATTTTGATAATGCTCTAAATTACAGGCCCCAGAACTGGCCTTTAATTGCAGAGTGCTTTAACAGGGTTTGCTGGCGAATGCCAGAGGACTGTCGGAGCCTCCGGTGGAGAACAGCGCCCTTTTATCCATTCTCCGTGGTTGCCTCGAACATGCAGTCAGTACCTGGACGTGCTGGGCACGACTTTATCTCGTTTATTCATCTCCATCGTCTGCCCTTCCAGCTGCATTTCACTCCCCCACACCGGGAAACCCTCCCCGTCTACTCTTTTCTTCCATCCTGAGGTCTGGGGATCCAGAAGTCAGCAAGCAGCCTGGGGAAATGGATGAAGGACAGCAAGCATCTCACAGGCGACCACCCCTCCTGCTCCCTGTCCTCCCCCCAGCATGGATGGAAGGAGAAATTAGCACACAAAAGAAAATCATGTTGCACCCCAAGCTAAGACTTAACTGGTACCCAACTTATAGGAAAACGGCCAGAAATCTGGGCAAGGCAAGCAAAGCCTGTGACCCCTGAGCTATTAGCTCCCATCCTACCTATGGTACCAACCCTGCTCCACCCTGGGCATTTCCACACCTCTCCCCTTTCCACCCAAACACCCACCAAATGTTAGTCTCTCTGAAGCCCTCCCTGGCTCCGTTCCCACATCAACACAGTTCCATTCCTCTGAGGTCTCTTTGTTCATACTCATCCCGACTTGGTCCACAGCTTGATGCCAGCTGTGTGTGTGTGTGTGTGTGTGTGTGTGTGTGTGTGTGTGTTCGTATCCATGTCCTCCCCTCAGTGTAACTCTTGTGATCAGAGTGACAAGTTTTGCTTTTGTATGTCCCAGCACCCCACAGCCTGAACACTGTTCACAGCAAAAGCTCGGCCAACATCTGAAATCACTCTGAATTGTTCTTCTGCAATTGAGCCGTCCTGAATCTGTTGTCTTGGGCCTCTCCATGGGTGTGGAGATGCTCTGAAATTATCTGCTCCTGAATAGGAAGCTTCTGAGCCAACGGAGTATGATCAGTTTCACAAGGTGTCCATGTATACCCGCAATGTGCCAAGAACATAAGCTATTACAAAGAACAAAAAGACGGAGATAGAGCCTGCCTCCCAGAATGCATTGGCCAACCGGACTCAAGGAAGGGAGGCTGTACCAGGAATCAAAATCCAGCTTCCTACAGTTCTCTGCACTGGGTCTGGGGGCTTTAGCCGTTGTGCCACCCCTCATTTGGCCATCACAGCGTTCTTCCTTTGAAACATCATGAGGATAGATTACTTGTGTTCAAATTCCATTTCCACGTGGCTGGGAGGGCATAGGGAAATTGCTTAAGTCCTCGGTTTCCACGTGTAGGTAATGATGTAAGGTCACTGTGTCAGTAGTTAGATGTGTGCACACTTGGCCAGGGCTTCCCCAGGGCCAGTCCCTCTAGGATTCTGACACTGTGAGGGACTCTGGACTGCTCAGCCACCATCCTGTCATGGTGGACAGCAACCCTGTTCATACCAGAGCGCAAACCACAAACCTGGAAGTCTTTGAAGTCTTGCAACCTATCTGATGTTTCTCAGCTCTGTTCTGCTTTTCTTCTTAACTCGCCATGACTACCTCGGAAGTCCCCCACTACAACACCCCCCTCATCTATCCTCCCTCCCCCAGACCCACCCACTGCAGCGGAGTACCAAGGTCTACTTGAGATACAGAGATGATCCTGTTAGCTCCCCTGGACTCTGTTCTTACGGTGTCTGTTAGCACCTCAGGATCCGAGCAAGCCAGCCTTAGAGTAACAAGACAGCTACTGTCCCTTGCTAGGTAGATTTGTATCGATATACAAGAATCTATACCAATGCAAATTATCTAAAACTGATAGCTACTGTTTTAGTTTACAAGGAGATATAATAATCTACCTTATTGTCCTAACCTATCTTTCTCCCTTTTTTTCTATTTCAAATGAGATTCCTGAGTTTAATCTTTATTGTTCCACCTCCAACCCTGTAACTATTTATAACCAACCCCTTAAAGATGACAATTATCCATAACCCTGAGAAAAACCAAAAAATCATACATCCCACTTATTGGCAGAGGGGGTCTTGTGTTCTTGGAATTGCTTCCTGCCCTCTAGGGGGCGATAGTATCTCTATGGGATCCTATAAAAAAAATAACCTAAAGCAATGGTTAAGTCTCTTGAGAACTGTAACACATTTGTGGCCAGTCTATGAGTAACGGGGAAACCTCATCTGAGTTCTGTCTAGAGTGGTGTGAAAAGGTGGATCATCTCAGCTTGGAATCACCTTGGAATTGTCCTAAACAGTTTGTGGTCCAGAGGCTCTCTCTGAGTGGTGTTTATTGGCTCGATGGCATCATTATGAACCAGGTAGAGTCATTGTTGTGGGGACCCATCATCTTTTTGGAGACTTCAGAGATCACTCTTAGGAAGATTTATTATTCACTGTGGAAAACTTAACCATTATTAATATCTAAACAGAAAGTTTAAATTTAGGATAGTAATATATCTAAAGAAAGGCTCTAAAGAGTCAAAAATAAGTAGGGGAAAGAGATTTCCCTGTTTTTTTTTTTTTTTCTGTCCCGTACCAGGTGGCTCTTCTGATTTGAGACACAGACTCTGAATTTTTCTTTTAACAGCATGTGTGGATTTAGACCTTCTAGGTCCCCGGAGACCCCACCGAAATCCTATTCCAGATCTAAAAGAGTCTCACTTAAACACCCTTCTCCTGCCAGCAGGTCTCCATCCGGCTCCTCAGGCTCTGCTTCCTCCTACCCCCCCCCTCCTCGTCGTAGGTCATACAAGGTCATCAGAAGCCTCTTCAGATTCATCCTCCCCATCTCCCTCCCGCCCTACTCCGCCTCCTCGGTCAAGATCATCGGACAATCAGCCATCTCAGAACGCCAGTGGACAAGACGTGACCAACAGGACACCGTCAAAATAACCAGACACTCCCTGGACCCCTCGACGACGCCCAAAGTCAGCAGGAAGCAGTCATGAGAGACCGGGCTACGCCCCTATTCCCTACCCATTAAGACTCTCAACCCCCCAGATTTTTAATAAATTAAAAAGGGTGGAAATGTTATTCCCCAGAAGGCCCCTGAGCGTAGCTCACCTGGGGAACTACATTTCCCAGGAGCCCCTAGCATTCCACGCAAAGGCTGCGCAGGTGCAGAACATGGCGTCTGATGCACGTGCGTGGGGAACCCTTTAAAGGGCTGGAAAACCGTCTGTTTGCTCTCTTTTCCCCTTCTCTCCCACACGGTGCAATAAAGCTCGTGCTCCACATGGGTTTTGTTGCATCCTTTCGCGTCCGAAGAAGAGCAAGCAGAAGAAGCTGAAGAACAGAAGACTAAGGTCTTTTGACTTCTTGAAGACAGGTATTTCTATTTCCCATAAAGACAAAAAACAGAACTCTGCCCCAACCCTTATTGATGGAGGAAGGACATTGGTTAATTATAATAAAGAAACTGCCTTGGCCCATTTTATTGGTTAGAACATAGGTGGGTGGAGTAAACAGAAGAGAATGCTGGGAGAAAGAAGCTTAGTCGTGAGTCGCCATGATTCTCCTACCGGACACAGACGCAGGTTAAGATCTTCCCTGGTAAGACATCTTGTGGTGTTACAGGGATATTAGAAATGGGTTAGATTAACATGTAAGAGCTAGCCAGTAAGAGGCTACAGATAACGGGTCAGGCAGTGTTTAAAAGAATACAGTTTCTGTGTAATTATTTCAGGCATAAGCTAGCCATGTGGGCGGCCTGGTGCTGGGGACGCAGCCCTGCCGCTCCTATTACTACACCTTATAGGGTGAGTTTTCTTTTTGAAATTGTGTTAAATTGCCACACCAGTTGACGAACTATCTCCTCTCCTTATTAAGAGGTATTTCCTATTTGAATCTATTCTTTATTAATTTTGGTGGTATTCATAACTTTTCTTCTCCTGTGGAAACAAAAGCAAAACCCCTTCCCCAATGTAACACACTCTGATTTCCTTTCTGAGGTCAATAAATCTTTAAAGTACACAGATTGATTTGGTTATTTTTTTTCAATTCTCTAATGTCTTTCTGCAGCTACTGTTCCTTTTTAACCAGCATTTAGAAAATTTAAGGCTAATAAGGCATTATGCGATCTATCTCTGGGGGTATTTATTACCTTTTTCTGTTTATTAGGCATTTCTTTCAGGTGAGATTAGATCTTTCTACAACCATTTGTCCTATAGGATTATGTAGTATATCTGTAATATGCTTTTTACTATAATATGCAAAAATATGTTTCATTTTACTAGAGATATATGCTGGAGTATTGTCAGTCTTAATTTGTGTAGGTATTCCCATGATGGCCATGACTTATAATAGGTATTATAATAGACATAATCAGCCTTTTCAGAACTCAAAGCAGGTGCCCATTGACATCCTGAAAATATATCTACTATGGTGTACATATTTTATTTTTCCAAATTCTTCAAAATAAAACACAACCATTTGCCAAATTTAATTTTTTTACATACCTTTAGGCTACTTTCTGCAGGTAATGGTGCTTGATTATACAAAGAGCAAGTAAGACTTCTTTTTTTTTTTATAATTTCCTTTACTTGTTGCCAGTTGATGGAAAAATCCTTTATCAAATCTTTGCTATTGACATGGTGTTTTTATGAAATTTTGAGGCCTCCATCACATTTCCTATTAATATATGATCAATTTCATCATAACTTTGTGCTAGAGGACCTGGCAGGCCCAAATGGGATCTGATGTGTGATATATATATATATGACAATTCCTATTCCTAAGTATTTTTTGTAATTGTATAAATAACAAAGTTAATTTTGAATCACCAGGAATAAATTCAGCAGTTTCAATATGCAAAACTACTCTTTCTGCACATTGAGAGTCAGCAACTATATTGAAAGGTTCTGTTAAATCCATTAGTACCACGAGCGTGGCGTACAATTCTCACTTTTGCACAGAATCATAGGGACTTTGAACCACTCTTCTTAAGTTTCCTGATCACTAACCTGCCTTTACTGACTGACTTCCAGCAGCATAGAACATAGGGGCTCCAGGGGTTGGTGTTCCCCGTACAATGTGAGAAAGGACCCAACAGATTCTTTCTATGAATTGAGTCTCTCACTTATGGGAAAGCTATTGCTAATCTCTTCCTCTAAAAAGTTACTGCAGGCTCTTTGCCAGTATCCATTTTCTGCTCACAAATAGGAAATTTCCTCATTAGTAAAAGACACTACAATTTCTGCTGGATCCCTTCCTGTCAATTGACGAAGTCTTAATTTTCCTTTTAAAATCAAATCAGAAACTTTTTCCATATATGTCTTTAATTTCTTACTCTGTTTATGTGGTAAAAATATACATTCCAAGATAATACCTTCCCTCTGCATTAAATCCCTGTAGGGGAACGTGTGGAGGGTAATATGACCAGAATGCAGTTAAGCTTCAGATGCACACAATCCACATGTGCATTCTGTAGTTTCTCTTCCACCAAAGCCAACTCTCTCTCAGCTTCCGTTGATAATTTCCTGGAACTATTTAAGGAAGGAAGACCAGAAACCACAGAGAGGGGAAAGGGAGACCGAGAAGACCACATATTCGTTCTGTGGGGAGGTAGGGGTGTGTGTGGAGGCATTTTAAATAGCCCATGGGAGTAGTCTTGGGGAGGGTCACTGTTTGGTGGGCTTCCTCGGAGGTGGAGTCTGGACTGTGGCAACTCCCAGGGGAGGGGCATTGGGATGGATGCCAGGGTCTGGGGGCTCACTTCCAGCCAAACTCTCCACTCCCTCTTATCCCCCACCCCATCTATATTCCTCTCTGTCTTTACTCTGCTCCTGCTTCTCTCATGACCAGGTCTAGTCTGCTGGCCATGTCCAGCGTACCACTTTCTCTCTTTGCTCTGGACCCTTCCAGATGCCTCTGGCTGTAC
Source organism: Alexandromys fortis (assembly GCF_014885135.2). Taxonomy (NCBI): domain Eukaryota; kingdom Metazoa; phylum Chordata; class Mammalia; order Rodentia; family Cricetidae; genus Alexandromys; species Alexandromys fortis. The sequence continues at coordinate 20,925,678 of NW_026067920.1, forward strand.
TCTCTCTCATATCTACAATAAAAACTTTCCCCCAACCATACCATGGAGGGGTCGTGTCAGTTTGTACATCTGCCTTTGCCTCCCAAGTGCTTGGATTACAGACATGTGCCACCACAACTCAGCTCGTGACAAATACTTTTAGTTTTAGTAGTGGTGGCTTCTGTCATGCGACTTCTGGAGGACAGAACTCTAAGGGCAGCCAAGGAATGAGAGGGAAAATGACCACCTTTCTGCCTTGCCCCAGTGTGATCCAGATACCACCCAAAGTTTCTGGGCAGTCAAGTTATACCACGGTGGCCAGTTCCTTAAGTCTGTTCACTGCAGGAAAGAGGCAAGTAAGGGACTTTGTTTGGCCAGACAACAAAAGAGGGAACCAAGCTGTGCCTGATCTATGAACAGAAATTATCCTTTTTCTGAGTGTTGTCCCCTCCCTGCCTCAGGCGGCCAGAAAGATGACGGAGCAGCTGTCACCAGCTGGGTGTGACCCCTTAGTTTATCATCTTTCCTCACCCCATCCCAACAACCTCCTCCCCCACCCCCCCTCCCCAAATGCCTGAGCACGGTCTCCTATTTTAAGAGCTGGATTCCCCATTGACATAGTAATTTGGAGGCCACAGCTATTGCCAGTTGCTGCTGGGATGGGAGCAAAGCTACCTTTCCCCAGGGCTGCAACTGGCCTGCAGCAGAGGGCAGACCCAGCCATGTGTGCACACACAGACGTCTCTTCCTCATCTTCTTCTTTGCCCATTTTTCAATCCTTTAAAATTGTGAAAGCCACCCTTAGATTGCTAGTCATTTTTTAAAGCCCTATCTGTGGAACTATGTCAGTAATTTTATTTCCCACAAATCTATACATTTTTTTTTACTCATTACACTGTAACAATTTATGTTCTTCAAATGCTTCAAAATTAAAGTTTTAGGTTACATAATAAAGTTTTATTTATTTATTTTTATTTTTTTGCTAGGCATGGTGGCATACACACCTGTAAGCCTAGCACTTGGGAGCTGCCCGCAGAAGGATTAGGAGTTCAAGGACAGCCTCTGCTAGGCCAGCCTAGACTACAGGAAACCTTCTTAGGATTTTGCAGAGACCAGAGGGCCAAGGAATGCTGCAGAGACGACACCACACAATAGATCTCATGCCGGAGATTGCTTAGGGGTGGAGTTCAGAAGGCCGCCTCTGAGCAAGGATGGAAGAGAAGGGGCAGGGCGTGAAGGTGCAGGGGTTCTAAAGGTGAAAAAGGCTTGCATTTGGCCGCTGCTGGTGATAGCACGGTTGCTGGTGCTGAGTCAGAGAGCGGGCCGAGGGAGTACTTGGTTCTGGAATGTGGGTGGCGCTCAGTTTACCAACATTTCCCCCTCTTGTTTATTATAAAAGGCGAGGAAATGGGATGGGGTGGCTGGTGAGGCGAGAATGGGGGCTTCCTGTCATCTGGGAGCATTGATGTCTTTGGGGACCCACGAAAGCTGGGATGCTGGCTAAGTCTGGGAAGAGCAGACTGTTGCCACTCTTTGTCCAGATTCTTCAGGACCATTTGGGGCTGGGGAAGTGAAGCTGGACCACCTGGGGCTAGCTGCTTTGAAGATGTCCGGGATACAGATTTCGAGGGAACTTCTGGGGCTGGCAAGTTGCTGGAGAAGTCTGCAGTTGATATGAAATCGGTTGGGACAGATAGTCTAGGAAGAGAAGGAATTTAAGTGAACTTTTTAATGGTTTATTTTTATTTTAATACTGGTATTTTGCCTGCATGTGTCTGGGTGAGGGTATCAGAACCCTGGAACTGGAGCTACAAACAGTTGTGAGCTGCAGTGTGGGTGCTAGAAACTGAACGGGGGAGGGGGTCTGGAAGAACAGTCAGTGCTCTTAACCACTGAGCCATCTCTCCAGCACCAGGAAAACTTTTATCTTAGGAGTACATTAGAAATTTACAGGCACACTGTCCTAAAACTAAGGAAAGTAGGGGAGATCAGGAATAAATGGAACAGGCAGGTGGGGAAACAGGTTGTTAGTGGACAGGACTTACCTGGAGTCCATTCGACCCATAAGAGGTGGATTCAAGTTGATTCCCTGAAACTTAAAAGAATTTCTCAAGTTTACAAAAAATGCTAAGTTTTGAACACGTTAGTATTCCCACGGTTTGCAATCTGTACTGAAATCCACACCACAGAAAAGGCAGTAGACTCACACCTTTGAGTCATGGGAGAAGCGTGGGGACCTAAAAATGCTGGGTCAAAAGCATGATCACTCTGTCCTCTCTCCAGAAGCCTGGTGTGTACAGATTACACAGGCGTTCTTAGCCCCATCAGAAGCACTTTTGAGTCTATACTGAGAAGACGACAACCAAAGGAAATTTAAAATCTGGAGCTTGTGGCTGTGATAATGGGAGCTGGTGCTTACTGGATTACTAGCTTATCAGAACTCCACAGATTCGTGTTAAAGCCCTGAACTTTTGAAGTCTTGATATAGCGATAGCGTAGAGAGGGAAAGATCTGAAACATGGTTCATTCTTACATCTATCTGAAATCACCTTCTTATACCTTTACAGACTGCATTTACACACCTTAAGATATTTCTTTCTTACACCTTCTTAACTTGCCTTTACATATCTTAAAACATTTTTTAGACCCTTACAACCTACTTTCATAGCCTCAGACCTTACGTAAACTCCTCACTTTTTCTATGCAGCCATGACACATACGTAATTTATTGCTGATAGCCATCACTGTAAATCAAGGTCCTTTAGAAACAGAATAGTAAAAGGTTACTTTGAAATCTGTTTTGTGAGTGTATCTATTTTTTACTTTGAAATCTGTTTTGTGAGTGTATCTATTTTTAGAGTCTGGTAGCAAGGTAAACTGTTCTTCTCAGTCCTTTGTCTAGACAAAGAGGGGCAATCCCAGCGTCCTGCTTGGGCACAGTTTGGACAGGGTCCTGGCGGGGAGCAAGGTGAATGCAGTTTCTCACCCAGTGGCTGTCTCTGCCCCATTTAAAGCCAGCTCCAGGTGGAGTTCTTCTGTGCTAGACTTTAGGGTCACTGCTAGGAGCTGGGGGTCTGTAAGCTTTGTCCATTAAACATGTTAAATGTCATATTCAACAAATGTCTGAAAAGTTTTGAGGACCATAATCTATGAAGTATATCTAAAATAAGCAAACTTTGTTTCTTGTTGCTTGTTTTAGGCTTAACTTTGAAAGTAAATATAGGAGGCTAAATAAAGCTTATTCCTGTAATTAGTTAATTAGTAGCATGATTGCAAGTAGAGTTCTGAACACATTGAAGAATCTGACCATTTATAAGGTGACTAACTCTTAGCTTGCCTGTCTTAATTATTCTTAACAGTTTACAATAAGTTAGTAGCTTTTATAAGCTTAGGGTTTTAAGGCTTTACCTCTGCTACGTTTGAGCCTTAAAATTTGAGTTGAATAAACGCAGCAAACGTTTCTTTTAGAGTGCATCATTATAGAATGTCAGTTTCTTGTAGGACTCAGTTTATCCAGATAGCTAAAGTTTAACCACATGGCAAAGACAAAGAAGCTAGACAAATATTACTGTGAAGCTGAGTAGAACCTTGGGAATTTATAAATCTTTTTTTTAAATCAAATATACCTGACTTATCAAACATATGTTGTTATTTATCTACGTTTTCTAGCAGCTTGTTGTTGAACAGTTAGCAGAGACATAAGTAGTTAGACATACTCCCTAAGTCAGCTTTTGTTAATCTGAGTAGACCTTTATAACCTTAAAATTTTATTATCATATGTAGTATATTCTAAATCAGAGTTGAATCACATATATAGTTTTTTTTAAAGCAAATATAACCTTTAATTCTTATTTTTCCTTTTTTTAAAGACAGGGTTTCTCTGTGTAGCCCTGGATGTCCTGTAACTCACTCTGTAGACCAGGCTGACCTCGAACTCAGAGATCCAGCTGCCTCTGCCTCCCAAGCGCTGAGATTAAAGGTGTGCACCACCACCGCCTGGCTTAAATTTTATCACCATACAAAAAATTCATACCAATCCAAAATATTTGGGAGTTGCTTCCTTAATCTTAAAAGCAATGCAACAATAAGCAGAGAGTTCTGATGCATTTATCTAATTATTCTTTGTCAATAAAAACTCAAGGGTCAGATAGGGGGGTAAGAACCTGAATGATCAGAGAAACGGTGGAGAAGCAATGACCTCCTGTCGCTTTTGTTCTCCATCCAAAAAGGCCAAGACCCTCACTTGCTCTTTCCTGTGTCTATGTGCCCTCAGTCCTCCAAAACCTCCATGGTCGATTTTGGTCAGCTAGAAGGTAGCTCTGCCCTCTGATTCAAAATAGACTTTATTTTCAGTCACAAGAGTGTCAGAATGCAATCAAAATAATCACACATCAGAGCTTATTAGGACTAAGGAATTTTGTAACTTCTAGTTGTTCTACGCCATGTGGCCATCTGAAGACAGTGATTAAGTCACATGACATGTATTCTTTAACCTTAGTAAAGATGAGTGCCAGTCATGTAGCTGCTTACATCTTGAAGAGGTCACCAGCCAAGATGGAGGAGAGCCACACAGCTGCAATTTAAAAACATCTGTTTTCCTAGTAGGTCTATTTTTAAAAAAATGAGAGTTGAATCCAAGTGACATATACACATACACACAGAGTTCAGTGCAAGTTACATATACACACAGAACTGAATCTAAGGTAGTCACATACACACATACAGAGTTAATATAATATGTTGCAGCAAAACAAGATTACCAATACATAAAATTTTAATGATAAGCCTTTAGTTATAAGTTCAAAGCCAACTTTTGCTATAGATTTTAAACCATCCAATGAACGTACAGATATTGAGCTAGAGCTTACAGCGTAACCTTAATGGAGTCTTGGGAGAGCAGAGGACAGAGAAATCGTAGAGATAGCAGCTTTTAAGAGTGGAAAGTAGAGAGACTGTAGAGCGGAACAAGCTTGGATATAGGATACTTGGGGATCATTTGTGCCGTAACAGTTATTACGATTTGTGAGAGTTTGCAAATCAAGTGCACCAGTTTCTGGACACTGATCTGTACTGAGGCCAAGCTAGAGAAATAAAATCCGAGTCTGTGGAGGAAGAGAGTGAGGGTTACAAAACAAAATTCCTCCGGAGGGGACTTCTACACGCTCTCTAAGCTGGATGAGGGGAGCTGAATGAGCAGAAGCTGAAGGAATTAGCAGGCAGGCAGCTCCTAGGGGGAGGCGAGGAAGCTCACAATGTGCAGGCCAAGGAAAGCAAAGAGAGACAGGGCAGTTAGCGGGAGGAAACGAGGCTGTCCATGTCGGTGCAGCAGGCCAGAGGCGGAGCCGGCTGAAGGAGCCAGAAAGGAGTCGGTGCAGGCGCCCACGTGGAGGGCATGGCAGGCCAGACAGATAAGAGACAACGGTTTCAAAGCAGGTAACGGGATTGCTCAACTGAAGAATAGGACTCTAGAATTTGCAATCAAATTTTGTGGGTAGAATAAGTCAGCAGAAACGAAACGAATGATCCTTGCAATGTCTTAGGAGAGCCAGATCAGCGGCTGTTTGGAGCGGACGCTGCAGGGGGAAGCAGAGAGACACACCAGGGTGCGAGGGCTGGGTGCTCGGTGTGTGCCACCTGCGGCCAGTCTGCTCCTTTGCTTTCTCCTCCTCCTGTTAGCTCTAGCTGGCACTTTGCAACAAACTTATGATCCATCAACCCTAACTTAAAGACAAGACGTTTACACAGCGCTGTGAGGGAGACCAGACAAAAACAAACAGACCTTGAGCAGAGAAAAGAGAAATAGGGAATGAGGGGCTGGAGAGAAGGCTCAATGGTTAAGAGCATTGTCTGCTCTTCCAAAGGTACTGAGTTCAATTCCCGGCAACCACATGGTGGCTCATAACCATCTGTTATGAGGTCTGGTGCCCTCTTCTGGCCTGCAGGCATACACACAGACAGACTATTGCATACATAATAAAAAAAAAATCGCTTGCAGTGTTTGTAAAGGCCCCGAATAACATTGGGATTTAGGGTGCCATTAGTTGGTCACATTTGGATTGATTCTCTAAGGGATATGGAGGCCAGATTTGATTTGCAAAAGGGAATACATTTGGGGCCCTTCAAGCTGGGAGCCAGGTGGAGGAGCTAGAAGTTTTCTAAGAGGCATCGCGGGGCAGGGGTTGGGGGTGGGGGAGAGCCAGAAGGTGTAGATGTCATTCCCATGGGAAAATGTCACTGCAGCCTATAGCCATGGGCATCCCCCCAAGACTCAAGGAAGACTGAATGGGGACGAGGTCAGTCAGTGGGTTGTCACCATACTCGATGTGGGTCAGGGGCTTAGCCTGGCTAACCCCGAGGAGAGACTTGGTGCCTGGTAGAGGCCGGCAGGTGAGGACCAAATGCTGGGGTTGGGGACTAGAGGAGCTGTGGGTTACAGGCAGCTCCAGACAGAAGGGAGGAGAGGAGAGCAGGAAGGGCCACAGTACCCCAGCTGAACCTAAGGAAACTGCAAGATTGGGTTGGGGTCAGGTGAAGAGGGCCAGGTAAAGCAGTAAAGACCATGGATGGGGGTACCTCTGCCCCCAAGAGTACCAGAGGATTGGGAAAACATTTATGTTGACCAGATGGATCACTCACCAAATACTGGTGACGGATGCGGGCCCAAGTGATCAGTGGTTGGAAGGCGGATCTGTTGCAATCTGTTGCGGATGGACTGGAGATAAGGGATAGGGTCACAGTGGGGCTTAGACCCCCAAAAGAGAGCTCAAGCACCAGGAGAGTCTGTGGAGTCAAGGCAACACTGTTAGGGTTTTCGGTGATCAGAGGGCAAAGATAACAATTGCGACAGATCTCGTGCAAAAGATTTATTCGGGGAGGGGCGTAAAAGGCCACCTCTAAAGGAGGATGGAAAAGGAGGGGTGTGAAGAGCAGAGCAGGGAGAGAGGGAGGGGGAGTGCGGGAGAGCAGAAAGAGGGGGAGGCGAGAGAAGGTAAGAGGAGGGGGGAGAGAGGGAGACAGAGAGAGGAAGAAAAGAAAGGCAGCATTTTGAAAACTGCAGGGTTAGAGGAGAATGGGTAGGTGTGGGCAGAGCTGGAGACATTTCGGGTACGGGCAGGGTGAGAAGAGCCAGGATGTCAGGATGCCAGCATGGACTGTGAAGTGTGTAACAGGTACTTGTAACACTGAGGGAGCGGAGGCCAGCATGCCCTTTGGTTTGCAGATGGGCACTACGAGTAGCCATTTGTCCCTTTGTCAATGATAAGGGAAATGACATCTTTGGATAGACGGGAACCCACTTCACAAGTTCCTGAGAACATTGGCTTGTGTCTAGCTGCCAGCATTTGGGGAGGCGGGAATACCTGGAGGAAGGTCAGGCTTCAGTGGTTACCACGGAAATCACAGATCTAAGTCGGGTTTGCTTATAGGACAGCAGCAATCTCTGCTAGTGGGCACTGGGACAGTACCGTGGGAAAGCCCACAGGCTGGTCCCCAGGATTCCACATTGCCTCTGCATTTTCCTTCTTGCTTTCAACAGTGCGATTAGTTTGAAAAAATTCTCTGAGTTCCTAAGCCTCCCTTTATGCCTCATTTTGTTTTCTGTTGATCCTGTGACGTGTAAACCGGCAAGCTCACTCTGAGGAATCCATGGGAAGCCTGTTTGTAATAGGAGAGGCTCCTACACCACTGAAGTGTGACCAACATGAGCAGACGAGATTCAGAAGGCAATATTCCATTCCCTTTCAACAGAACTTGACCCCAGTGTAGACTGCCCTTCAATTACCAATGTCCGGGGTCTCTGTACATCTGATCGTTCCCTGTAGAGCCCTTCAGTAAGAAGTGTGATTTTGACTTGATCCTATTCAACAGGCACGGCATATGGTATTCTCTGCCCTCCACTTCACTCACCAGAGGTCCCCAAACATGAATATTTATCGTGACCCTTTCCAGGGAGACCTCACTTCCCCAGCAGTGCAACGTCGTGCGCTCCGTGTCCTGATTGCCAATCTCTCATCGTGCTTAATTTGTGAATTAAACCTCGTCGTGGGGATGTACACATAAAGAAAAGACCATAGCTTATATCTTGGGAATCTAGGAATGTGATTTTTCTCTCCCCCCCCCCCCACCCCGCACGCTCCTTCCCTCCTTCCCTCCTCTGGTGATTGAACCCAGGGCTTTCTACACAGTAGGCAACCGCTCTGTCCCTGAGTGGAATCTCAGGCCCCACCCACTGCCACATGCTCCCTGTATCACTTACTCAGGGCTAATCAAGGCTCCTAAGCCACCCAAAGGGCAGGTACAGAACCCTCACCAAGAAGAGGCTGTTGTGTTGTCAGGCGCTGAGCAGAAAAAGACTGCGCAGGGGTTAACAACCACCAGGGGGCAGAAGGGGGCTGGTCCTGGAAATCGGAGCTGGAAGCCGGGGGAAAAAATTAGTCGTGGGGCTCCTCTCCCTGCCCCACATGGTGTGCTGGAAGATGGCAGTCATAGGTACCTCTGCACAGGGCTGGCCTGTCCCGTCCCCGTCTTCTTCAAAACCAGACGTCTCTCCTGAGAGCAGGCGCTGTGCCTTAGACCCCTGGCTTTTTGGGCTGCGAGAGTTCCTTCGCTCCTTGTGCCCTGCTGTTAAGACAGCAGAGAAGTGAGCCAGCCTTGCTCAAACTTCGCGACCTCGGGAACCCTGTATACCAGTGGCTCTCAACCCTCCCAAAGCTGCGACCCTTTAATACAGTTCCTCATGCTGTGGTGACCCCCTACCATAGATTCTTTTTATTGTGATGCCATAACTGTAATTTTGCTACTGTTATGAATCTTATGTAAATATCTGTGTTTTCTGATAGTCTTAGGTGAAACCCGAGAAAGGATCAGTTGACCCCGGAAGGGGGTGCAACTCACAGATTGAGAATCACTGCTTTATGCTCAAAACATAGCGGAGAAGGACCTCAGAGAGGATTGCCTGGCTATGTGGGTGTGCCTCTCAACATTCACCAACTTAGGAGTGAAAATTGAGAATCTAGACGATAGTTACTTCTTAAAATCATACATGTGGGTTTATTTATAAAAAATATAGTTTGTGAAGCAAAAATGTCAAGTGTAGTGCTATTTTACATTTATGCTTTTTAAAAAAATATTTATTTATTATGTATACAATATTCTGTCTGTATGTAGGCCAGAAGAGGGCACCAGACCTCATTACAGATGGTTGTGAGCTACCATGTGGTTGCTGGGAATTGAACTCAGGACCTTTGGAAGAACAGGCAATGCTCTTAACCACTGAGCCATCTCTCCAGCCCCATTTATGCTTTTTTTAAAGAAAAAATAAAAATTGCTTTGACCTTGCACGCCCCTACCCCTTTTGATATAAATGGCACCAGTGTTATTTCTGGATAAGAACTGAAGTGATGTTTTTGTAGAAAAGGGATGCCTTTAGTAGAAGTTGAGAACCAAGGGTTAGGAGCCAGACTTCCCTGAAGTTTACCACCATGAGGATATAGCCTCCATAGCTGGTGGTGCTGGGTAGCAGGGTGTCCACTGGCGTGACCCAGAGGTGTGTGAGAACAATCTCAGAGTCCTTCAGGACAACAGAGGCTGGATTCTTTGGGATGAGTTTTGTTCGTTTGATTTAACTAACTTGCTGGGTTAGTTTTTGTTTGTTTGGTCTTTTTTTTT